>NC_083278.1:49716423-50027872 GCF_963506605.1 Zootoca vivipara | reverse complement strand
TGATGGGAGTTGTAGTCCAACAACAGCTGGAGACCCGAGTTTGGGAAACCCTGGTGTAGTGTAATGAAAGAGAAGACCCTGGTTCAAAACTTGCACCTGCCATGAATTCACTAGGTGGCTTCAAGCAAGCCACTTCCTCTCAGCCCCAACCCACACCCCTTCTACTATCTGGAAGCAAAAAATTTATACGCTTTTAAGGACAAAGCCATACAGTGTGTTTAGTGACCTGAAGTCCATAACGTGTTCTGAATGCTTTAAATTCATCATTCACCATAATAATTATTATAAAATTACGGTATAATTAATTCTCAGTAGTGGGCAAAAAGTAGAGCAGTGGAAATTTCATTTCTTTTCTTTTTTAAAAAAAATATATATATACCAGTTTTAAAAGCCCAGCAGCACCCACCGCCCAAAACATGCATCATAATGTTCCACGTTAGTCATATTCTGAAACCAGTAAAATCAGAGACAATTCATTTTGCTGATTTGACATTCCTGTTCCCTAAATGCGACCTATATTTGAATTCACTTTGTTTCATGCAAGACTTCCCCTTAGTTGTTTCACTCAGGCAAGGGAAACGGTTAAGTGGACCTACTGATATCATCTTGCTGGTTTCCATCAGCAAGTTACCTTTAGGAATAAGATTGATAAACTAATTGATGTTATATACTGCCATCTGCTGTGTCTCCTGCCAAATTGCAGCCTGGAATTCAGGCCATAAGATGTCTGTAGTCCCGTATTTTAAATTTAATTGCAATACAATTACCAGCGAGGATTACTCTCATTCTGTTTGGCAAAGGGTTAACATCCTACTGGGAATAGGCCCGTGCAAATAGCCAAATAAAATGATGCAGATACACACAATTAAATTTCATTATTCCCACCCAATGACACTAAACAGGTCATCTGCATTTTTCTTATATGAACACAATCTTGTAAAACAATGGGTTTATAGATGCAGTCATTTTAATCAGTATGGAAAAGACCTTGTAAAAATAGTAGTGTGGTTCTTAAATCATCTCCCCATAGCACAACGAAATAGGCCTTCTGAGACTACTCAAACCTCTGGGGAAATTCTATTACTTCACATATTGTCTCTTAAGATTTGTGGCATATTTTGTCCATAATTGGTCTGTTGCAACATCCATTTACTGATATCTGCAAAAAAAGGGAGAATAACAGCATTCATCTCCCTTTAAAAATAGAAATCCGTTTTGTTCTTTCTCACAGCACCTTTAAAAGACATGGGAGCATAACTTGGAGCCAAACGCACAGGAGGAAATATGTCCTGGAGAGCAGACATATAAAAATTGCACCAAGCCAGGTATTACAGCTCGTCCAGTCTTGAATAAATGCTAGCCATGTCTTGCTGCAGGGCCAGGCATGCAGAAAAAGCAAAAGACTTGGCAAACCTTTGGTGAACTGCTACATCATTATGCTGGTGCCTTTAGCTTAAACAGACATGCTCTAAAGCTACAATTAAAATATTTCTATCTCCAAACAAAGATCTATGAAATTTGAGACTTCAAAATTCATAGCTCTTTTAGAAAGACAACTACCCCACCATTCCATTTGCTGATACTGGAGGGAACTCAAGCTAAGCATGATATCCAGGGCCAGCCCATCCATTAGTCACATGGAGACCTTTGCCTCAGGTGGCAGCTTGAGAAGGGACAGTGGGTGTGTATGCCCTTTTCTAGCCAGCCATCTTTTAGCACTCTTGAAACAGCACCAGCAAAGTGGTCAGTAGCACTCTTACAGTGCTCTCCAATGGGGTCAGGTCACCCACACCTCCTTCTGAGGAAAGATTAGGGTTAAGAAGGGATGGGGAGAATTCCTATTTTGCTTGCATTTTAATGAGAAACTACCCAATATGAACTTTTTGAACCAATACATGATACCGAAATCAACATTCGCACTCCTCTGAATTTTGCAGTGAGGTTCTCCAACCAATCAATACGTACAAAAATGTGTCTGTTAGAAGAAAGTGTGCATAAATGGGTGTATATTGGTGGAAACAACATGCAGATATTAGAGAAAATTGCTTGCAAAAAAAATGTTTGCATTAATTAAAGCTGCAAACAAAAATGGGTTTCCCAAAAATTGCTGTGGAAATATGGAGAATGGAAATGAAAATAAAAAAAAGAGCAAGAGAAAGGAACCAAAAATGACAGGACCTGTATTGAGTCCCTACCTGCCCACTGACTGTCTCTCCAGAGTGGTGCATGCTCTAGTTATCTCTCGCTTGGACTACTGCAATGCGCTCTACGTGGGGCTACCTTTGAAGGTGACCCGGAAACTACAACTAATCCAGAATGCGGCAGCTAGACTGGTGACTGGGAGCGGCCGCCGAGATCACATAACACCGGTCCTAAAAGACCTACATTGGCTCCCAGTACGTTTCCGAGCACAATTCAAAGTGTTGGTGTTGACCTTTAAAGCCCTAAACGGCCTCGGTCCGGTATACCTGAAGGAGCGTCTCCACCCCCATCGTTCTGCCCGGACACTGAGGTCCAGCTCCGAGGGCCTTCTGGCGGTTCCCTCATTACGAGAAGCCAAGTTACAGGGAACCAGGCAGAGGGCCTTCTCGGTAGTGGCACCCACCCTGTGGAATGCCCTCCCACTAGAGGTCAAAGAGAACAATTACCAGACCTTTAGAAGGCATCTCAAGGCAGCCCTGTTTAGGGAAGCTTTTAATGTTTGATGGATTTCTGTATTTTAGAATTTCTGTTTTTTTGGAAGCCGCCCAGAGTGGCTGGGGGAACCCGGCCAGATGGGCGGGGTATAAATAATAAATTATTATTATTATTATTATTATTGGTCAGAGAAGGGCACTGCCTTAACACATCCCATGTTGCTGGTGCTGGTGGCTAAGACAAGATAAGGAGAGACAAGGTCAGTGCACTGGGGAAGGGTGGCATATGGGGCAGGAGGGACTCTGCCTCATCTTGCAGGATGTCTCATGGTGGCCCTGATGATTCCTCTCAGAAATCGTCTCTGCCAACTGAGGAAGTCCAAAACAAACAGGCATCAAGAAAGCAAAAGCTGGTCAATCTGACTAAATTCACAATTAAATTTGGGTTAAACGTTGTTATACGACAAGAAGGATAGTAGCTTCTTAACGACCAATAAATTTTATTACAGCATAGGCTTTCATCATGACAAACCTAGACAGCATCTTAAAAAGCAGAGACATCACCTTGCCGACAAAGGTCCGTATAGTTAAAGCTATGGTTTTCCCAGTAGTGATGTATGGAAGTGAGAGCTGGACCATAAAGAAGGCTGATCGCCGAAGAATTGATGCTTTTGAATTATGGTGCTGGAGGAGACTCTTGAGAGTCCCATGGACTGCAAGAAGATCAAACCTATCCATTCTTAAGGAAATCAGCCCTGAGTGCTCCCTGGAAGGACAGATCGTGAAGCTGAGGCTCCAATACTTTGGCCACCTCATGAGAAGAGAAGAATCCTTGGAAAAGACCCTGATGTTGGGAAAGATTGAGGGCACTAGGAGAAGGGGACGTCAGAGGACAAGGTGGTTGGACAGTGTTCTCGAAGCTACGAACATGAGTTTGACCAAACTGCGGGAGGCAGTGCAAGACAGGAGTGCCTGGCGTGCTATGGTCCATGGGGTCACAAAGAGTCGGACACGACTAAACGACTAAACAACAACAACAGGCTTTCATCAACCAGATTCCACTTAATCATACTTTATCCTCAGTTTTATTGTTATCCTCAGTTTTCTGACATATAGTGCATTCAAATTCAAATTCTAGGAGTGCTGTGTTCGTTAATGTCTATATTCCCTAAAGGGCAGAAGAATAGGACGGATCCAGACATAATCCTGCTTAGAGCTGACCCATTGAAATCAATGGGACTCTCTCACACACCAACTGCTTATTAAATGTCTGTTGGTATGGTACAGGCACACCAACTCTAGGTGGCAGAGGTTTCTTCAGCCCCCTCAATCTAGGGGGCAACCCGGGGCCTCTGCTGGGCTACGTGCATTTGTGAATCTTTGAATCGACTGAGTGACAGTCAGAAAGAGAATTCTTTTCTGCCATATTTTCAGAATGAAGCTTTCACAATTCCCAGGGATTCTTCCCATAAAGAGCCAAAACCAATAAGGTTGGAGTTTTCCCCTCACAATTCTTTATGATGTTGAACCCTAATTACCCTTTTAAACTATCTGCATTGGTTCTCAAGGGAAATCAACCATTTGTGCATTTGTGATTAGCAGAGTTTGGGTGTAGGAAATGAAGGATTTACTAGTATCTGCTGCAAACATTTCCGATTCTTTTTTATGCCGCAGTGTGGGAAACAAAAAGGGTTTTGTGCATGTGGGTGTACATGTGGGTGTGTGAATGAATTCTTCCAGCACCAGTTCACTGGCTCAAAGCCCAGAGCAGGGAAAACTTCCACATTTCCTTACATCACATAGCTATTGCTATTGCCCATCCATAGCAAGCTTTCATTCTGGCCCTCCTCAGTGTGCAGTTGTGACCCATTTCTTTGCAGTCAGTGCACCTATGCCCAGCTCTCTGAGCAGATACTGATCAAGTTTCAAGGGCTGGTTGGAAGAAAAGAAGCAGCCTTTGCTCAGCCTCAAGCACTGGAGTATCAGGCTTGCTTGGAAAAAGGCCTGATTCTCATTGCGGACTCTTTACTGGTGGTTCCAGAATTTTTGCAACCACCCTTGAACAAGTGAGTACATGTCAGCCTGATAGTTTTGAGCATCATAATTGCTTAGGCAGCCAACAGTGCTTTGCTTTTCCAAATTCTTTGGACGTTGAAGCTCACCCGTGGCAATTTAGGATGGGTTCAGAAGAAGTTCAAAGAGATAAGTTTCATTGTGCCTGCTGTACCAAAACCACAGAATCAAAACGATAGTCGGATGAGCATTTGGGACCTCCAGCATATTTGACAGCGTAGCTCTTCAAACAAAAGAGGATTGGACGAATTCATGGAGAACAAGGTGCTCAGTGGCTACCAGCCATGATGGCTACACTATACCACCAGTTCCAGAGGAAGTGTGCATCAGAATGTCAGTTGCTGGGAATCACAAATGGAGACAGAATTGTTGCACTTAGGCAGGGTGGGCTGGCAGGCTGGCAGGGTGCCAACCAGGGAAGGTTGTCTGTTTATCATCATGCATGGGGGCAGCAAAGCCCCTTCTCTCCAGGGCACCAACAAGGATAGGACACCTGTCCTGCTGACAAACATGCATGGAAAAGGCAATGCCACAAGTCCCAATCTACCACCCTCCCCACTAGGCCCCCAGAGCTGGGCGGGTGCTGCTGCTGCTGCTGCTGCTGCTTTGAATGGGATCCAAGCTTGGTTCCCATCTGTGGTGGTCACCAGACCAGCTATTATCCAAAATGCACTGCTCTTGTCTATAGATTTATAAAATGGGTAGACAAATAATCCCAGTAGGAACACAGGTCTATAAAATCTATAGAGGGGTCTATGTATTTTGTAGATCTATAATTCCAGTAGGACATGAAAAGAGACCCACTAGATCAGATCAAAGAACCATCTAGTCCAATATCCTGTCCTCACAGTAGCTTTCTTTCTGACATAAGAAAACAATATGTGAGTGCATGTGCTTGTGTGTGTGTGTGTGTGTGTGTGTGTTGGTGAGAATATGTTTATGAGCTCCATACCAGATGCAGCACAAAGATAATAAAATGGCAGCTATGAAAACCCCAACAGTGGCCTAATTTGTAGAATATTCTTAATGTGAACAAGTTAATAAAAACTCATTGTAAATCCTTCAACCATTACAACAATTACGAACCAGTGTTTCCTTGCGTCTTGAAAATGTGCTTAATAAATAAAAATGCAAGGCTCATTAAGATTTTTTTTTTATGAGATCACTGGCTTACATTATCATTAGCAGCAGCTTCCTAGGTTTGGGGTCTCTTTTTTACAGATCTTTAATTAGGTGCATTAATATTTATTGCTGGCTTGGCTAATTGGCTGATGGGACACATGGGACTTGCTTACATTTTGACTGTGTGTACATGGGGTGGGAGAAGGCTGGGTACAATGCTGTTGTTCCTATTCTTCCAGGAGTTTCATTGCTGATTTCTGTTAGTTTGCAAAAGGTCTAGCACCTCAGTCTCTAGACAGACAGCAAGATTGCATGTGTCGTCCCTAACATAGTGATGCGATGACATCAGTGTACAGGCAGAAAAGAAACCCAGTGCTTTGCATTCTTGAAAGCGCAATACAGTGGTACCTCGGGTTACAGACGCTTCAGGTTACAGATGCTTCAGGTTACAGACTCCGCTGACCCAGAAATAGTACCTCGGGTTAAGAACTTTGCTTCAGGATGAGAACAGAAATCGCACGGCGGCGGCATGGCGGCAGCGGGAGGCCCCATTAGCTAAAGTGGTACCTCAGGTTTCAGGTTAAGGACGGACCTCCGGAACTAATTAAGTCCTTAACCCGGTAGTGAGAAAACAGGAGTGTGTCTTATTAATAAACCAGGGGTTGCCAGTGCCATGTCATCCACAGCCCTGACCAGCTGGGGATGATAGGAATTGAAGTCCAACATCTGTAGGACACTGCATTGGTGACTGTAATTATTTATTTATTTATTATTATTATTATTATTATTATTATTATTATTATTATTATTATACCCCCACTCATCTGGCTGGGTTTCCCTAGCCACTCAGGGTGGTAATAAACACTTAAAGAAGGTGCTACTGCTCAGCTCCAGGGTTTTTGTGGTATGGACATCTTCAGGGTCTCGATCTTATCCTCCATGCTTTTTGTAACCTTTACATAAAACCACTGGGACAGAGGATTTGAAGTGAGGTGATGTCAGTTTGCTGAAAACTTTGAGTATTCTCTCTCATCAGATTCAGGTGACACAGATGAAGTGCTAAACTGATACCTCATATCAGAAACCGGCTGGATGAAGGCCAATCAATTGAACTCATTCCTGAGAAGAAAGTGCTTTGGCTAGCTTGATTTACCTGTTGATGTTCAGTGGTAAAGCGCTGCCATTCATCAGCTTGGCTGGTGTGCCCACTGCAGCTTCTCCAGACAGAAGCTGCTTCCACGCTAGATCTTGCAAAGGTGCTAAAACCCTCTTCCTGGGCCATGATCCTTATAAATTGGAGATGCCGAGATTTAACCTGGAATCTTTTGCATGCAAAGCATGTGTTCTACCAATGACTGTTAAGGCTGAAATCCTGTGCCTACTTCTTTAGACGTAAGCCTCATTTAATTCAGTGAATCTGCATAAATGTGCATAGGATCATGGTGTTTGGTAATATGCTAATGTTTCAAGCAATATAGTGGAGAGGTTATGAATTTAAGCTCCTATAAACATATACACAAGGAGACGTGCAGCAGTTCACAGATCCTTGGAAAAGAGGGGGAAATGCAACCTTGAAGCAAGGATAAAGAGGGTGGGTATAAAGAGATGTCTAGGTTGAATTTCATTCTGTTTTCTCTCTCTTCCCTCAGTATCCTATTGCTCATTCCTTCACTGAGACCAACGACAACCTTCAGCCTATCATTTTGAAATGCCTTTTCTCGTAGCTGAGGGGTTGCTGTGGGACTTTTATTAATGATGCAAGTTGTCTGGAAGTGCCTTTCCATAGCATATATCATTTGCTGTAGTCTCAAATGGCATATTCAAAGTGCACATCCCATTAAAGTGTTGGGGGGGGTGCCATCAACATATTTCATAAACGATATTTTATATCGTTATATTTTATTTTATATAAACTGCAAAGGCACAGAATGAAGGGCTTCCTGGCCCAGCCCAATTTGTCTTTTAAATCTATTGTCTGTTCTTCAGGGTTAACTGATTTAACTCTTTCAGAACATGATCAAGACTGCAAATCTAATCATGTTTACTCTGAAGTAAGTCCTGCTGAATTCAAGAGGAATCAGTCCCAGGGTTAGGATTGCAACCCAAACCACACTGTCTCAAGCATATTTTGAAAAAGCCAAATCACTTTGCCCAGAGGAAGAGTCAATAGACTTGAAATGCATTGGGCTGGTAAGCCAACCTCCAATATGCACCTACGTTTGAATTCTTCTAGGGATGTGGGTGGCGCTGTGGGTTAAACCACAGAGCCTAGGGCTTGCTGATCAGAAGGTCGGCGGTTCGAATCCCTGTGGTGGGGTGAGCTCCCGTTGCTCGGTCCCAGCTCATGCCAACCTAGCAGTTCGAAAGCACATCAAAGTGCAAGTAGATAAATAGGTACCGCTACAGCGGGAAGGTAAACGGCGTTTCCGTGTGCTGCTCTGGTTCGCCAGAAGCGGCTTAGGCATGCTGGCCACATGACCTGGAAGCTGTACGCCGGCTCCCTCGGCCAATAACGCGAGATGAGCACCGCAACCCCAGAGTCGGTCACGACTGGACCTAATGGTCAGGGGTCCCTTTACCTTTGAATTCTTCTAGATGTCAGTGAGGTCAGGGCTCCTGAACCGTTGTAAGTCATAATAGAAGCAAAGGCACTTCAGCAGCAGAATTTCATCCCTGCCTGACAAGCAGCCTCTGCCTAAATTTCCTCTTTCTCATCATGAATAAAGACCTAGAGCTTCAGCCTCCACTGTACCTGGGTTACTCAGAGACAATCAGCAACAGCCACCGAAATTCAATTGCAGTTTCCTTATGTTTATCTAACAGCCCGCCCGCCCCTGCCCCCCCCCCCAAAAAAAACCCCGAATTCTAAGAGAGAGAAAAACACCTGACTTCATTTCTGGTCTATTCAGAAGCACATGAAAACACTTTTTGATTAAACTCCAACCAGTCAAGGATAATGGCATGGTTTGTGATATCTTTTTGCACACAGGACAGGTGCAGTGATTAGACCTCCCTAGGGAAGAATGTGTGGCTGCTGGTGGCAGCTGCGTTGAGTGCCATAAATCCCTTGAGGAGAAACAAGAAGTATGCACTCTGGGGAAGGGAGATAAGTGTAACCTTGATGTGAGGTCAGAAGAGCAATTTATCTGATTCAAGTCAGTGTTGTTATGTTCTGTGCTAGGCTGGACCCATGCACACTTAATAACCTGCATAGAAGCTTGAAGGCTGAATTGCATTTTTTATTTTATTTTTTTCCCCCACTGCTGTTTCAGTATTGTGAGAAAAAGAAACCTGCACTTGCAGAGATTCCTGTTTCGGAGGTCTTTGGGCTCTCATTCAATATCACCTCCATAGCATGAGAGCCACTGCAGTGTGGCTGCTTTCCTGCACTGCTCAGGGAACATCACATGGGATGAACAGTCACTGCAGCTACTTCCATAAATGCATCTCTTCTCCCAGAAGACATCCAAAAATAAGCCAATGGCTTCGACATGCTTAGGAGAATGTATTATGTACACAGACGTACATAGGTTTGCAATTGTTTTAATGGCTTTTTTATTTTTAATGCCTAAAAGTAGAGGTTAGGGACTTCAGAAATTCTCATGTTATTCTTTTCCCTGTTTGTTTTCTGGATGTATTCAAAGTCACTTTTCTGTCACTCAAACTCCGAAGGACAAGACCTGAAAGAAACATGGAAAGATAAAGAGACAATTTAGTTAGAGGGCTCATGTAGCTTACAATTCTAGATTAAGTTAGTCATTATCTTCCATTTTCATGATCACAAATTAGGAACATTTTAAGTGACATTTTAAGAAATGACACAAAACCGTATTAACTTTAGAATGAAGGCTGTGATCCACAGTGTTTCACTGCTATTAAGTCTTTCATGTTTTAGGTTGGAACAATGATCTTCCATTCATTTCAAAGTGTTTCCAATTGCTTCCCCTTCTGCAGCCTTCACTGCCATGATATGGATGGCTCTGAATTTTGCAGCTGTTGCTGCCACCCTGGTGCAGTTCAGAGAGCTCATGTGGCCGAAAAAAGTTGTAGACTGGCTCTTAACTTGAATTCAGTTATTCCACAGAGGAGTTTATTGCTGAGTCCGTGCTGCTCATGCCCACTTTTTTCACAGCATCCACTAGATGTCATCAGCATCAATATCAGCATCTCTCCCCTCTTTTTTATCCTTTACATATGATCCAGATTTCTTCTAAACATGGAAAATCTAGTAGGTAAAAATATATTGTTAAAGGGCCACAATCTTCTCTGACCTGTCACCATGCCTCTACTTCCTTTTGCTCTTCACCTGAGCACAGCTAACCATTTTGCTATACGAGAGAAACTATTTCCACATGCCAAAGTCACAGCTGGAATTTAAGCCACTGGGTTTGGAGAAATAGACACATCTAGAAGAACATCTCTGTCCATTGTTACACTTGTGTATTACACATCCGTGAATATACCAGTTGAATGAATAAGCACATTTTCCTCAGCAAACAAGTATTGCTACAGTGATACCTCGGTTTAAGTACGCCTCGGTTTGAGTATTTTCAGTTTAATTACTCCACGGACCAGTCTGGAACGGAATAATCCACTTTCCATTACTTTCAACGGGAAAGTTCGCTTCAGGTTAAGTACGCTTCAGGTTAAGTAGGGACTTCCGGAACCAATTACACTCATACCTCGGGTTAAGTACGCTTCAGGTTGAGTACTCCGCGGACCCGTCTGGAATGGATTAATCCACTTTCCATTTCTTTCAATGGGAAAGTTCGCTTCAGGTTAAGTACGCTTCAGGTTAAGTATGGACTTCTAGAACCAATTACACTCATACTTCGGGTTGAGTACGTTTCAGGTTGAGTACTCCGCGGACCCGTCTGGAACAGATTAATCCACTTTCCATTACTTTCAATGGGAAAGTTCGCTTCAGGTTTAGTACGGACATCCGGAACCAATGACACTCATACCTTGGGTTAAGTACACTTCAGGATGAGTACTCCGCGGACCCGTCTGGAACAGATTAATCCACTTTCCATTACTTTCAATGGGAAAGTTCGCTTCAGGTTAAGTACGCTTCAGTTTAAGTACTCCACGGACCGTCTGGAACAGATTAATCCACTTTCCATTACTTTCAATGGGAAAGTTCACTTCAGGTTAAGTACGCTTCAGGTTAAGTACAGATTTCCGGAACCAATTGTGTTTGTAAACCGAGGTACCACTGTATTTGATGGTGGTGTTACAGGGACATGTTGTACGCTTGCTCTAGCGAAGTGATGTATCTGGAACATATACTATACCCCTGCCACAAAATACTGCAATATTTTCCATTTATCATGCAAAAAAGGACTGTCTGGAAAGGCCCCAAGAAAAGAAATTGTTATACCCTGGGGCTCCCATTCTTGTAAAAAAAACATACTTGTGTCATGCTCAAGCCATGGTCCAAGAGGATGGAATCATACAGCCTTCCAGCACAGTCCACAATCTATAATCATGGGTGGGGGGTGGGATACCAGGTGTTCCTCTTGCTAAGCTTGGAAATAAACAGCCTTATGTTCATTTCATTCCCACAATAGAAATAACCCTAGGCACTCCTCTTTCCCAAGAATCTGCTATTGTTATTAAACAAGCCTCAAACTATTTTGGGCCTTTGGGCTTTTTCTTTTTTAACTCCTTCCTGTGGGTGAGAGAAAAAAATAAAAGACTGACGTTTTTAACAATACAGGCAGAAAAGCTGAGTTTGAGGGATGCAATTCCTATGCTTTTCCTTTGATGTTCAAAGCTAACTCTGGGCAATAGCCAGGTACAATAAATAAGCACTTGTTTGTTTTTTATAAAAGTGGAACAAAACCCAGCAGAATCGCAAATTGTCAAAATGGCTAGTAGGAGGAATGTGGAGATTATCTTTAAACCATTTCCAATCCAAGAAATGATTTCATACTCATCATTTTTGATTAGGTAACCACATTGTAAAAAAAGTGCTTCCTGTACAATGCTTTTATATCCCTAAAATATCATACTAATAGTCTGAACTAGTGGGGGGGGGAATTCCATTCAATTTGCATTTTAATGCAAACCCCATTAGCACTGAAATGGAGCTGTCTTTTGACATTCACATTTTTCTGAATTTTGTGTTGCAGTTCTCCAACCAAAACTTGCATACAAAAAATGCATATAGGGAAAAGTGTGCATAAAAAATAATATATTTGTTTAAAAGAGCATGCAGTAATTCAATACATTAGGAGAAATTACCTGCAAAAATGTGTCTATTAGGAGAAATGCACTCTAAAATGCTAACAATATTTATGACTTCTCTGAACTTATGATGCTGTAAAGAAAAACGAGAAACTGAGATAAACCAAAATTGACGGATTTGTTCATCCATATTCTATAATCGTATGCACATCTGCTGGTGTTGGATGTTTCCAAAATTAAGTGGTACAAAGTTGTTTGGATGTGACGCAATTATATATGCCTAGTATATGAAAGCCACTTGTGCTATAGCAGTGAGGCCTCAGCCTGCACCATAAAAAGCAAAGCACCAGCCTAAAGGGGAATAAACTAGAAACGGAATTTCTAAGATGATACTGTGACAAGGCCAAAATTCACTGCAGAAAGAGGAGTCTACCTAAAGATACAAAGATAACTGATCATTCCATATATAGCTGTAAAGTCCCCTATCATTCCCTACTAAGAATTAAATTTGGTTTATAGGATGGTACAGTGAAATCTCAAAAAACTGGTGAATGTTGTCATGCGAATTCTGACGGTGATTCACAAACACATGCTTCCCCAGCTTCGTGTCTGTCAGAAGTTTTGGACTACAACTCCCATCCTGCCTAACTGTTGGCCATGTTGGCTGGGTCAGGTGGGCGTTGGAGTCCAAAACATCTGCATGAGAGGAAGAAAAGCTGCACATGAGTATATCTGAATATTCAAGAAGAAAGGCAAGGTCAAGAGTATAACTATAATGCAGAGTGCCATTGTGCTCATGTCCTGCTTGTAGATTTGTCGCTATGGGAACAGGATGTTGGTCTTTGTTTTGAGCCAGAAGTTCTTACAGATAGATAAAAGCTCTGCACGTCCTTTTCATCATCACTTCAGACTAATAAAAAGATAGCCTTCCCTGTGTTCTAACTTAGATATTTTCAGCTCTGAACACAGATTACAGGCAAAGAGAGCAGTGTTTCCTGTCCATACAAAACCCATTAAATGAGCTATTCTTCTTGAGATAGCTCACTGGTAAGCAGCCAGCCAATCCTTTAATCACTTCCACTCTTATACAGTTAAGAAAAAGGTCAAAACTTGAGGATGAATGCAATTGGCCCAAGTAGAAAAATTCTGAGGGCCTTATTTTGAAATGAATCCAGCTCAATAGGGGGTTCAAAATGTCTGCAATGGTTCTCATCCTTTGCTCTTCCTTTCCCTGTAACATTGGGCAGGCAAGACTATTAATAAATATGAAAGCCATTTCCTGGTAGTTTCCATTGAGTCAGTTCTTCCTGTTGGCCAATGATTTGTTTTCCATACCAATAATAATAATAATAATAATCACATTCTCAGCATCTATACAAAACTAATTTCATATGCCTTTCCTTAAGAAGTTAACAGCACTGACTTTCACACCAATACTGTGCTTAAGTATATCCTTAAATTTCTATAGCAGTTCTCAGAAGGATGCTTTGATAGCAGCAGTGTGTAGAGATATCTACATGTGTGAAACTGCCATCACAGATCCAACACCAGAGGGAGAGCTTTCCCAACACCTCACCTTCTATCAAACACATTAATTTTCAATAGTAGCAGGCCACGCATTCTGTGGTGAGTCCTTCCTCTAATAAGATATTAACATACAAAGAAACAGCCCTTTGGGCATATCCACATACAAAGAAACAGCCCTTTGGGCACATCTACGGCTGGTCAAAGGGCACTTACAGACTGTCACTATTTTCAGATGGGATTTAATCACATACCAGCTAATTCAGGTTGCACAGTTTCAGTGGGTTGCAAGCTCTTGCGAAACAAATCCTGCTTCCTCAAAATAGTGGGCTTTTTGTAATAAGGGAAGTGACAGGAAAATACAACAGAAAATGTAGGATAATGCTTTGATGAAACATCATTTAACTTCACTGCGAAGAAGTCAGGCTGAATGCACAATACACAGGACATCAGGAGGCACCCTTATAATTGAAAGCCTTTAAATCTCTTTATTAGCCGTTTAATTATTTTATTCCTTAGAAAGAAGTAGTCCCATTCCAATTATGGCCTCATGCTCATTTTGCTAAATTCTTGTTAACAAATTTTTGGCACCATTTTGAAATTCTACAGATCTATTGAAAGATTCCCAAACAGCACTAAAGGAAACCAGCATTGTATTAGGATATTTGGGGTAGCCACATCTGATTAATATAGGCTATGCTAATTTGGATTCTTCTCATTTTAACCTACAGATAAGTGCATATCCACTTGTTGCTTTCCATGGATGGTATCCAACTAAATACTACTCAAAGTGGATCCACTGAAATCAGTGGGCATGGCTAAGTTTGTTTACTTCAGAAGCTCTACTTGGAGTTTTGTGGGCTGGAACTGATGAGCGTTTTAGTCCAAAACATCTGGAGAGCACTAGGTTTGTGGTGGCTGGCCTAGGAACAGGAAGACAAATGAAATGCCTGTTCATCCATGAAGCTCACTAAGTGACCATAGAATTGTAGAGTTGGAAGGGACGCTGAGGATCATCTAGTCCAACCCCCTACAATGCAGGAACATGCAGCTGTCCCATAGAGGGATCGAACCTGCAACCTTGGCATTATCAGCTTATCTTTACATCTCAGCCTAATCCATAGCTGCCAAGTTATCCCTTATTTTAAGGGATTTTCCCTTATGCTGAATAGGCTTCCTCGCGAGAAAAGGGAAAACTTGGCAGCTATGGCCTAATCTATCTCACAAGGTTGTTTAGATGATAAAATGGGAGATGGGACACATGTTTGCTGCCCTGTGCTCCTTGGAAGAAGGGTAGGATAAGAGTCTAATAAATAAACAGATAATCCAGAGTGCCAAATTGTTGAGATGGACTCTGCATTTTCTGTACACAGTGAGCCTCAAAGCACCACTAAAACTAATGAAGAGCTTAAGGAACTGGCCCTCAAAACAAAGACATCATTCAGCACTATACAAAGTGAGATCTTTGGCTAATGTTGTGACCTTGCAGCAACCTGCAAAGCCTTAAGGATAAATCCTATATCTACAGACACCCAGTGCAGCAGATAGTGCTTCCTGAAGCAATCTGAGAAACCTCTAATGGACCTCAGGGCTCTCGCATTCAAAAACTAACAAATTGCCTCTTGCTGTTTCCTCATCCTTTTGTTATCAGTAAACATTATGGTCAAGTGGCCATTGGCTGTTCCTGTGTGGTCTCTCCTCACTTCATCTCTGCAGCAGGTTACCACAGAAAACACAAGCCAGTTAGCTCATAAACAAGTCTGCACTTTCCAGAAGGAGCTTGAGAATTGCAGAAGGGAGAGGGAATGGCTTTTTCTTTCCCACTTTGTTTGGCCCAGAAGCCAAGATACACGCAGCAACATCAGAATGGTTTTTATCTGCCTTGATTTATTGCAGTGTCTTTATCTATTGTGCAATTTCTTATCTCGTTTTCTTTCACTTTTTTTAAGATGGAAAGCTTTCATGCTATACCTCTGAGTGTCAAAATGCTGGGAACAAACAGCAGGAGGAGGCCATCACTTTCACGCTCTGCTCATGACCTCACCAAATACATGTGGCTGGTTGTTGTTGTTGAAACAGAAGACTAGACTGGATAGATGCACTTTGCTCTCAGCCACCAAGGCAGTTCTCACATTACTGTGCTTATGTTGCAAAGCGCCCAGATGCAGGTGTGAGAGCAGAGCATAAGCTCCTTCTTTTCCCTTCCTTTCCCCAACCCACAATTCCTATGGAACGTGCAACCCAAATGACCAAGATGATCGAGCAGCTCCCCTTTGAGGAAAGGCATTTGAGGCTTTTTAGTTAGAGAAAAGGCAAGGAAGAGGCAACATGAAAGAAGTGCCTAAAATTATGCATGCCATGGAGAAAGTGGGGAGAAAACAGTTTTTCTCCCTCTCTCACAGGTGTGCCAACTCTAGGGGGCCACGGTGTATTTGGCCCCCTCAATATTTGTTTCAAGAGGATCCGGCCACCTCAATGTTGAGGCAGCCCAGCGCGCAGCCTACCGGAATGCTGCCCCGGCCTGCGCAGTGTCAGGAGACATGTGTTATATCATGTGACATGCCCGTGATGTCACGTGACGCTCAGACACGCTGGGGGCCCTCAATTCCCTCAATTTTGGGGGCAACCTGCTCTCTCATAACACTAAAACTCATGGGCAGCCAATGAACCTGAATTGCCAACAGAAAGTACTTCACACAGCACATTGTTTAACTATGGAATCCACACCCACAAGAGGCAGTAATGGCCACCAACTTGGATAGCTTTAAAATAATTAGACAAATTAATGAAGACTATCAATGGCTGGGAACCCTGATGGCTATGTTCTACTTCTGCTGTTGGAGGCAAAATGTTTCTCAATACTAGTTGCTGGAAACCACAGGGGGGGGAGTGCTAACACACTTGGGTCGTGCTTTGGGGCTTCCCATAGGCATCTGGTCAACCCCTGTGAGAACAGGATGCTGGACTAGATGGGTCTTTGGCCTGATCCAGCAGGCCATTCTTGTGTTCTAATGAAAGACTGCCCACAAAGGGACCTGAGATACATGTAAGATTAGCAAACCAAACTCCCTTTGCATGAACAGATGGTTCATGGCAGTCATCCCAAGCCATTTGGGTGACTGTGGTGAAAGCAAATCATCACTGTTTATAGTAAATAAATATCAGGCCATTTTGTGTTTTGTAATGGCGTCTGGATACTCTGCCTCATGGTCAAAGCAACCCTGGTTCAAGCCCATAACAACCCTCAGTGCTAACAGCAGCTCGTTTTGTAAGCTGGGTGCCTTCCTTAACTACAGCTTCCAGACTATAGCAGTTTTTGTCTGCTGTGCTGTTGACCTTTTGCTGAAAGAGGAAGGGATGTCTTGTGTCGGCAGGCAGGCATGAATAATTTCTAACATTAGCTGACACATTTTCTTGGATTCTCTCCTCCCCCAGAAATTAAAAATTGCAGAAACATCAACATCATCTCCTCTCATGTTCCTAACTGCTTAAACAAGCAAGAGAATAATAAAATGAAAAGAGAAAATGAAAATAAGAGGTTTTTCAGCTTCAGTATTCATTATGCATTTTCCGTCCTACTTTCTGCTTAGATATCTTGGCTGGAAACCAAACTTTGAAACATTTCAAAATCACATAGTAAAATTGTGTTTCGGGGTCTTCTCATTAGCCTGTGCTGCTTTGTTTTGCATGTATCACTTAGCACTGGGATACATATGAAACAATAGTTTATAATGTGTTAAGAGACTGTGCTTAATGAGAAATCAGAAAAAAAAATAAAGAATATGCATGCCCCTAGGTTGCAGTTGCAGTATTGTCATCTCTTTGAGCTGTCTTCTAAGGCAGGGGTATATGCTATCTGGGACCTGTGTGTGTGTGTGTGAGAGAAACATATTTGTAACAGTAGGGTTTCCTACTTCATTCATGGTTTGTGTCGTTCATGGTTTACTTCATTCATGGTTTGCTCTCTGTCTAGAGCCTTTTACTTGTAAATTTTACTGAGATATATTTTTTCTTCATTTAAAAAGAAAGAAGCATTTTTTAAAGAGGGTAAAATATTTCATTTGTCAGGTACAAGCTAGACCTGGAGGAGAATCTGTAGAAAATAATGAAGGAACAGGTCTTAAACTGTAGACTGTTTGGTGCTAGCCTAATAGTATGTGAAGATAGGAGCTGCTTGTGTTGGAAATAACTTGTTTGTACATTCAGCTGTTCTATGCTGTTCTAGCATAGGCTACAATAATTACAAACAACAGGAATTCACAATATTCTTTTTAAATCTTTGCCTTCCCATATCTTTGGCTAGGGAGAGACTCTTGGTAGCCCCTGTTTCTATCTCTACAACTGTTCAAGGCTGCATTCAGGGTGTGTAACCATGAAGAATTAAGCTGCAGAACTCCTGCAGCTTCAGCTGGATGGGATTCAGGGCTTGCTAATCTCCATACGCTACCAGGCATGTCACTCATCTGCCTTGTTCTTGGGTGAAAAGTGACCCTCTGCTTGGTGCAAACAGTGCCTTCCTGCCAAGTGTTTGTGTTTCCTGAAATAATATACATTATAGTGATGATACCAAAAAACCTTTAACAGAGCTTCCCTTTTTTTAAAAAAAAATTCCCATAGCTAGGCCTATTTCCTAACCACCAAGGGATACAACACACTCGCATATTTGACTTTCACTGCCTTTGAAGTTCAACATTTCAGTTTGGTGAGATAATATTGAAGTGTAGGTGGGTTGAGGCATGACCTGAGACCGAGATTCAGCTCAAAAAGAATTTACTGGAGCATCAGGAACAAGAACAAGAATGACAAACAGGGGTACTTGGCCCAGTAGGCCTATATATCCCTTAAGCCGGCCCAGGCAAAGCACACACACCGCCTGTGATAGGTCGCCTTAATGCTGCAATTAGCAAATCACAATACTGGTCCTATCTCAGCAGGGATTGGCTGCCTGCCACCTACTAACAATGTCAATGGAGGGTTTTAGAACCATCTCTGTCTTTTATTACACAGATGAAGCTCCTGAGCTCCAGGAGGTCTGAAGGCCTAGGACAGGCATCCCCAAACTTCGGCCCTCCATATGTTTTGGACTACAATTCCCATCTTCCCTGACCACTGGTCCTTTTAGCTAGGGATCATGGGAGTTGTAGGCCAAAACATCTGGAGGGCCGCAGTTTGGGGATGCCTGGCCTAGGAAGTCAAGGATATTGCATATACTACATATTTCAGTAGATCAGCATTGAAATCAAGGATGGGGAACCTGAAGTCCTCCAAATTTTGTTGGACTCCTCCTAGCATCAGACCCAGTCTGCAGGGCAACAGGTTCCCCATCCCTAATTTAAATGCTGGGGTTGGCCTGTAAGACTCCTAGCAGTGTAATCCTACCCTTGTGCTTCTACTCAGAAATAACTCAGTGGACCATACTTCCAGGTGTATTGGATTCCAGCCTAAATTTCTTTCAGTGATTGTTATACGTAGAAAACCAAGGTCACAACACATGTTTAATGTGTGCGTTTCATATGCTGACTGTGTTTTCCCCACCTCCTCCCACTTCAAGAGAATGGAGTTAATATTGACGGAGGGAAATGAGCTCATCTGGGTGGAGAGGGAAAGATACAACTGCATAATTTTACTGTACATATAATATACTGCATATGAAAAACAGCTGCTAAACATTTCAAAAAACTCATAAAATGCAGTGTCCTGTTTGGGAACGGATGTATCGAATAGGGGATTAGGCATTTATATCCCTGAGTAAAACCTACAATAATCCAAACTTTTTCCCTAGCCATGTCAAACTTTCTTTCTGTCATTTGAAACCCTTTTTCCTGAAAAAGAGTTTGTTTTCAGTTTTGGTTTTTCATTTTGGGCAAAACTATTGCTGAGTTGACATTACAAATCACTCAGAGTTTCCCCCTTGCAAAATTCTCTGAAGAAATGAATGTTAAAATTTCCCATGAGGTGATGGAAAAGGGTTAGGGCCAGAGTCTTGTTTCTTTCTAAATGGCCATAAAGAAATGTGGAAACAGAAGTCAGACAACATAAGCAAACCCTTGGAAGAATAAGAACTCAACAATGATCTGAAGTAGACAATTTCACTGTACATGATGCACAATAGACTAGATCATTAATTCAAATCCTCATGGGCCAATTTAACGTTAAATATGACACGGGATTTTTATTTTCCCCCTGCAATGTAGTGTTGGCTGCTATGGTTACCAGAAACATAAAGCCACTGCAGCTGCCCTAAACACTCATATGTTTCTCAGTCTCTAGGCTTCGAAAGAAAGAAAACTGTGAAGTCCAGCCCAAGCATTCCATTTGCCCCTAACAAGCTCTGGAGCTGAGCAGGCAGAAGATTATCACAGCAGGACAGGATATAAATCCACCCCCAACTAATTTTGTGCTTGTCAAGTGAGTAAAAAAGGAATGTAGAAAATAAGAGCATGCGGAAAGCATTTGGAGAATAATTCTTAATGATGAAGTGTGAAAAACTTCCTGGCAGCTAGAAGGCAATTTACTGGGCTAGTGGTGGCTACCAAGAAAATGAGTTTTCACATTTCTTGTTCCTTAAAAAAAAATGGCTGACATTTATGTAGAAATAAAAGGATTTCTTTTCTCTCTATTTTCAGTTATAACTTGGGGGCAAGTAAAGATCTGTTAGGTTTCTTAAGCCAATGTGCAAAGATCCACTAAACCAAGGCTGTCAAATATAATCTTTTCCCCCCTCCCTATTGATCCTGGAATCAATGGGATTGCTAACGTGCACCTATGGTTTTATGAAGTGTTCCCAGGATACATGCAATAGAAACTTCCAGGCAGTGCTTGCCATCATAGACTAAGAGGGCTGTTCAGTCACTCAATACTTTGCTATACTAGTTTAAGAACATGACTACAGAAAGATGTGTGTTGGCTCACTTTACATTGAAGAGATTGACAGAATAGACATGTTCACCAGTAGCAGTTCCAGTATATATTAACTAAAAGGGATTGCTGAAATAAATTGATTATAAATTGTGAATGATCAGAACAAATATTTCTGAAATCGGAATCCTAATATGAAACCTATTTCCACGTCAGGGACAGCTCACTTGGTAAAGCATGTGAGTCTAAATCTCAGGGTCATGAGTTTGACCCTGAGATTGGACAAAAGATTCCTGCACTGCAGGGTTTGGACTAGAACGTCTGCATGGTCCCTTCCAACTCTGCAGTTCTATGATTCTATCACATGCCAGATGGATAATGATTTGAGCCACTGTGAACCTAAAGGCAAATATGCTGATGTCTCCACAATTTGCTTCTAGTAGAGAGACTACCCTTTATTTGGTTGCTTCCTTTCTAGAGTTGAAAGGGACCTTGAGCATCATCCAGTTCAACCCCCTGCAATGCAGGAATATGCAGCTGTCCCATAAAGGGATCAAATCTATAATCTTGGTGTTAGGAGCACCATGCTCTGACCAGCTGAGCTATTGATTACTTCACTGAGATTCAAGCTCAAAATATTGTCTGACACTGAAGTAATCATCCTCATAAAAGCAAGTTTCTGACCCATATTCTGTATTCTGCATTCAGTAGACTGAAAACAGGCCAGTTCACCCATGCCTCAAGAAAACTCATAAGCTAGAAATGAGCGAAGTAAATGGAACACCAGTGCCCTAATCTCTTACGCCTGACTCACAGAAGCAACATTATTTTCTGATGTAAGCAAGCGCGTCACAAGTTCGTTATGTGACACAATATTTGGTTGGAAGCCATCCAGAGTGGCTGGGGAAACCCAGCCAGATGGGTGGGGTATAAATAATAAATTATTATTATTATTATTATTATTATTATTATTATTTGCAAATTATCACATAGTTCAGCTTTTCTTTGCACAGAATTTTGGTTACTGGTGCTGATTTAATTTCTTTTTGGTGACAACACATACAGTTCATTATAATATGCCAGGACCGAAGGAGCAGAGAAAAGAAGCTATCAAGGTGCAGCATAATAACACCCAAAAATAGCAACCATGGAATAAATGTGTGTAAAAAGAAAAAAATCCCATGCTATAGGGAAAGGCAAATATAAATCCAGGCTCACCAACCAGATGGGGGAAATTCCTTCCCAGCCTCAAAATGACTATCAGATAAGAAGTGTAGTAAAACTTTCCACAGTGCAAATATCTATATCCCTAGCAGCAGTCCCAGAGGGATTGTTCTTTTCTTCTCATTTCAAGCTGGGCTGGGTTGTGTTTACGCACTTCATTAGGCCGCAAGATGTACTGCAAAGCAGGTTAGCAGCTGAATTGTGTAGCTGTTGTTGTCAGCATTTCCCACCAATGGAATGGGAGCCAGCTGCCCAGCCAGCTTGGCTGCTAACAGAAAAGCAAATCAGCCTCAACCTTCTGTCACATTTTGTTGCTCAGTTTTCTGTCGGAGTTTAGGGATTATGAGCACAATGTTCAAGAAACTGGTTTGAAAAATAGATACATCCAGCACCTGCAAGAAGCGATGCTTGAGCAATCACAATCGCTGTCCCTTCTGCTGTTCTCCAGCGGCTTTGCAGAACGAACAGCTAGTGCAGCTGTATGAAGGGTGCTTCTTGCAGGTCCACTCCCTGCAATTGTAAAATCCAGTGGATTTAAATATCTGCTAGAGCCTGGAAGATATTTGCATGACCCCCTCAACACACACATACTTGCTTTTAGAGGGGTTTATCCCTCAGACATGCCTCCCCACCCTCATAAAACACTTGTTCTTTGGCTGTGAAAACAGTGCTGAGCAGGACTTATGAACTCTCAGGCAAATACATCTATGTCTGATGCTGGTGCACTTCCTTTTTTTATCAGTGGAGGTTATATGGAAAGAACTGGAGGTTCCCATTCTGAAACACTGAGGATGCTGGGAATCCCACAGCCACGGAAAGACATGTCAAAGCCATTTATGTGGGAACAAACACTGCTCAGTGGCATGGTCCATCTGCAAAAGACCCTAAGTTCCACCCCTGGTGTTGTGAAAGAATAAAACCCTGGAGAACCACAGCCAAACAGCATTCACAATACTGAGGTACACAGAGCAATGCATACTTCGCAAGTGTCCCGGAAAAACTGGGACATCTCATATTTTATCGCAAGATGTTGTAGTCCTGTGCTGACAGCCACAGCAGAGCTCAGTGGGAACTGTGCCCAAAAAATACAGCGCTTCTTTGAATTTTGCAATGAAGTTCTCCAGCCAAGTAATGTGTACAAAGATGCACCTACTGGGGCAGAAATATACATATATTAGTTCAAATTAGTGTTGTTATTATTATTCATTTAATCTCTATTCCTGGCATCCATCTGTCTTGAGAAACAATGGAGTGCACATCCAGGGTTGAATTGAAACCACAATACCACTTTATATTTTTATGGGGAAATAATTTCAATGTGGTCTACAACACACTGAAACATCAAATAGAGCAATACAGAACAAAACATTACTGAAGAAATTCAATTGTAATACATTCAAAGCAGCATAATAAACAGGAAACTAAAATACTACCTTAAAGATTTCAAAATAAAACATTACAAGCAAGGTCAACTACAGAATGCTCATTTAACACAGCAAAGTTAACAAAATAAATAAATATCTTAAACATTCCAAAAGAAAACATTACTAAAGGAAGTCAGATATAAAATGCACAGATTTAAAACAGCATAATTAACAAGAGAATAAAATATTATGAGCATAGAATATATCTGCTTCTGTTGCTGCCAATCCTGGCAATGGCAGACAGTGGCTGGGAAAGCTCAGGCTCGATGACTTAGGTCTGCCCTAAGATGTAGCCAAATAGTATGTAAATATGTATTATATTAGCAGAAACTGTGTATTATACCAGTGCTACTCAAAGTAGTGGTCCACAGGCCAGTACCAGTCAGTGAGCCATCAGCTGCTAATTCCCAGGAACTCCACCACAGCCTACGTAGGGTGGGATGCTTCAGGGAACAAATGCAGTCCTGGCACACTGGGAAGGGGGGCAGAACTGTCAGTCCACCACATCAGATAGCTTGCGGAGCACTGTATTTGACAAATTTCATATAAACATGTATTGATTTGGAGAAATTTGCTCTAAAATGCTAGTGAATTTGCATAAGGTAAGAATTTTCATTTTAAAAAATCAAACCGATTGGGAAATGTGGACTACTGAAGACTGAAAAAAAATGAGAAACCATGAGAAACTAAAAATTGGCAGTTTCTTCAGCTCTCAGAGCACCAGGTCCAAATGCTCTTGTCTTGGGGTGTGGGCCTTTGGCAGTTGCTCAGCCATGAAGGCATGCAACATTTCAATGGGGGAATTATTTTAGCCTCAGCCTGGCACAGTTAGCTGCACATGAGGATTAGGAAATTATGAATGCACTGTCAGAGGAGGATGTGGTCGAATGATCTCAGAACGAGTGAAGATATTTGCAGTGGAACTATAGAGATGGAGAGCATAATTGTACAATGATTTTGTTCTATTTATGTCTCCCCAATTCCTCAAAGCCAGTTTGCTACATGGGGGGGGGGGAAACACAGTGTATGTTCAAACATAAAATATGTGGCAGTATTTCTTTAACATTCACTTGACCTTCTAAACCCCTGGACTATACAAGCATAAACATTTATACAGGGTGTATATAAAACCTCTGCCTGTATGAATCTTCGTGGGCTTAGGGAGAATAAAACTTGCAAATAGTTAAAGTGAACAAATTTTCTTTTGTTGGAACCATAGTTATGATAGAGCGATCGCTCAAGAAGAAAGAAACACAAAAATAAATTGTTTAAAACATAATGAAATATACTCTCCAAGTCCAAGGAGAAAATTAGGCACTTCTTGCTTGCCACCATTGTGTTGGGTGCTTCCAAGTTGCTTCTGGGTTTCACCGCCGCTTTGTGCATGCGCAGAAGTGCTCTGCACACTTCGTGCATGCACAGAAGCGCTCTATCGTGCCATGCGTGTGCGCAGAAGCGGCACCTCCTTATATGGACTTTTTGGGGTAAGTACAGATCTCCGGGATGAATTACGTTCTTATCCGGAGGGTCCACTGTACTTCATGTGAGGGCAGGACAACTCAGGCCTCTAAATCTAGGGGGCCTCACCAGCCTGCCCATTCCCCAGTTCCGCAGTCTCCCCTCTCCCAAAATTGCAAACCCAAGACTTCATGCAAGGGCAGAGCAACTCAGGCCCAGCAACTATGAGACTTGGGGTTAGCCAGTGGGGCCCAATTTGAAGCAGTGGGGCACAGCTTGATTTTGGGGGGGGGGTAGGGCCCCAGTTCACAGCTAAAGTCTGCAAAGTCTTATAGATACAAATAAAATCAATCTAGATTGTCCTGGTGCATGGGGGGGCAGCCTTTGGAGTGGCTCACAGGCCCAATTTGGCCAGCCCTGATGAGACTGTGCAGGGGTTGGACTGACAAGCCCTGCACCTTCTAGATCCCTGGTGTCCCTATTCAGACTCAGGGACTTGTTATGGAAATAAGTTCGGCAACTTCCATGCACATGACGTGTGATACTAATTATTTCCCCCAAAGAGTTAAATGATAACTAATCAGAGGCAGCTACAGTATAACTAATCAGAGGCAGCTAACCATAGAGATCTGCATCTTATAAATGATTTCCCACCCATCTTTCAGTTTTTGTAACACAACAGATGCACTACATCACTGTCCACACTTCCTTTTTCCTTACCGTCTCACGATCATAACTTTGAGAACTCTTGCCAATGTGCAGATGTGTCTCCCCCACACACAGTGAAAAATAACTCATCGAGTTGGAAGGGAGCCCTGAGGATCATCTAGTTCAATCCCCTATGTAATGCAGGAATATGCAGCTGTCCCATATGGAGATTCAATCGTTGTTGTCGTCATCCTGGGGATGTTCATCATACTCAAGATAAACAAAAACAAGCCATGTTTTCAGGGCATTGTAGGGAGAGAATTTGTCTTAGGGGTGGAAGAAAGAGAAAAACTAGCTTGGTACGTAGCATAAACCAGACTGGCAAAATGCCAAAAGTTCACAGTGCAAAGGATTAGAGATGTCAAAGCGAAAACACTGTCATATGGGAAAGGGCAATCAAACAAAGCATCCAAAAGAAGATCAGAAAGAAAGAAAAAAGTAGAACATGTGCTCATGTTTGTTTGTTTATTTGCTTGCTTCTTGAGAACTCCAAATATTGCGGGGGGGGGCAGTATTTATTTCATCCAGCTGGATCATTCTACATCATTAATCCCAGCATCTCCCACAGCAGCCGGACCAAATGGCGAAAGTAATACAATCTTGTATGAAAGAACAAGGATAGCAGAAGAAGGAAGTAAGAAGAGAAAATGTTATTTCCCAAGAGTGTTGGCCTAAGCTGTTGGACACATTCCACCCCTAGTTAACTCGAGGACATCCCAAGTGCTCCAAAAAGTTGCAGCATATTCCAAGCCCCTGAGCAAGAATGCTCTTGTCTGGAAAATGGACCTTTGCAGTAATGTCTGAGGCTTCTTCTTTCCTACCTTCCTGAAATATTTCCCCTTGGTGCTATATAAAGGGCCCAAGCATTACTTTGCTGTAGCTGTTATCTAATTATTTGGTACCCATTTCATGGACAATCTAAGCTATGAGGAAACACCAGACATTCCGATATAGTTCTACTATGTATATGTAAGATGCCAAACTGCATGTTACAGGAATCACCCTAACAACACCCTAACAACAATACTTTCTTAGCCATAATATCTAAATAAGTCCTCCTGGTTCGGAAGCACTATATTTCTGAATACCAGTTGCCTGGAATGAAGAGAGGGTGGCCATCCCCTCTATGCCTGCTTGTGACCTTCCAAATGCATCTGGTTAGTACCAGCAAAACAAAAAAAAGTTGGGCTAGATAAACTATGATATGACGTATCCAGGAAGCTGTTTGTAGTCTTGTCTTGTCTATCTGAAATGTGTCCAAATACAAATGCACTGGGGGCGGGGTGTGTGGGGTGGAGAACACCACTGGAGTGATCCCCACCCACTAGAGCTAAACAGGGCTGGGCCCGGGGAACCCTACCAGCCAACACGGCCGATGTGGCCCTGCTTTGAGAGGCACACTCATATCATCCTGTGAGCCCAGTTCTGCTTTGCAATACTCACAAAAGCGGTGAAGGGCTGGCAGGGTGCATGTCTGTTGCGTCGTCCCCACTCGGAGGGCAGCTTCAGAAAGATGCATTACAGCTCACAATACCCTGCCAACCTCGAGGACTGGCAGGGCATTGTGAGGAATGTGCCCCCCCAAAAAACTGGGACCAGGTTGAAGGCCCCCTGAGCCCCGACCACGCTACACCTCCTGGAGGGGGAAGTCCCTTGCCTGAGCTGAACACATTCCCAGTGCACATACATACCCCATTGCCACTATGTTAGATTCCAATCAAAGTTTCAAATTCTATGTTTTTATCTTGGTTATAAGTGACCTAGAAACTGCCCTGTATAAGGTAACTAACAATGGAAGAAGAATTTAGGATGTGCCACTTTTAAGCTGCCCAGAGATCCTTTTGGATGTAGGAGGAAAGTGGTAGTAAAAAAACAACAACAATAAATCAATAAACAGTAGCCACTGAATTTGCTAGGGCATGATTTGACATACAATAAAACTAGTAGATAAAGTCCAAGGTAACAACTGGCAAAGCTCTTTGCTTAGGAAGCTAAGAAGAGCTTAAAACAGAGAACAACATCATACAATCATACACAAACTCGCCATTCTCTGTGTGACTGGACTCTGCAGTCTCCTTTTCCTCGCAATGCTTCCCAGAGGTATTAATTACTCTTACTGTGGTTCATGTGAACTGGAAACCGACAAAAATCATCCACCCACCCAATCTGGCAATAGAAGTCTGGAAGATGCCTGATTGCTGCTTCGCTGCCAGTTCTCAGCAACCTCTTTCCTAGCACTCAGAAACAGCCCTTGTCTTGTCAAACTTCCGCTCTCTTCCTCATATAGGGCCAGCCTACTGATAGGCATCTTACAGCGAACATTTTTATTATTGTTTCCCCTTTCATTCTTCTCACTTTGTAACATGACCTTCCGTGTTTTAAGATTTTATAAGGCACCAAATATATGGTTGGCCAGTTAAGGGACTATCAAATGCAATCTTTGCTCCACTTTCCCTAAGTTTTTTTCTTGTTCCAATATTTTTCTAAGCACTTTTCTTTTTCTAAAGATAGTGCTCTAATAGCTTTTATGTTTTGCCCTCTTGAAATAGATCTTGCTTCTTAAAAGCAGTATTAAATGAAGCTCTTAGTGTGCATGTGCTTGATGGTTGCAATAGAGGCTTGCCTTTCAACCCTTGTTATCTTTTTCCCCAGACACATGCTGTGATCAAGGAAACCAAGAAGAAAATGGGTGTCTCATGCCACAGTTTGCGGGATCCACATGTAGAATGGCTCTGCAAATTGCTGGCAAATTGAAAGGGAATTCAAGGAGCAGCGGATGGCCAGTTTCCTATTATTATTATTATTATTATTATTATTATTATTATTATTATTATTACATTTATATCCAACCTTTCCTCCAAGAGCTCGAGATGGCATACATGGTTCTCCCACTCTCCCTTTTATCCACACAACAACCCTGTGAGGTATGTTAGGCTGAGAGACAGTGAGTGGCCCAAGGTCAACCCACAAGCTTTGTGGCTCAGCAGGGATTTGACTCCTGGTGTCCCAGGTCCTGGAAGGGAAGAAGAGATGGGATGAAATTGTGGGAGAGGTTTGGAGGAGATGTGGAGAATGGAAAAAGGCATGTGTGAGATTCCCTGTCCTGCCTAGATATGCTAAGGCTTGAACCGGGGACCTTCTGCATGCCAATCAGGTGTTCTATCACTGGCTACACAAGTGCAACCAAACAAGGCTATAAGACCCTCCCCAATAGGAGGTTCCAGGGAAGGTGCTCTCAGTTTCCACACAAGGCAAGAAGGGCTTCAGAATGCATCACAAAACACAAGGCAGCTTATAACAGCTTTCAAAGCATCAAAAGAATGACATACCAACAATATGAAGATGACAATGTGTGTGCATTGATTGAAAAATGAGTCGAGAACATGTTGCAGAAGGCACCCACAATAAAACACCAATCTGGAAGGGAACACACACACACTTCATGTCCAAGACATTTTACAGCCTGAAGCAGAGCTCAACGCCTTTCACATCCCACCTGTGGAAGCCAACTGGACTAGTGATTGAATTTTTGTTCAGCTGTGGCAAAGAGGTAACATATTATACTCAAGGGCAGCAGGTTAGTGTCAGGGACACAGGGCAGGCTATGTGGTAGTCACAGCTCTAACCTCCAACTTGCTCACCACCAACCAGCATCTGCCACCAGAGGCAAGTACCTCATTCTGAGGTAGAGTGGGCCAGGCCAGGACATTTTGCCTCCTGTACCATGGTGATGGTGGGGGTGCGCCCATAGCAGCAATGGCAGCGGCAAGGGCAGAGCAGCAGGCGGCAGAGGATATGCCACCTGAGGTGACCACCTCACCTCACATCATGGGTGGCAGGTGGCCCTGAACTTATCAAAACCAGTTTCTTTTGAAAGTGGATATCCACACAAACATTCAGAAACTGAAAATTAGAATGAAAACTCTCTTCCTTCTAATTCAAATCACAGTCCAGACTGTGTTAAGAGTGGCCACCTGACTAGTGTTTTGCCAGCCTGTCAGTTTTTCCATTGTCTAGGGTAGTTCTCAGCACAGGGTGGTGAAACCTGGTCAGTGTAGGCATTTCCCTTTCCCTCTTTGCCTTACAAATTAGTGGTGTGACAGCAGCGGAGAAAAAGACCACCCAGAGTCCAGGCATTCCCTCTCCCTGCCTTATACGGAGTCAAGTCATTGGTCTATCTAGCTCACTATTGTCAGCACTGGCTGATAGCAGCCCTTCGAGGTTTCAGGTAGCCCTTCCTGGAGATCCTTACAACCCCCCCCCCAACCAGCCTTCAAGCTTGGAAGGGTTAGAATTGCTCTATAAACCAATATTTTAAAAAATTCAAAGCATTAATGTCAAAATTCAAGGTAGCATCTAACTTTATTTTTGTTGAAATTAAATATTAAGTTTTTAAAGAGCATGTAAAGCAGTAGTGTCATGAACTGGCAGGACAAGGGGGAAGAGGAAGAAGAGGATTCCAACGAGAAGTGTAGCTGGGACTGGGACACACTGGGGCAAGCTGGGGATGGGGAAGGAGAGGTTGGTGTATGAAGTATTTATGGGGGTGGGGGTGGAAGATGATGAGAGGATGGGGGTTAATGCTCAGGAACCAGAGCAGCAGGACCCATCACCAGAGCCGGAGGGCCCCCTGCCCCATGAACACAGGGCATAGGGAGCAGTGAGAGGGGAGCTCTAGGAGGCTGAAGCAGGCAAGGACCCACAGTCCAAACCCTAGTTGGCCATGTGGAGCTGGCCATCTCTGGGAAGAGCTTGTGATTCCTCAGCTGCAGAAGGCTTGGAACATTTGAGAGTCATATGACTCATCAAGCGCAGATGCTGCAATCAGCATGGAGTATAAAAGGGCAGCAGAGCTAAGGAGCTGTGTCTGCTCAGCTGCTCATGTTGATGGACATCAGCTTGGATGCTCCAGGGTCTGTGTGGGGCTGTGCTTCAGTTTAGACATGTGGATTAACCCCAGACTGGGGACTTGACATATTGACTTGCCACCAGGTAGGCCAGGGGTTCGGGACAAGTAGACAGGTAAGGCAATAATGCACTAGCCAAATTAAAAGGTGGATTAAATCATTTTCACCTGGAGATGGCTTTTCACAACTGGCATAGAGAAGGTCCAATCCACATTCCCCATTTGCCGATGGGGGTACCCAACAAGGACCTTGGGCAGTTTCATATGGGAATAGGTGATTCTTCAGTTACCCTTATTCCTGGCTGTTTTCTAGGTCAACATCAGTACTTGTCACTGAACCTGGAAACAGGGCACCACTTAACATGTTACAGAACTGACAAGATATATAGCTGCTGCATTTTGAATTGCCTGAAATTACTGATAAATTATCAAGGGCAGCCCCATGTGCAGCACGCTGCAGTAGTCAAGCATGGCTGTTACTTGAGGCATGGGTGACAATTGTCACTTACAGGGTTGCTGGAAGGATGTCTGGACAAAATCCTATCTCTCCCTGAAACATCTTTGCATGATAGCATTGCATATTTGCATGATAGCAGTATTTTTACAGTGCTGCTTGGTCAGAGAGTGGGAGAGGACACCTGATCTACAGCACTAAACTGATTAGGGGAGGGGAGAAATGCTTTGGGGAGAATTAGAAGGGAGGAAAAGATCCAGGTAGGAACTGGAATGCTTAAAGGAAAAGGTGACAACCCTGCTTAAGAGCCTTGGAAACATTAGTCCACATGCTGATGTCAAGAGAATTTACAGGGTCCATTCCAACCAGTATAGTTGGCAGGCGTCTATACACTAAGAGCCTTGTTTCAGGGACCTCACAAAGCATCTCTTGAAGAGGAAAACAAGTTGGTCTTTGTAAATAAAAGTTCATGCATTTGCGTAATGAAGTCCCTTTCCAAAACAGTGCTGAATGATACTCTTTTTCTTTTTCTTTTTGCGAGCAGACATGATGAGGCGGAGTGGGGCTGAGGAGGCTATTTAACTGTGTTCAGCTGCACATTTCCCCGCAAAATATGGTCTTGCGATTCTCGTGAACCTGATCCTTTGGTCAAAAGAAAAGGCGCTTCAACTCCTCCCGGCATTTAGAATGCCAAGAATCTCTTCTGCCTGTTGAGACTGCAAACATATTATTTTTTAATTCACGTTTTCTGTGACTAAAAGTGCTTTAAAACATTACGAGAGTCCATCTGACTCGGGAAGCTTCTTATTAATCAAATCCTGATTGTGGGGCTTCGAAGAGAGGAAGCAGTCTGACCCGTGTGTGTGTGTGTGTGTGTGTGTGTGTGTGGAGAGAGAGAGAGAGAGAGAGAGAGAGAGAGAGAGAGAGAGAGAGAGAGAGAGAGAGAGAGAGAGAGAGAGAGAGAGAGAGAGAGAGAGAGAGAGAGAGAGAGAGAGAGAGAGAGAGAGAGAGAGAGAGAGAATGGCAAAGTTTGAGTGGGTGGCGAGGAAGGTGGAAAAGGAGTGATGATAATAACAACTTGAAGGAAGCCAGAGCTTTGAATGCAGCCTCAGTCTGTATCCTGACAGAGTGAAGATAAGGTGGCAGCACAGCTCATGGTGCTTTCCTGGAATACAATCCGCATTTTGACACACTCTGTTTAAGCACTGCCCATCTGCATGTTATTCAGCCGGAGCCTCTAGGGAGGCAGAGGAGCTACAGGCACGGAAAGGCAGCGAGCGAAAGCAAAGGCACTCCTTTTAATAAGGATCTGCTGAACAGCTGCCTTAGAAGTGCCACCTCTGGAAGCTGGAAGTTAAAACAACTGAGGCGCCACTAAACCAAAGGGGGTGCGATTAAAGCAGGAGCAGAAATCAGTGCTCGGAAGCTGCAGGATCACTGCTGGATGTGAGGGGAGGAGATGGCTTTGATCTTGGCCTGGCCCCTGGTTTCTCCTCTATTCTTCTGCCTGGGATATGTCTCCCTCAGCTCTGCCTCAACGGAGGGCAACATTTTTCATGCTGACATTGAAGGCAGCTCAGCGGTCGGCAGCCAAGAAGACACCCTTATCAGAGGGGAGCAACAATCTGTATCTTTTGGAAGTTGGCCGCATTTTGCTGAGGTAGAGTAACTCTTCTGTCTGTTGACCTTTCTCCTTCTTTGTACTGTTTCCAACACTCCCCCTCCCCTAACCCCTTTGTGTTTTCATAGTGTCTCCATTTGGCTAAAGCGAATGTAATCCACTGGGTGTTTTGAAGTGGGACTGTGGAGTTTTCAGGGTTTTAAGGCATTTCAAGGGAAACTCTAAAACTTGCCTCCCTTCCCCCCCCCCTTCCAAAATGTACATGTCACGCTGCCTTCTTTGAATAGGCTGTTGTATTATAAAGTCATGTTCACTTGCTTGGATTTCATGCAAGAGCAGTAGAACGAGTCTGTCCCCCCAAAGTGGAGTTTCAGGTGGATAGATTTATCAATGCACATTTTAAAAACCTGCTACTTTTTTTGAGATTTTAATGCCTTTGGGTATCCAGAAAGGAGGAGCTTTTATGGGGGTGGGCAGCATGTGGCAGGAGGGGGGCACTCTCAAACAGAGTGTGTACAAAGTATGGGGTGTATTTTAGTGCTTTTGACTTTGCTGGTGGGCATGTGTCAATCCCATTCATTTTAGTGTGAAATCATTGATCGATGTCTGTCAGGGCCCACCTATCCTAAAATTCCCTCTCATGCTTAATCGTGTAGTGTAGGAAAGGTATATACACTGGATGTGTTTCTATGGATTCTTAGCTCACTCCTTTTATCAGTACTTTTTAAGAAGTCCTTGCATGATAGGAAGCTGGTTGCCAACCTATCAGAAATGTTGTGGCAGTGGATTTTATAGTTTGGCCAGGGGTTGGACTAAATAACCTTTTGAACCCCTTTCGATTCTATGATTAGGTGATCACCACATCCAGCGATCTCTTGGGGACATAGGAGCTCTGGTTATGCACACTTTTACTTCTACGAGTAAAAGTGTACACTGTATATATGCACAAAGTGATACATGTTCACTGTTGCATATACTCGGTGTGAATTAGGAGCCCTGCTGTATGCACAGACCAATATTTGTATTGGGGTCTCTATGATTTTAAATAAACATGTGACTTGTAGGAGCATCCCTATGACTCTGAAAGCTTAATGAGGGAAATGGCCACAAATCCTGTTGGTTTCAGTGGGATGTGCATGCCTCTGTTAGGGTGCCATACAGGAGCCTATAGTTCCTGCATGAAATCTATATGAAATAATATGTGCAGCTAGAACTGTTTGTAGACTTGTAAGTAGCTACCACAGAATTCCATGGGGTTTCCTTCTAAGTTAGCAATGGAAAACAAGCAGCTTAGGAAACACCTGCAGAAATGAGATGAAAAGAGAAGCCTAAAACACTTTTGACTTTACCAAAAATAATGGCAACACTTTAGTGATATTTAAAAACAAAAAACGGGAAATGCTGAAGGTGTTCCCACTCTCATGTGTGTGTTGGTGTACACACATACACACTTAAAGGACTATCTAATGTGTCCATGTGGACCTTCCAGAGCATCGATGTGGTTAGAGAAGTGCTGTGCATGGGCACCAGGAAGAGATATTAGGCTGGCAAACATTGGAAACAGGGCCTTGTCGGTGATGGCACTTACAGAACTCCTTCCCTCAGGAAATGGGACATTTGTGTTTCTTTTTCAGATTGCTTTTAATTGGCAGTGCAGATTAGGTTGCTATTTGTTTCTTAGTAGCCCTATCTTTAATCTTTGTGCAGGAACGGAATGGAATGGAATAGAATGAAATTGTTAAGATTGCTACGATTTTACTGTTTTTTATTTGTTTTAATATTGTATCTGTTTTAAACTAGTTTTTTCAGGTTTTTGTATGGGAAAGTACGTATTATACAAGGTAGCTAGCAAATCCATCCACAACACGATATTCTTGGCATAATGGATTCCTGCCTGCTCCCCCATGCATCCCCCCCCCAAAAAAAATATACTCTGGAGGGTACAGGGACCTTCCAGAGCAGACGTTTGGTAGAGGTCTGCAGTGGTGGGGAGAAGAACAGGAGATCTACACAGCTGCTGTTGGAAGCCACCTATATCAGCTCCCCAAAGGGGTGCTATCTAGATTCTTTTGGACTCCAACTCCCACCAGCATGGTCAAGGGTGATGGCAGCTGTATCCCATCTAGAAACACCATATAATGCCCTATATCAGGCATCCCCAAACTGCGGCCCACCAGATGTTTTGGCCTACAACTCCCATGATCCCTAGCTAACAGGACCAGTGGTCGGGGAAGATGGGAACTGTAGTCCAAAACATCGGGAGGGCTGAAGTTTGGGGGTGCCTGCCCTATGTAATAAATACAACATTTGTTTTCTTGAGATCTTAGATAGTTGGAATTCCTCGGTTGGTAGCAGCTGAGTGGAACTATGTTGAAAAAACAAAAAGTACAAACTAGAGAGCAGCATAACATGAGGTTATGGAATGGGAATGGGAGTAAGTACCTCCTGTGGAGGTGACTCAACGTAGCAGGCAAATTAAGGCACAGAAGGTCACGGGAAAGGAAGGAGTGTCTATCTTGGCACCAGATCTTGAAAATGAGCAGAGATTAGCACAGCAATGTGAATATCACAGTAATGACATGTTCCATTTACTAGCACTACTACACATAACACTACTGATAAATGAACAGCAGTCTTGGTTGAAGCTCAGCATTTTTGGTATTTAATTCATATATGTTGTTGTTGTTGTTGTTTAGTCGTTTAGTCGTGTCCGACTCTTTGTGACCCCATGGACTATAGCACGCCATTCATATATACCATAGCCTTTTTTTTTCTTTTTTCTTTTTGCCTTTCATCCAATGAGCTTCGGCATGCATGATTCTTCTCTGTTTATCCTCACAGCCGGCCTCTGAGGTAGGTTAGGCTGTGAGATGGTGACTGGCCCAAGGTCACCCAATGAGCATCATCCCTAAGTGGGAATTTGAATGTGGCTCTCCCTGCTCCTAGTCCAGCACTCTGACCACAATGCCACACTGGCACATATTGATGAATCAAGATTCAGCTAAGGGTGGATTTGTCAAAAACAAAACTGTCATTCTATTATTCCATCAGGATTTCCTTCCGGTGTGTTCTGATATGTTGTTCTCAGTAAATATGCCTGTCCAGCAAAATCATTCAAAGCTTACCATTTTGGGGTGGGTGGTAAAATATGGTTAACTAGAAAGTAGCCCTGTTCATGTTCTGGTGTTCCCTCAGAAATCCAGCTCATGGCAACAGCCTGTGTGCCTTTGGCAGGCTTCCCTCTCTTCAGACCTTCTGCCAGTACTTAGACAACCTCAGGTAGGGGCCAGCATAGGGTGCAATGCCAAGGGCAGAGTTAGCACCTATGACACTGGTATGGCTCTCCATGCAATTTGAATCATGTGGGCACTGACTTCAGGATCAGGCTAGAGTTGATAAGGCTAGCCTTGGTCATTTGTAACTTGGAGAGGAGGAGTTAGGGATGTAAGGAGAGAGCGATTTCCATCCCACCTTGTGTTTGTTGCAATCAGCACTGTTTCTTTTCCTCTGCAGTTTGGCTTCCACTAAAACATATGTAATTCATCTCACTGGCCGCTATAGCCAAAACTAGCATAATTAATTATGTAAGTAATTTAAGTGCATTTCAAAGGAAGGAAAACATTTTTATAAAAAAAAAAACCTGCAAAAAATGATGTAATTATTTACATAATGTTAGTGTTCTAAAAAACCGAAACCTGCTCATATTCGCTTGCATGATCTCTGTTCCTGACCAGACATGCAAACTGTAGCAATTTCTGTTCACATTTCAGTTTCTGATGGAATTGTCTGAGATTCCCTAAGAGAGAGCATGAATACAGTCCATAATGCAGTAGGGGAATTGTCTGTTTAGAAGCTTGTTGAAATTAATAGTTAAGAAATAGGATCACCACCTGCTGCTTGGTGAATAAAGTATTTGATTTAAGATCAAAATGTACTTTGTAACCTGGGTGGGACATAAATGCTAGCTTGGAGCAGAGAGTGGTCACAACCTAACCAAAATTCAAGGGGGGGGGAACTAAACATGTGCTTTAACCTTTCCCATAATCAGTGGATTGAGGAAGGAGTGGAAAGAGCATGAGATCACCCTCCTCAGCCCACACAAAATAAATGATGGCTGAATGCAATCTGAGATTTCTAGCTCCACATTTTATACTCGGCTAGGTTTTACAAAACACATTTATTTTTTCCTTTAAGGGACATGGTTAGAACCATGCGGACACATCTTCTGTACTTTAACTAGATTGGCATTTCAGTGAGGAAACAGAGTATTTTTTTTCAGTGCAGCTTAGGAAAGATCTCCTTATGCTGACCAGTTGTGTACCACATGTAGGTGGCCCCATGGAATGTAGGCAAACTGCTACCAAGCAGCAGGCAAAATACCTGCCAGCCATTATAGCTCAGTGGCAATTAACCATGTAATGGGAAGGACCAATCTGAGTAGTGCAGCTGTTGTAATGCAGCAGACTTCATTATTGTCCCACCTCGTGCATTGCACCATCTTGAATAGAGCACTGCATGCTTTTGCAGCTTTGCATGGGTCACAAATTGTCTGGGGAGGCCTGTTAATGTAGACCACAGAAAACCTCCCTTCCTTTGTGTCAAGAGTTGCCATGACATCAATTGATAGTTTGGGGTCTCTGTTCATATGGTGAGACACCAAGCCATGGGTTGCAACATCTGTCTAGGCCAGGCATCCCCAAACTTCAGCCCTCCAGATGTTTTGGCCTACAACTCCCATGATCCCTAGCTAACAGGACCAGTGGCCAGGGATGATGGGAATTGTAGTCCAAAACATCTGGAGGGCCGATGTTTGGGGGAGCCTGGTCTAGGCCATGGGCAGCCTTTGCTCATCCAACCAACAACTAGACTCCTATGGACAGAAAGGGGTATGAGGACTTCCTGGTCACAGCTGAGCTTTCCTGGGCAACCCAGATTTAATGAGCTTTGGTGTGATATTGTATCCTTTGATTGTTCTCTAGGCATAACTTCTGGCTTGCTTCTTGCTCCTGCTCTGGACTCTTCCTGGTCGATGCTTCCTGTGTTGACAGCATCTCTGCAGGGTTTCAGACATGACACCCCCAACCTTACCTGAGATGCTGGAGATTGAACCCTGGACCTTCTGCATGCAAAAAGATGTTCTACCACTGAACTATGGACTTTTTGTCCATATTTGTCAGGCATGATGCCTTGAGGAAGCATCCATGCAAGTTACATGAAACATTCATGGGAAATACCCAAATTACTAGAATAGAAGAGGTAAAAATGAGTGTAAATAAAATAAAAGTAGAACAAAACAAAGACATCTAAACTGAAAGAAGTGCAGCTTTAAAAACTATTTTTCCTTTGCACACCCCTGCACAAAAATGACTAGCTGTACTCAACCAAGTCATTCAGGCTCAGGATTGCTCTGTATGTGAAAGTATATGAAAGAAGTCATTTTATGAGATATATATATATATACTCAGAAATCCTTCTTGATTTATTTCTTAGTCCAAATATTGGCTTGTGTCAGCCTCTCTCTCCTAAACAGACATAGTCTGTTAGTCATGCTCAGCAGTGCCAGTTTTTATAAAGGGTGGTTTCATGAGAACCACATAAGCAATTCATAGAATGTTCCGAGGTGGACTACAGTTTCTGAAAAACCACTAGGAAAATATAGCACTATATAGTGAAGAAAAGCATATTGAATACTTACATAGGCAATTATGGCATGTCAGATGAATGCCACACAAAAAGTTTCCTACAAATGATTTGGGCATAGACTGTCCATGCTGAAAACATGTTTCATTTGAAATATCTAGTGTGGAATTCTAAACAAAATATGCACCTTTCTTAGCTAGAAAAGTTTGTTCTTTAATTCTGGTGAAAATATAATGTGAGCCTGTTTGAGACAAGAAAAGCTGCAGAGAAGAGAAAGATTAAGGAGAACAACCAATAATGTACATCTATTTCTTTTTTCCCAATGTGATCGTTATTAGGTAAAGGTAAATAATGGGGGGAAATGCAAGAGAGGCAGAGTGTGGTGGATGAGGCCTTCAAGGACATTTAAGCTGTGTCTCACTCCCACAAACATAGCTCCCCAACTGTCTGGGAGCTTGAAGGTCTCAGGGAAAGAGAGTGTCACCTTGAGGAAGAATGAAGCATTCCCTTAGAAGGGGCCCATTCCTTGAGGGACTCCTCTTGTGCTGAGGAAACTTCTCTGGAGGCTTGGAGATTGGGTGATTCAACCACTAGGAACATAAATAGTGGGTGTGCGGTGGGCATACGGATGGCAGGGTGAGTTGCCTGCCTGGTGTTGCCCTTTGCTTATATAACATGAAGAGTTATCTGAGGACGAGTCAGTGGTTTGTCACCAGTGCATGGGGAAATGTAGTTGTTGAGATGCTGGAAGCCAAATTTAGTTTGCTAGGTGGGAGACTGAGAGCTGAGACCTCCAATGTAGCTTTCTCTAAAATGCTAGATGGGCTCAGGTTTGTAGTCTCAATGTGTGGATGAGGTATTGGGAGGAGGGGTTTGCATTTGTTAGACACTGAGAAACATTCTGGGGCAAGCTGGGCTTGTATAAAAGGAACAGGCACCATTTTAACCAAGATGGAGCCAGACTGTTGGCAAGTAAACTCATAAACGTGGCAGAGCATATTTTAAACCATTTGAAGGGGGAAAGGAGCTGGCAGGAGCTGAGAAGGCTCCAGTTCAGAATGAATCTCCCCACCTGGGATGAAGATGCTAAAGTGGATGAAAATTTAAATGGAAGTGGCAGGCGACTAGGTGTTGTGAATGTAGGGGCACAGGACAGCAATTCAGGGGGCCAAAGCACTTCAGAACAAAATGCAGGTACCAAAGACACTTGAAGAAAAAGACTGCAAGCAAGCATTTATATGCTAATGCTAGAAGCTTCCGAGCCCAGATGGGTGAACTGGAACGGAAGCTTGGTCTTGGAGGATGGTATTGGTATTTTGGGTATAACAGTAACCTGGTGAAATGGAGAGAACCAGTAGGACATGGTTGTCTCTGGAAATAAGCTCTATAGGAAGGCCAGCGAAGGACATCACAAAGGTGGTATTGCTCTGTCTGTCACAGAGAGCATTAAGTAGTAAACAGCTCGATAAAGATGTCAACCCAGTGTGCAGCAACAGTGAATAGCATTTTAGGGATAGTTAGAAAATGAATTGAAGATACAACGGCCAATATCAAAATGCTATTATACAACTCAGTGGTGCTGGGCTAGATGGGTCATTGGCCTGATCCAATAGGCTCTTCTTATGTCCTTAGCTGGCTCAGATTCAGCTAAGCCAGTGCAAGGGCTTCCACCTGCCTGATGGGGTTTTCCCCAGTCTCCCCTACACACACGCCCCCATGCCTGCCCCAGATTTACTCAAAGGGGTCAGAAGAATGCCCAGAATGTTGCTTGGGGGGAGAGAGAGGAGGTTGTTCCATGTAGCAAGCAGGGATGCTTGCGCCGATCAGAAGAGCAGAGCGCTGAATTCCTCCAACTGAGACCAAAGTAGTCAGGGATGGAGAGCAAGGTGGGAGGCAGGTAGCTTAAAGTCCACAGATTGATTTGAAACCTAGTTACAGGTATTTAATTATATTAAATATGCCATTTATTGAATGTGCCTACCTGCCTTTTTACATTTTCCTCCTCTTATTTCACATCAAAGCTGCTCAACATCTAAGAAAATCGCATTTTTAATTAAATGCAAACCACCCAACTGTCATTTTCTATCTAGTGTGCCCGTGAATTGATATGAGGAAAAATAACCTGCAGTGCACAACATCTGAAGCCATGAGAGAAAAGGACATATATTTACACCTCATATTATTTTTTAGCAAGGAAAAGCCCCACCCCAATGCATATAACAGAAAGACAGGTTATCAACCCTGTCAAACCTTGTAGGGCGCATTGCTATGGATGGCCTTTTTTATGATAGCAAGCTTTGGAATTAAACAAATTATGAGGCCAGAAATCATTTATACCCTAGAAATCTTGCAAAGAGCAAGCATGCCCCCCCCCTTCGTAGGAAAGAATGCATTTTAAGTTAAGGCTTTGTCTATCTCACTGTATATGGAAAATATGAGTGTGCACTTTTATAGAGAATGCCTAACTGTGAAGTGTTTATACTGGAATCAACCCCATCTCTAAATCACTCTCTGTTGCTGAATGGTATTTTGTTTTGCATTTGAACTAGGAGAGGAGCAGCCATGTGGAAGCTTCAGCAACAGAAGAAAACTAGATTTTACCATAGCAATAGATGATCTGATTTAAAAGCTACCCCCACCCTATATATACACACAGAGAGAGACTTGTGCTTTTTCCTCAGCTGCTGTTCAGCTGCATTCAAGTGCTGTGACACACTTCATGATCAGGAAACAGACTTTGCTCGTTGTACAAATGATAAGCTCATGCTTAATTGATTTGAACAAAGGCAACCTTTTGCCCATTCCCAAGCAGGAAAATTTCCACTGCAGCTTTTATAGAATCCTTGTTGTCATGACCAGGCCTGGCACCCATAGTCAGCCAAGTTGGGCATAGGTTGAAGGCCCCGGGGGATCAGAAGGGCTCCTCACCAACCTGACCAAGGAATGTTGACTCTCACCATCCTTCTCACTGAGCCACAGCATGGCTCTTTTGTCATTGGTGTGCTGCTTTTGAATGGGAGCAAAACCTGTTTTCCTCTGTGGTTGCTGCCTGCCCCCTTAATATAACTAAAATGTTGGACACTGCATTTTGGATAAATTAAGATGGTAGGTAGCCACCACTGATGGGAGCCAATTTGGCTCACATTCAAAAGCTTTACTGCCCACTGTGCTAAAATGCCATCTGGGGTGCGGCAGCAGGGAGGGCGGTGAGCGGTGGCATTGTTACTGCTTTGGCAGCAGCAAAGAAAGTAGTATGGCCACATGCATACCCTCCAACATTTCTCCGATGAAAATAGGGACGTCCCATTCCATAATGATAATTTTAGTATTTACACCCCACACATCTTACTGGGTTGCCCCAGCCACTCTTGACAGCTTCCAACATACATAAAAACATAATAAAACATTAAACTTTTTAAACAAAAAAACAAAAAACAAAACACTATTCCCTATAAAGGATTGCCTTCAGACGGCTCGGGGGTCAGATAACTCCATACCCTCCAACATTTATCCAATAAAAATAAGGACATCTGATAGAAAAGTGGGACATTCCAGGATCAAATTAGAAACCAGGATGGCTTCTCTAAATCAGAGATGTAACTGGAAAATAGGGACAATTGGAGGGTCTGTACATGTGTGGATGTCGGAGTGTGATGGGCCCATTGGCAGCATTGTGCCTTAAGTTGGGCATCAGCTCTGCTTATGTGGATAGACTGAACATGTCAGGGAAGGAGCACAGTCAGGGCCGGCCCTACGGCAAGGCTGGGTGGCGCAGGGCGCCAGGCCGCCAGGGGGGTGCCGCGCTGCGGTGCCCGCCAGACAGCCGCGCTAAGAAACGGGGTGGGGGGGTGCCGGAGGGATCTTCGCACCACGGTGCCAGGGCGCCAGATATGCTTAAGACAGCCCTGAGCACGATTGTGGTGGCAGACCTTGCTCCTGTCCTTAACATGTTCACTAGTTCTTCTCAACAGAGCCTATGAACATAAAAGCTCTATGCACCATTGAGAATCCAGGTTTTCCTGGTTCCAAGATTATGCAAATGTGTTCATACAATTTATGTATAGGATATGTACAGAAAACCCAAAGAGCTACCTGTTTAGGTATTAGATGATTCATTATTAATTTTAATAATGGAGATTTGTTTGACTTATGTGAGTGTTTGGTTATTTCCGTTCTTCATCATAATTGTGATGAAGTTCATATAGAGTAGATCATATGGGCAGCATTCACCCAACCCCAAATGCTACCGCTTGCACAACAAGGCTTCCCTCCTCTCTTCTTCCTGAGCACCTTCACACCCCTTGGGGGATTGTGAGTACCCCCAGAACAGCACACAGGGTGAGGGCTTTTGTTCAGTCTCAGAAGCTGATAAGCTTGCACAGATGAAACGTTCAATAAAGTGTGGTGTTGATTTCCACCCTATGATTATTTGGAATGTCCTGAAGTTGTAAGAAATGCCTTTTGTATTCCAGTAAAATAGGTCTGATAAAGTAGATTAATAGGTTAATAACCATGAATGCCATTTCACTGGACAGGCTAAGAGTTTGCCTATCCAGTGATTCAGTATTCATGTTACTAATGAATATAATAATTATGATATGTACTAAACTATATGATACTATATGGTGTTTTATTTATTGTTTTTGACTATTATGGTTATATTTGAGCATGGTTTTAGCTATGGAAAGGTGACATACAAATAAAAGTATGTATGTATGTTTATTATATCAGTATTCCATAGCAGCATAAATTATGTGCATTATCATCGAACAAGTTCGCTCCTGTTAGACCATTAATTCTAAAATTACTTGCAAGAACCACTGGGTGTGTTTAATCATTCCAAATAGTGCACTGCACACTGCAGCTGTGAAACGGTAGTGATTTTCACCACCATCAATATACATATTGTGGGATTGTGTTTATTCAGAAAGTACCGGCTTATTTACATTTGAATTTTCAGAACTGAATCCAATGCAGTAAACTGGCTAGTGAGAAAAAGGGGGAAGGGTCTCTAGACAAAAGATATTAGGCACCGGCTGTTCATAATAATAATAAAACACTTTCCGAAGGAAAACTTAGGGCCTCTCTGATGATGAGCCAAGTAGTACAAACAATGTCATTGCGTCAGAAGCAATGAGGTTAGAAATGTGAAATGACATCCAAGCTCTTTTCATCAACAAGGAAAACATTCAATTTAGACAGGGCTGAAAGGTAACCTATAAATAACAACTGTGAATTGCCTGAAATAGAATGGTGAGAAAGTGAAGACTGGAGTTTAATGCCTCACCACCCTGAGCTGTGGGGCCTTCCTCCAACTAACAGACCATAACAACAAACAAGCTTCATCACTGCCATGGATGGTTTGGTTACAAGGCGTTGCTTTATGGGTCAGTTTTGGGGGCCTGTTCCTCTGCAGTAATTTCCCCATAACCACCTTTCTTTTTGTGCTCTTTAAAGTCAATGCGAGCATGATTCCTCATTGCAGAACTTATTCATTTACTTCAGTGGTTGTGTAAAGTATCTTGGGAGAAAAAGCATTTAACAAATTTCCATAGCCACAGCAGAAGTAAACCGGTTATTATTTAAAAGGCATGAGTGTCTTGTGCACATACGAAGAAAATTATGCTAGAAGAATACCATATAAGCAGGAATAATCATCAGTTCTCCTTTCTTGAATGGACTTGTGTATGACTAAAGTAGGCATGGCTCGAGATTATTTTTATTCCACAACTTTCAGTATTATATAGGACTTTTGTTCTTGATTATCTTTTCTTATTTTCTTTGGTTAATTGGGCTATGGCAGTGAGATAATGTAGCTTGTCTTGTAGTGCCCAAGGCAAACTACACAGGAACTGTACAGTGAGCACCAAATAAGGCAAACCCCCATTCATAAGAGCATAAGGGCCTTGGTGGATCAGGCCAATGGCCCATCTAGTCCTGCATCCTGGTCTCACAGTGGCCAACCGGATGCTTATGGGAAGCCCAGAGGCAGAACCTGAGCAAAATAGCACTCTCCCCACCTGTGACTGGTAAAACATAGGTAGCTGTCATGACCATGTCCTGTCCGCCATTGAGCAACATATATATCAAGACAATGTTAGAGTTAGATCAGGAATGTGAAACCAGCATATAATGGGTATACAGAATAAAATCTAGTTGTACATAAAAGGAAAAACTTGATAGAAACATCATTATGAAATGTAAAGTGTAATGGTTGGAGATGCTATTGTGAAAAAATGAAGGAATGCTTTGAAGACTGATGAACAAAATATAGAAGTGCTGGCAGATGTTCATCCAGATGTTTTGAGGAGAGCTCTGTGTCCTGGGGAAGAATGTATTTGATACAGATGGATCACCCCCCTTAGGTTCCATGTATTTATGATAAAGAATGGGTTGCTGTACATAATATCAATGAGGAACGACCACTTTCAAAAACAAATAAGCAACAGCATGCAGAAAATAAGTAGTTAAAAGAAGTTAAGATCAGGCTGAGACTGTGCCTTCAGTTTGGCAGTCCCTGCCCTGTAGAACTTAACTGCCAGTTAAGGTTTGGCAGAAATCATTCCTCCCTTCTTTTAGACATCTCCTAAAAACTGTGTTACTCAGATGGGCCTTTGCAATGTGAATACCAACCAGTACAAATTGTTTACTAATCTTTTTGCTAATATTTTTATTTCTCCTCTTGTAATTTTTTAAGCAGTATACTGCCTGACTATATTGTTTTGAAAGTGCAGTCTATAAATATTTTTTATAAATTAATATGTGTAGGATGCATGAATGTGTGGTTAAAAAGAAAGAAAGAATAGAGGAGTAACCGAGGTCTTGAAATTTAAGCCACAAGATGAAGAAATATCAGAACAGTTGGGAGTAGTTATTATAGCTCTTGTTGTTTTGCAAACTGTTTCCCATCAATCTCCTGAAGAACTGAGTCTTTGTGTTTGTGTTTGCAAAACTGCACTTCTGGACTCAGTGTACTGGTTGGAATTTGAGACAGCTGCTGCTTTGGTCAAGATGTGATGGTATTTTGAAATGGTGCAGCATCCATGAGAATAACAAGAAAGGCACACAACACAAACAATTCATATCCTATAAGAGATGCTAAGAAGTCTCCATTATTTTCTTTTTTACAAATAGCGTTTGATGCTGTCCAGAGCATGAACTTTGTGGTTAGTTAGTCCTTTCTAAGCAATAGTATTGGGTCAATGCCAATCTCCAGGTTTACCACTCCCATCAGCCCACCACCCATTCCCACCCACCCCCCACCACCCTCTGTATATATATAGGGTCTGACACTTCTGTTTCTAGTGTATCTGAAGAAGTGTGCATGCACACGAAAGCTCATACCAAAATATAAACTTAGTTGGTCTTTAAGGTGCTACTGAAGGAATTTTTTTATTTTGGGTCAATGCGACACCAAGATAACTCTGGAACTTTCAGTTAATTTGGCACATTGAGAGCCAGTGTGGTGGTGTGGTTAAGAGTGGTAGACTCGTGATCTAGTGAACCAGGTTCGCATCTCCGCTTCTCCACATGCAGCTGCTCGGTGACCTTGGTCTAGTAGCCACACTTCTTTGAAGTCTCTCAGCCCAACTCACCTCACAGAGTGGTTGTTGTGGGGGAGGAAATCGAGAAACAGAACACCAGAAGCATCTTGAGGAAGAAGGTAGACAATGTATCAGGAAATGCTTTGCTCCCCACATTTTAGAACCCTGATTTTCCATGAATACAAAAAGCTCCCTGCTTCCACATGTTGAAAGGTAACACAAATTGAGCAGAGGGGATGCAGAGCAAGCATGCTCATCCCCACTGACTACTAACTGCAACAACTGAAGAGGCTTTAAGTTGTTATGTTATCTGGTTACCATTTAATTGCTGCTGGAATTGGGCTAGGGGGTGTGGGTGTAATTTAAGATTGTTAATTCCAGTATTGTTCACAGAATGGGATTTATTCCAGCCTCCAAATCTGGATATAATTAGTACATCCCTTGTACTGCGCACTCCACTGTCTCTCAAGACAGATGGATGCCAACAAAAATGTACTGAAGGTGCAACCTTCTTACATTTGCTGCTGTATTATTATCATTTTAAATATGATGTATCAATAAATTGTTGCTGGCACTGGGAGCTCCACAAGGGTGCTCCTCTGCTGCTTTAACATGAAGTGAACATAATGGGTGGGGAAAGCCTGAGCTGAGAATTGAATTTAGAACTGCCTGCACTGACCTTACGATGAAGTGAGCATTTTATCACTTATTATACAATGCAATGTAAGAGAGCCGATGTTCAAAATCTTTTTCACAGAACAAAAGGGGATTGGAGGAATTTTTTTCCCCTTTGCCTTTGGGAAGGAAATGTGCTTGGCTTATGATTTGTTTGAAAGAACCAAAAGAAAAAGTATCTTAATAAGCTAGTCATGTTACCATAAAAGTAGATACGCAGAGGGGAAAGCTTTTCTTTCCATTACACAGAGTCTTCCTTTCCCAACAAAATAGAAAGCAGCTGCTATGTCTTATTCCTTTGAATCCATTTAGTCATTTAGAGTTCTGAGCTTTTGACTCAAAATGGAGAGAATTTCTTCTGGGGCAGAATTAGAATATAGAAACTTTGTGGTGCATTCATATGGGGTCTTCCAATTATAGCAAAGGTTCCCTCTGTGAAGTGCTTGATCTCACCCCACCAACTGCGAGATGTTTGTGTGCATGTGGATAAGTATTGCATGCCATTGGCTCTATGGTGGTCATGTTCATTCTTCACCAATCTGGTGCTGTCCAGGTGCTGTTAAACTACGACTCCTGTCATCCCTGGCTATTGGTCATGCTGACTGGGCCTGGTGGGATTTGGAGTTGAACAAGATCTGGACATTGACTACCGCTGCACAAATGACTTATCTGAAAATGATATTTTGTTCCCTCCCATCGTTTTACCAAAAGGTAACTGAAGCATATACCCCGAGCCTGTTTTTCATTTTACTAAGCTATTTATTACATGGGTTAAATGCTTACAAAGAGCTCAGAGTAGCTTTCATAAGCTCCTTGGGCAGCTTCCCAAGCCAGATTTCATTAGTTTCAACAGTAGAACTGGATGAGATGCATTCTAATTTTTAAAAGCAATTTCTAACATCAATTTAATAGCATAAGAACATAAGGAAAGCCCTGTTGGATCAGGCAAAAGTCCCATCAAGTCCAGTATCCTGTTCTCACAGTGGCCAACCAGATGTTCATAGGAAGCAGGAGCTGTTGTACTGTAGTGGCAGTTCCCAGAAGCTGGTATTCAATGGAAATTAAATTACTAGAATTACAGAAGGTTCTATTGGGGTAACCACAGTCAGCCACCAGCAGGCATCTCTGTAATATAACATGATGTGCCATTTCAAGACCCCTGGCTCAGATGTATTCATCCCACAGGAAAAAATACTACCAAACCATGTGCTCATGGTGGTGATCTGCTTACCCTTTAGAAGGACCAAGGAATCTGTTTAAACTTTCTGCTGTGTGATCTGTCCTGAAGAGGAGGAGCATGCTGGCAGAATTTATAGGAAGGAGATGCAATTGATTTCATATGTGTTTCATACATTATTTCATATATTTTGCTAGAGACTGTAGCCCAAACAGAAAATATAGTTTATATAAAGTTAATGCAAAGTCACACCTTGCATAACAGAAGTCCTATGGATGCTGCTCTTCCAGGGCGGCCCTAGTAGGATTAGACTGGAGGCGAACATGTTAGAGCAAGTGATGGCAAGGCTATGTCCCATGCCAGCCCGTCCCACAGCTTTCTGCTATAGCTTCCATGGCCAACGACAAATTTTGCAGCTTGAACAACACTGCTTTTAAGCAGCATCTTTCGGGACTCTTCACTTTAGATCAAGAGGCTGAGACAGGGATCTGACGACAGGTTTATTTGACTTGAAGTGACACATATAATGTTTGCAGACATATATAATGGCTCAGTATCTCACCGTTGAACAAAATGTGCTTTTTATTGTCAGCTCGAGAATATCATCTATTTTAATGGCTAGTTCTGAGCACTATGTGATTTTATTGTGCATATCAACTCAGAAGTAATGCCACTGAACTGAATGGAACCATTCAAGCCCAGGATAAAACACAGTACTGCCAGAGCTCTCAGCCCTTCCTCTGGATGTGTGTTGGAACTTCTATAAGTTAGACCCACTTTTCATTTTGGGTGCAACAAGCGAAGGGTAAACAAAAACAGCACTACTGCAATCAGTTGATGTTGTAAGATAGTATGGTTGGGGTAGAACAGGCATCCCCAAACTGCGGCCCTCCAGATGTTTTGGCCTACAACTCCCATGATCCCTAGCTAACAGGACCAGTGGTGGGAATGGTGGGAATTGTAGTCCAAAACATCCGGAGGGTCAAAGTTTGGGGGTGCCTGGGGTAGAAGTTCAATTCACTTCACATTTAAAGGCAAACTTACCTTTCTGGGAGTATATATAATTTGCATATCTAGTAATTCTTTGGGACTGTGCTCATGATGCTTAAGTAGATCTGAACTACTTTTTTCCCCACAGTGCCCCAGAGTGATGCCAAATCACTTGCTGCAGCAGCAGCAAAAAAATTAAAAAATTAAATAAAGGCAAAAAAAACCATATGGAAGAAAGAAAGAACCTATGCTACTGCCACTTGTAATGGGGAATCTGATAGGACAGGGATAGTCAGTGTGGTGATGTCTAGATGATGTTGAACTTCAACTCCCATTAGCCCCAGCCAGCATAGCCAATGATCAGGGTGATGGGCATTACATTGGCTACCCCTCTGTTAGGCCATAAGGCACTTTAGTCCTTTGTCACACTTAGCCTTTCTTTTAAAAAAACCAAAAACTTTCCAGTTCACGCACATCCTGTTTTATGCTGAAGTTTGCTTTGTTTTTGCTTTCACCATGACACTTCCTTTTCTTTTTATATCATGTTTTGTTATCTCAACGCTGACAGCTTTATTCTATGCCATTAATACTGGCTAATGCAGGATAAAGAAGCTAAAAGGGAAGAGGAAGTAATATCACTTATTGTCTGATTTAGGCATAGCAAAATGCCTAAAGGAAGACAACAACCATTGCTTTGGCATTATGGGACTGCAGGTGTACTCTGTCTTCAAAAAATAAATAAATGCAGGTGTCAAAACAACTTAAAATATGTTTCTGGGATTAGTAAAACAACTGTTGAATAAACATGCTTTCTCATTTGTAGACTGGAAAAAGAATTCCCCCCCTGGGCTTGAACCGACCTCCAGAGCCAATAAGTGTTTTAATCCTAAAGAAACAATTGAAATATAGGCTTGATATTTCAGCCCACCAACTGTTTCCAAAGTTCAGATACAGGCCAGGGAATGGAGAGGTGGGTTAATTGTTGTCCATGTAATGAAGAAAGCCAAGGGCAGTTTGCCAGACTGATTCCTTTCCAGACCTGCATACACATACCAATCAGTTCTTTTATGCACCAAGGAACATTAAGTAACACAAATCATTCAGCCAGCCAGATGCTCTGATGCAGCCTCAGAGAAAGATAGCATTCTAGACCTGATATTCATAACTTAGTAAGCTTCAACAGAACTCTTCTGCTTTCATCCATTGCAAGGAAAGAGCCATGCTCCCTTGTGATCAGTAGACAACACAACAACATCAAGAGCAGGTCTGGGGAATAGACTATATAATTGCTCATCTTCTAACATTGTGTATGCCATCAAATGCCAACAGTGCCCTTCAGCTCTCTATATTGGACAAACAGGTCAAACCCTACACCAAAGGATAAATGGACATAAATCTGACATCAGGAATCAAGACAGAGGAACCAGTAGGAGAACACTTCAATCTCCCAGGACATTCTATACAAGATCTCAATGTAGCTGTCATATTACAAAAGAATTTCAGAAATAAGTTGCCGAATTGCAACTTATTACCAAACTTAAAACCATCAGAGACCTGGTCTGAATAGAGACATTGGATTCTTATCTCATTATAAAGCTATTTTTAGCCATCTCACCCCTTGCTTTTTCCTGTAAGACCAATTGCAGTCAACAGTTGTCAACAGGTTTACCACACCTATCAGCCAATCACCCATTCCCACCACCCTTCTCAGTACAGTAATACCCCTCCCTACCCTTTCAGTGTATCTGAAGAAGTGTGCATGCACACAAAAGCTCATACCAATGACAAACTTAGTTGGTCTCTAAGGTGCTACTGGAAGGAATTTTTTTATTTTGTTTAGGATAGATATGGATTGTGGTTCATGTTGTGTGTATACTGCTTCCCAAACCAGCAATGGGAGCGCACTGGATGCAGAGTAAACAGGAGTGTGTACACAGCCTAAGTCTACAATAACATCTGGAAGACCACATGCTCCTCATTCCTGATATATAGAGAGAGAGGAAGAGAGGTGATAATTTGTATTATCCTAAACAGCTCTATGCCTGTATTCATGGGTTTTATTGGTTATCACATAATGTCACCGCCCAATCCCTGAAGTCAGTTCTTCCCCTGGTATTTTCCTTCACAGCCTGCTAAACTGTAAACGTCACCTGAAAGCTATTATTAATGGATACAAATAGCCTACATTCATATTAGCTCTGCACCCCTGGCTTGTCACTTTCCATATCTTCTCCCATTGTATCCCTATTTACATGATACTGAACCTGAAAGCCTGTTAATCTTCTCACTAAGTGGTCACGGAAGTACAAAAATGTCTATTACCTGAAGCTTTGTTATCTGAAATGTCCAGTAATAAAGGTCTACTAGAGGCCTGACAGGTAAAATCCAGTGCACACCCTACCTCATTTCTTTCACTTGTAAACCTCCTCGCAAGTCTCTTCTTCTCTGCCCTTCCCTCAGCACCAGCTCAACCATCTGTTCCTCCATCCCCCATCTCTGCAGCTCAGTGGTAAGAGCATCTGCTTTGTGTTTAGAAGGTCCCAAGTCAATCCAGAGCATCTCCAAGTATCTGCTCCCTGGAACCTTGGAGTGCCACTGTCAGACAGTGTAGACAATACTAAGCTAGATGGACCAATGGTCTCATTCAATATAAAACAGCTTCCTGTGTTTTTATATTGTTGGCCTGCCTTGTAGTTCCTATAACCAAAGGGTTACAAAAATGCAAGGTGGTTTTGCAACAAAAACAACACACACACACACACACACAATTCCAAAACCCTTAACAACCTGTGTAAAACCTCAATCATGTATGCGTACTGAATGTTTTTCTTGTATTTGTGTTGCAGAGATGCCAGGAAGGGTTTTACCGAACTTACTCAGGAGACTGCAGCCCGTGTGAGTGCAACAACAATGCATACAAGTGCCTTGATGGATCTGGTGTTTGTCTGGTAAGTAGCCCTTTCTGGTTACTTGCAGCACAATCCTAACCATGTCTACTTAGAATTAAGACCTACTGAAAGCAGTGAGGCTTATTCCCCGGTAAGTGGATGCATATTTCGTCAAAAGTAATAATGAATGGTATCTGGACTGAAAAGGCAGATCATTAACAGTTCTTGATAAAACCTTGTTCTTGCTCTCTGCCTGAGGCTGAACAAATAGAGCTGGTGAAGTGACACAGGTGGGACTCTGGCCTCGTCCCTCCCCCTCTCCAATGCAGCAACCCACTGTGTTGGAATGCCAAGAGAGCAATAGAACGCTACCTCAGTGGCTGCTACTGATTGCACCTGAAGGAAGCAGGCTAGCTAGCTTAGGGGATATCAGGCCGGCATTCTCCAACACATTGTCACCTCTGCCCACTCTCCGGTATCTGGTGCCTGAGGCAGTTGCTTTGCTCTCCTTAATGTTGGGTTGACCCTGATTCTCGCAGACAATTGAGCTTTGCCGCAGGAGTTTTGTCACTGTACTGACTTTAGCAGCAATAGGTACAGGTGTCACACAGCTATTACCGTAGTTGGAAGGCTTGAACATGACACTCAGGGAACATTTGTGGCATGGACATGTATTACAGTAGCAAACACATAAAATTCTGCCCTGCGCTTTCAAATGACTAAAATGCAAAGTGATGTATAAAGTCTCTACAAACAGCAAATAAGTTCTTTTTTCAAAACAAAAAAAAACAAAAATACTAAAAGCTTTCACTAAAGGTAAAGGTAAAGGACTCCTGGATGGTTAAGCTCAGTCAAAGGTGACTATGGGATGTGGCGCTCATCTTGCTTTTCAGGCCAAGGGAGCCAGCATTGGTCCACAGACAGCTTTCTAGGTCATGTGGCCAGCATGACTAAACTGCTACTGGTGCACAGAGGATCAAGAGAAGTGCCAGAGCTCATGGAAACGCCATTTACCGTCCCACTGCAGCAGTACCTAATTATCTACTTGCACTGGGATGCTTTCAAACTGCTAGGTTGGCAGAAGCTGGGACAGAGCAACAGGAGCTCACCCCATGACACAGATTCAAACTGCATACCTTCCAATCCACAAGCCCAAGAGACTCAGTTGTTTAGACCACAGCGTCACCCACATTCCCTTATCACTAAACCATGTTGCTTTGTTGAAATTAGACAGTTTTTTAAAGATCATTTTCTTCTCTTTCATTTTCTGAAGGCTGCAACAATGTTATGCACCACTCTGTTAAGAATAATCAATATGCAAATTCTTAATAAAGTGACTAACACCAACCTTTCAATCACTGCTAACCTGCAGTTTTCACTGAGACTCCCTTTCAATCATTCTTTTACAAAGAAGGACCAGACTTCTCATACCAGTATGCATCCTCTTTTAAATGTAATAATAATTGTAGGTTCACCAGAATATACATCAGTGACCAGTCTTGACTGAGGAGGTATCAATTAAAAGGATCATTTATTTCGAGTATATCCAGCCACGGACAATTCTGAATACTAACAACTTCTTTTACTGTAGGAGATACAAAAGTTGTACAGAGTGAGCCAGAATTGCCTCTAGAAATATGCCTCCAGAGATAGCCTTGCTCTTGTAGGCTGCTTTGTCAAAAAATTCTCTGGCAGTTTAGCATTACTGTTCAAAAGATTTCCATTGGCACTGCGCTGCCAATTCCAAGCCCTTTCAGTTTACTCAGTCGATTCCTGGAAGGTTTTGGTAAAGGGCAGAAGGTCTTCTCATTCTGCTTGCCAAGGACGTTTATTTTAATGCTTTCTGCTAGGCATGAATTTGATGTTCCTTCTTTTGGTGTTCACATCCTCCTCCGTCTTTCTATTTAACTGCAGGATTGTCAAAGAAACACAACTGGAGACCACTGTGAACAATGTCCAGATGGCTACCTGGGAGATGTCACCAGAGGAGCACCCAGCTTCTGCCAACCTTGCCCTTGTCCCTTGCCACTGGTTGCCAAGTATGCTCAATTGCTTTATGTTATTGGTTCCAGCAGCTGTTCCCCGTGCTGCTAAGTCATTTTATGGCCAGATTCCATGAGACTTTCTAAGGGAAGTGAGAAATGACAAAAGAACAAGTAATTTTGACCTATTTGCTTTTACTGTCAGCTTGGGAAAATGCAATAGCTTTTCCTTTTTATTATTATTATTACTTCTCCAGTCACACCGGCAATTCCAGCTAGCACACAAAGAAGTACAATGCATTTGATTATCTCCAAATCCCATTTTCTTTTTAAACTTTGAACTATGTGATGGCTTGTACATTGGCATTGCTGATAGACAGGGGATCAGATGCACAGCTTTGACATGTCTAATCCCTCCAATTTGGACTGCTGTTCAAACACAACTGGTGGGCGCCATTTTGAGCCCCATTGAGATATGACATCAGCTGGTTCCCCATTTACCTCTTTAGTAGAATTTAGTAGATTCAGTCCTCACCCTCTCCAATGAAAGAGCTTGTGTAGAAGGGATGAGAAAGATCCCTGCATAAGTCATTGGACTACTGCTACCTATCAGAGTAGACAATTCTGTACCAGATGTTCTAGTGACCTAAAATAAAGCACCCCTTCTTATCATAGGTATACAGTATGTTACTTGCAGCAAATCTCCGTAATTAGAGCATGGGCATAGCATAATGTATGCATTCACCAAAAGAGGTGGAAGAAACATAAAGCTGTGTACTACATGAATGACAGAATCTATGTAGTCTCTGAATGGTTAATATGCACATCTGCTGGTGATTCTTGGCAATTCTATTGCTTTAATATATCCATATCCACTTATCACGGTTTCATATTAATGTGCAATATGGCTGGTTATGCAGATACTCTATAAAATTAGCCTTTCTATGCAATGGGAAGGCCTGTCCCTTACCTTCACACATTCACTACATTGTGTGTACCACCCATTGGGAATTTCCCTTAAAAAAAGGGAGAACTTGGCAGCTATGGAGCCTTGCCTCTGAATGCCAGCTGCTGGGAGTGTTGAGAGTGGTGGTGTTGTGCTCAGGTCCTTTTTCAGGCTTCCTGGTGAAAACAAGGATGCTAAACAAAATGGACCACTGGCCAGTAGGCTTGTTTTATGTCCCCCTGTTATCCCTTCCCAGAAAACGGTGGGTTTTCCGTTTTTTAGAAGGGATCTGTATGCTGAGCTACAGCTACTCCCAGCGCCGTCTTAAGCGCCCCTGCCGCCATGGTGCGCCGGATCTCTCCGGCGCCCTCCCGCCCCGTTTCCCAGCGCAGTGGGCAGGTGGGCGCCGCGCACAGCTGTGCAGCGGACCAGCCGGCCAGCGGGTGGGCGGAGCTCATGGCGCCCTCCTGGCGGGCCGGCGCCATGGTGCCCTGCGCCACCGGCGGTCTACGTAGAGCCGGCCCTGGCTACTCCACATGTTCTGTTTCATCATAGCTTAATGGCTTCTCTTCAAAACAAGAACTTTCTCAGATAGTAAGAAGTTTAGCAAAACACCCATTGCTGTCTGCCATTACAAGGGCTAGGATTTCAGACTTATTAAGAAGAATTATCTTGAACTTGTAATTAAAAAAGAGAGAGAGCCTAGTTCTCCGGTCAGTTAACTGGGTTTGTAAAGGGTTAAATTATTATTATTTATTTCCCTTTCTTCATCCCTTCATTTTATATGGCGAGGGAAATGGAAGCAGAATCAGATTTCATACCTTGAAAATTTGAGAGGAGATAGGGCTCGCTGTTCTGCTTGCAACAAAGGAACGAGCCCCATGAATAACATGCCAATGGGTTTACGAAGTCTGACAAATACTGTATCAAAAGCTCTAAGATGGCAGATTCATTATATACACAGTTGTTCTTGGGATTCATCTGTGTGGATTTTATTTCAATATTTTTGTCTGGCCAAATGATTTCCATCCATATCTGATATCCTGGGAACTTGTGGAAGAGTTCTCATTAAAAACAGCTATCATTTGTTTGGAACAACTGGATACCAGCTGCTCCAAACCCTTGCAAATGCGCTTAGGTTTTTTATTCGCTTGGAATTGTAAGACCATTTATTATTATTATTATTATTATTATTATTATTATTATTGCTTTTTGTAATGAAACCTCCTTTTAAAGGCTCAGGAATACTTTTGGCCTGTTACCGTGTCCCAAAGAGTAGTTTCTTAAGAAATTAACCCATACACGGGGAAAATATCTAAAGCTGTGTTGAGATGGTGTCATTGAAATGTTACAGAAGGCAGTGTATGAGTATTGTTTTTCACAAAAATTGCAAACTGAAAACCTCAAATCTCGCTGACGCTATAAATGTCTCCAAACAAGGCAAATAAATGCACTCATTTTAACCCTGGAGAATAATTTCGTAGAAAAGCAGATGAAAAAACTGAATGTAAGCCAGAATCCGTGATACTTTTTTTCTTTTGTAAGGGAAACAATACACAGACCACATTCTTTCCTTGCCCTCTGACGATTGACTGATCACAACAGTTCTTTATAAATAAATAGAAAAACCACCCCAAAATATTTTAGTAGATGGTGGCATAAACTATAATCTCTGGTGATGTTTTTTATGTATGCTTAGCTTTGCAGTTTCCTGTTACAGAAAAAATGGAGTGGTACGCTGTATTTGCAAAGAAAATTATGCAGGGCCAAACTGTGAAAGGTAAGTACGTTTTCAGGTGCAAATGTTAAGGAGTGTGAACCTTTGTGTCATTTATCTTGACAATATACATTTGGTTTTTACAGATACAGATTTTATATTCCCTCCTTGCTTTAAATGGGCAAAGAAGGTCTTTCTGCTGTCAGTGACAGTGACAGACCTGCTTGGATTGGGAATGATGAAAGCTTGCTGTCATCTGAAGGTTATTCTGAGAACTTGTCAGTTCTGGAAAAACAGTGCTTCATTTAGCAAGAAACTCCCCACAACTCATGCAGCTACCCAAATTATCCAGAAATATGAATGAATATGGGAGTACAAACTAGGATCTTGGGAATTCTCTTTCCTCCAGGGTTTAAAATTCTTCTTTGGTTTAAATTTTGAATCAAAGAACACATCAAAATACTGTATCATGACCCAGCATTGGGTTATGCAGAATTCCTGTTGTGGAAGGGCCCAGTACCTTAAGGCGTACAGACTCACCCTCTCTAGAGGTCCCAGTTTGTAGTCCTTTGGCTCAAGGGTCCCCATGTTGACAGGTTCAAGACACACCAGCTCAGCGCAAGGCATTATATTGGGTCAGTATCTATCCCCTCTTCACTGCCTGCACAGCCACATGGTAGGCACAATCATGTGCACTAACCAGTGTTTATTCAACTTCAGAGCATAGGTGCCAACTCCCAGATTGAAAAATCCGGGATCGGTACCAGAAGTCGCGCTGCGGCCATTTTGGAACTGGGCAGAGCAGCACCAGAAGTCGCTTCTACACATGCTCTGCCCATTTCCAAAATGGCCACAGCGCCAGAAATCGCTTCTGCGCATGTCCAGAGACTCCAGACATGTGCAGAAGGAGCCTCCCCGGGCCGGTAAGAATCCGGGGGACTTACCGGGGGGGGGTTAATCTGGGCTGCCAGTGGGAAACGGCTGAAAAACGGGGGTTTCCCGGGGAATACGGGAGACTTGGCAGCTATGCTTCAGAGTGAGATTTGTGCCACTTGCACTCTAATCTTTGTTAATCCGTCTTGCTTCATAGTCCATAGCTCCCCAGATTACCAACGAGCCCATTGGGCTCGACAATGGCAAAGAGGCAATTGTGTCTACTGTCCATCTCATCTTGCCATTCCACAGTAAGATGGTCTGCTTTTTCTACTGGAAAAAACCTGAACATTCAGGAACCTATCAGGTCCCATCAGTCTCCAAGGGTGGACCATCTGGACAGGTCCAGAATCCCTGCAGGGCAGAATGGCCACCAATCCAAAGTTTACCAGATCGTGATAAGACCATGACAATTGGGTGCACAGCACTTCCTTATCTTCAGACTACCCCTCACCTTACAATGTTTTTGTTGACTTGGCCACAAAGAATGCCCCCAAGCAAAAGGGTTAACAAGACATTGCATTAATCATTGCTGAATTTGTGTTTCCTTCCAGGTGTGCTCCAGGTTACTATGGAAATCCCTTGGTGATTGGCAGTTCCTGTAAAAAATGTGACTGCAGTGGCAATTCAGATCCTAACCTTATATTTGAGGATTGTGATGAAGTGACAGGCCAGTGTCGCAACTGCATGCGCAACACTACGGGGTTCAACTGTGAACTATGTGCTCCTGGTTATTATGGGGATGCCAGGAATGCTAAAATATGCACAGGTATTTGCTATGTTCATATTAAGCCCATTCATTGGTTTGGGGCCAGAGATCTTTCTATTGTTGCCAGTCTGCTTTTTGCGGGTTTATAGAAAGGAAGTTGGCTAACGCTGCTGTGACTGAATGGAAAATTATTCTCCTCAATCTCTTGGCAGCTTTCAATACTGTCAGCTATGGTATCCTTCCAGAATGGCTGTCTGAGGTTCTGTTAACAGAGGGTTCCTCAGACTGAATGGATGGAGTGCAACCTGTTCTGGATGGATTTGCACCATGGCATTCCCCGAAGAAGCAGGTGCACAGCTGGCGAGTGGTTCTGGATCCCTTACTGCCCTTGGAGGCGCCTCTCTGTTGCAGAGTGCCTTCTGTCACTTGTGGATGGTAGCCGAGTCGTGACTCTTATCTGGATGAGGATAGCCTTGCTGCAGTTACACATTGGTAACTTATAGGTTAGATTGCTGTAATGCAGTATATGTGGGGCTGCCTCTGAAGATGGCTCGCATGGCTGCTCATTGCCTGGGAATGCTCTCCCCAAGGAGGCTTGCCTGGCTCCAACATTGGTTTAATTTTAGGCCTGTTCTTAGTGTTCACCTTTTAGCTGGATGAGAAAGGATATTGTTATTGATTCTTGGTCCATGTACATTTTAGTATGGCTTTATTGCTTTTGTCCATTTAATTGTGTATTTATCTTGTATGTCACTTTGAGAATTTTTTAATGGATATGTTTAATTAATACTACTGCTATTACTACAGTCGTACCTTGGAAGCTGAACAAAATCCATTCCGGAAGTCCGTTCAACTTCCAAAATGTTCGGAAACCAAAGTGCGGCTTCTGATTGGCTGCAGGAAGCTCCTGCAGCCAATTGTAAGCCACGGAAGCCCCGTCAGACGTTTGGCTTCCAAAAAAGTTTCCGAAAACCAGGACACTCACTTCCGGGTTTTGATCATCCGGGAGCCGAAACGTACGAGTACCAAGGTGTTCAACAACCAAGGTACAACTGTACTACTAGTAATAACAATGTCATTATTTATGCCTTTTTAAGATCCAAGCAAAACTTGCCTATGGTTAAAGAGGGGGCAAGATAGACTGGGGCAGCAGTCTAGTGATTTAGCCCTCCCAGCCCAAGCTGTTTGCAGGGTTTTGGTGTTGTTGTTTTTTAATAATAAAAAAGCACTTACTAGGTCTAATGACTTACTAGGTCTAATGACCCATCTAGGCTGGCCCTAACAATGCCTTTGGAAAACTGAAAAGAATGGCACAGAGGAAACATCTTCCCATGTTATTTACTCCCATATTTAATACATAGAGACCTGTAGCCCTGGATGTTTCATTTTGGTGTTGTGGCTAATAACCAGTGAAATACCAATCACTGCTTTGGAGCCAGTTTCAGGTAGAGGCTTCTTTTCCCTTTTTGCCACATTAGCTGTCCCACTTTTTGTGTCATTGCAACTAAGGCAGACTAATATGCTCACATTGCTAACCATAAAAGGCTCCTGTCTGCTTTTCAGTGTTTCATTAGCCATGCAATGTATACATTACATGTCTTTAAAACAAACTACCCCTGGGAACAAAGCTAATTTTAGAAGCCATAATAAGATGAAATGGCCAGAAGGTTTTAACGTACTCTGAAAATGCAAACTTTAGAAGAGCACAGAATTTCTAAGTGGTAGGTGATATACTGTGGTTCTTAATCTCTGCAGTAATAAATAACAATTCAACCAGTGAGAGATTTAGAAGGACTATTATTTTACTTCAGTCATGTATAGCAGTAATATGTGGAATTGTAACAGAAAACATACAGAGATCTGCCTCCACCTTCTCTGTCTTAGTTCAATAGGACTGTGCTTTATCATTTTATCACTCAAATGTGATAAAGAAATGCTATATGTTATATATTGTTATATTGTTATTACACTGCAAAACACCTTTGGAATTCTGGCTTTAATTTTATTCCTCATAAGTGATGTATTTAATGTTACTTAGTTACTTTGAATAGAAATTATTCAGCTACTGCCTGTAGCAGTTTGATTTTTTTAACATTTAAGTTTTTTATGAGCAAACGAAAGCACGTCAGTTTGGCAGAGATCAAAATATCACATGGGGGCAGTAGCTTTGGGTGAGAGGCTAAGAACCGGAAAGAGCTCCCAGGAAAGAAGACAGAGAGCAGGGCCGTCTTAAGCCTATCCGGCGCCATGGTTCAGAGATCCCTCCGGCGCCCCACCCCCCCTTTCCCAGCCAGAAAACCTCCAAGGCGCCGCTCCCCCCCCCCAACACCACCATGCCGTGGCTTCTGCTTTTCGCCCGCCGCGAGCAGAACCGGCAACGGTGATGCCGGACTCGCACTCCGCCAGCCAGGGCCAGGCACAACAGGCCACCGGAGGGGGCAGCCTGACGGGCAGGGGACGCTGCCAGCTGTGATCCGCCTCCTCGGCCAAAGCGGCTGTGTGGCACTGCCGTCCGGGCAACCCTGGCTGCAGCACCAACAGGAGGCTCACGGCCAGCTTCCCTGCAACGGTGCCTGCAGCCCAAGAAGAGGCGGGCGAGGGTGGCGCTGCCGGCGGCGCTTGAGTGCTGCTCCTCCAGCAGGGAGGAGGCTCCGGGCACAGCACGGCATGGCAGAGGCGCCCTCCAAAGTGCCCCCAGAACTTGGCGCCTTGCGCCAGTAACCTCTATAGCTAAGACACCCCTGACAGAGAGGCTAAGAGGCAGGAGTTTCAGAGACAAGGTGGCTGAAGGAACTGTGTAGAGCCGTGGTTCCCAACGTGGGACACACACCCCACAGGAGGGCAATTTGATTTTTAAGTGGGGCAATTCGAGAATGAGTTAGACTAAGTTAGTGGTCTTTCAGGCTTCCTCCATGTGAATAGGAGTTCACTTTTTGAATACAGTAATAATAATTATATCTCACAGGGGGTGGGCATCAGGATTTTGGAGATGCTTAGGTGGGGCATGGCCAAAAAAAGGTTGGGAACCATTGGTGTAGACCTATGAAAAGACTGAGAAAGGGGACTCCATGTGAATGGTAGATGAAGGCAATGTAAATTCAAGGAAAGGATCAGAAGAGGTGGGGAACCAGATGGGGCTAAGAAGAGAAGTTAAGCATTTGGTTGTAGGTTTCCAGTTTTAAACAATTACTATAAAAAATTTTCTCTCTCTCCTTTCCTAGCATGCAATTGCAGAGGAGGACCTTGTGACCGTCGAACAGGGCAATGCCTAGCAGAACCTCCAATGTCTCCTCCAGTCACAGATTGCCCAGTAATCAGTAAGAATAGCAATTATATGAAACATTGGCAGCACTGTCAATGTCCTCTGGTTTCCCCCTTTCCAAAGCATCTTTATCTCGTAGGACATACATGTTCTCCACATGTCCTGTTGGACAGGAGATACCAAGCTCCTGGAGGGAGGCACAGATTTGGATGCAGCAGTCCCTGCACTGAATTCCATGGATCAGAGGCAGCAGCAGCTGCCCCAACCCCACTGTACCCCTTCGCCATGTTTGGTATCTTCTGTTTGGTCATATCAACAAGGCTACACCTTAATATCTATGAGGCCAGTGATGTCAGAGCAAAATACTATTGCTTAGGCTACAGCAGGGAATAGTCTATCTAAGCATCACCGAAGCCAAATAAAAAAATAGGCACAGGGTTTAATTTGAGCTCTAACCCAGAACCTATCATTATTTCAGTGCCAGGGTTCAGCCTTGGAACACATGTGTGCAGTAATGAAGCAGAGTTTGCATTTGTGTGTGTGTAGTTCACTTTTTAATAATGCCCACCCCTAATATTTTTCTCTTCTTTCCTGGTATAGTGGACAGTCTTTATATTATGCTATATCTTTATATTTATTTGGATAGAGTTGTGAGAACGTGTCAGATTACAATGGGTACTGCCTTTCTAAATGCAAAACAATATTGCTATATGGGATTACAAGTTAGGAGATCTTGACAACATAATGAATTAGTTATCCTTATTTGTAGCTTTTCTCTCATCCTCTTGGCACTGTCTTTTTAATTTCAATTTTATCTTCATAACTGGGAAAGCTAATAGAAACTTCCTTTTTCCAAGAGAAATCAGTGGATTTCAAGATTCCAGAGCAGGAATGTATTCCCCATTCAACTGCCCATATTTCATTTCATTTCATTGCCAGGCTGTGACAAATGCATTTGGGATTTGACTGATGATATCAGCTTGGCGGTTCGGTCCATTGATGAAAGCAAAGCAACCCTGCAGAGCATCTCCACTGGGGTTGCTGTTCACAGACACTTGAATGATCTCAACTCCACTACTTATGTGCTGAAGGTACATTATTTGGTTGTGTCTCTGCTTTTCCTTCGGCATTAATATGCTGCAGAAAGGTCAGAGTCAAAGTAGATGTGGTGCAATTAAAAACAGCGATAGAGGGACGCCTCAAATCAAGACTGAGGAAGGAAGTTAATCCTTCCACTTGCTGGCATGTTCCTATTTTAAATTGCCATTCCCTGAAGCTATGGCTGCTCTGTCTAGGGACAGGGGTGCAGGGACAGACCCTCCAAGTGTACCTATGCTCCAGGGACAGTCCAGATTTTCAGGTGTCCCAGTTTCTTATTTGACCCCAGAATGTCCTGCTTTTCCTTAGGATGTCCCTATTTCCATCAGAAAAATGTTGGAGGGTATGGACATGGGACCCCTGAGCCATCTGAAGGCAGCCTTGTGTGGGGAAGTTTTTTAATGTTTTATTATGTTTATATAATGAGGGTAAAAGTAAGGGAAATACAACGTATGCCCGCTTGGAGTGCCCTCTTGGGGGAAATGTGGGATAAAATGTCAATATAGAGCAGCATAGGATGCTGTAGTACTCTGTGCAAAAAGAAAGAAGACAAGGAGTTAATGAATTGGAACTAAGAACATAGGAGCCAACAGGATCAGGCCAACGGCCCATCTCGTCCAGCTTGCTTTTCTCACAGTGGCCAAACAGTTGCCTGTGGGAGACATGCAAGCAGCCCCTGAGCACAACAGCAGTTTCCCCACCTGTGTTTTTCAGTGACTGGTATTTGGAAGCATTACCTGCTGCAGTACCTATGAGGAAAAAAGTAGAACAAGTGGCGGGGCTGTAAATGAGAGAGGGGAATTACCTCCCTTAGATATATAAAAGAGGTTCATAAGCAAAATGGTAGGTGCGTGTGGAGGTTGGGTCTCGCCACATCCTTCTCACTCTAGCACTCAGTGTTCCCTTAATTGACAGCCAAACCATGCATATCTGTGGGCCTTGACCAATGCCCTATTGCCTTTTGGTACTTTCCAGAGCCATTTTCCATCACAGCAGGAAGACCGTTGTTTTCCCTCACATCTAAGAACAGAAAAAGGGGCAGTGGACCTAAAGTATAACAAACTATACCATTTAGTGATCAATTTTTTAAAAATCCTGTAACCCAGTGGTAAGAACAGCAAGTTCAAATTCATGCTTAAATTTGGGGGTTGTGTTCTGTTTGTGTGTTGCTCCCCACAGCAGAGAAGAGCAGTGCACACGCAAAAGGTAGCAGCGCGTTGAACTTTAGTAACTCTGTACCCGTGCTCCTATACCCCATAACAACAAAAAGCGTCAGGCCCCCTGGCCACTTTGCACTGGGATGGTATGCAGAGTGGCATGTATGGTATGAAAAGAACAAACAAGTCCAGACCAGGAATGTGAATCCTCCCTTAGACAATAGGACAAATTCCCTGGGAATCTGTGCAATTGTCCTCAGTGGACATTTTTAATAAAGCACTAAACAAACATCTGTCGGTGACGATTTAGAGCTAGTAACTCCAGCCTCACTGCAGTAGGTCAGCCTAGCTGCCATTCACTGTGATTCTATGACATTCACTAAGTACTTCATCAGCATGTTATTTTGATGATGCTCATTAAAAAAAGATTGAAGATTGGGGATTATTAAAGCAGGCTCCACTTGGGCTTGAGTAGATTGGTCTAAAATTGTGGGGGGTCATCTTATTTATATGGGCATGGTCTTCTGAATTACGGAGGCAGAGCAACAACTCATCCAATTTGTCTGTTATCTCTGTTCGTTCAGATTTTGGCAGGTGGGCAGAGGATAGAAGTAAATCATGCTCTATGGAGTTCTCCAAATGAGTAGCCTTCGTCAGTGACAGAAGGGGGGGCATCGATCCAGCTGATTAGGTCTGCAACCAGGGGAGTTGGAGTCGTGGTAATTGGTAGGCCCTCGGGTTTAACTGCTTTCTTTTTGAGCAAGCAGTTAGGTAAAAAGGGGCGAATCTTGACATTAGCAAAAACTCTTGCAAAAATTCCAAAATTGATTAAAGCCTAGCTGCCCCATGAGGTTCTTCCAGCACTGTGATTCTATGACATTCACTAAGTACTTCATCAGTGTGTTATTTTGATGATGCTCACTAAAAAAAATTTAAGGAAATTGGCTTCCACCTGTACTGAATGAAGATGCTTCTTTAAAAACAACTCAACCAACCCTTGTGTTTTGTTTTGTTTTGTTTTGTTAGGAAGAATTGTCAGAAAAGGATAACCATTCTGTACTGATGAAGAGCCAGATTGATAATGCTACGAATGAAATGACAGAGCTGCTGAAGGCAATTGAGGCACTTGATGAAAAGGTTTGCTTGCCATTTTGTGGTTTCATTTCCTTTGATGAAAAGACCTATTATAAAGCTTGTTAATTCTATGGAAGTCATTGTGAACTTCATTGGGTAGTAAGGTGGATTAATGCTACATGTATGGATAGACCTGAGTGGCAAGGTTAACAAATTCCACAAATTCCTGAGTGACAAGGTTAACAAATTCCACAGGGGCAGCCATATTCATCTCTTACAGCAAAAAAGGCAGAATCCTGTGGCATCTTAAGGTCCCACAAATTTTATTATGGCATAAGCTTTCATGGAACCCATTTACATCAGATGCATTGAGTGTGATCCTCAGTAATCAGGTATTTTTAACATATATATTTTTAGTTTCCGACACAAAAAATATACACTATAAAACCACACTGTATTCAGAACTCAAAAACATGAGTCCCTGCCCCATTATCCAATGACCCTCCCTCACCCCTTCCCCAGAGAGCTTCATGTCATCAGCACATCAAAAGCATATTCCTTGGTTACAGGAACAGACAAGTAATCAGGTATTTACACATGAATGTAAAGGGGGGAACTATTCAGGTTGTGGTTATGTGTCAACTGATGCAGAAAAGGCAGTCTGTGGCCATTGTGGTTTTTTTCACATTTATGATCAAATAGGTCGCATCAGATGCAGATACAGAGTTAGTTATTTCCACTGGAGATCTCTGACCATTCCCCCTTTTTCTTGTGTAAATGGGGATGAAGCATTTCTGATTGAAAGCTGTCAAAGGAGCATTTTGGGAATGGGTAGGACATTTCTTATTGCCTTGCTGCCGGGCCACCAAAGAGTATTTAATGATTCCCACACTTGTGCAATCTACCCTAATGAGTCCTAGGAGCGCAATGAATTACTAAAGAATTATTTAATTTTGCATAACACAAAACACATTTTTTTATTTTTTCAAAAAAATGTGTGTGCATGGGGAGGCGATGAGGGAGGGGGGGAACGTTCACATGAAGAAGAAAGCTTGGCATAATAGTATGAGTTTGTCCCCAAAACCTACATAAAATATATCTTAATGTGGGGCTCCATTTATGAGAGGCCATGCTTCAGTTGCAGAACATATACTTTACATCAGATGTGGTGGTTCTCCTGAAGTTGTTGCACTCCAAGTCCCATCAGCCCCAACCAGCATGGCCAATGATCACCTGAAAGGCCACAGCTTTTCTTCTCTTGCATTACATGCATAAGGTCCCCGTTTCAACCCCTGACATGATCTGTTAAAAGGTTTTGATGGACTCCTGTTTGAACCCTGGAAATTTGCTGCCCGTCAGGCTACGATAGAGCTAGGTGAACAAGTAGCATAAGGCAAGTAGCATAAGGTGAATCTGACATAAGGCAGCTTCCTACACATCCTGCTTGTCTGTAATTTACTTGGTGCTACTTTTTTTCCCTAATGGAAATATGGCGTGCCTACTTCAAATTCTAATTTAAACTGATTACAGTAATCAAGATAAATGACATTCAGTTGCTTTTCTTTCTCTTTTGGATATTTCAAACTATGGGTGCTGTGCATGGAAGTTTTCATAGCATTTTCATTAGCACAATAATATACTTCAAAGTCTTCCCCGAGCTTGTCAATTATCAGCAGCAATCGTTTACACAGTAAGTAGCAGGCGCTTAGGTTCCGGTTTCCGCCTGCAGGAATGGCGGACCTGTTTTCCATCTCTCTGACCTTCGTAAGGAATTTGGCGGTTGCTAGGGGAGTAAATGGCAACCCCCTACCCTCTCCGGGGGTTACGGAGAGGGGCCGCTGGCCCGCGATGCCCCCAGACCCACTCCGACTGTTTTTGGAGTGGGGGGAGCTTGGGCTGAGCACTTACGAGGGCCAGGACTCCCGGACGCTAATCTGCATGGCGGGGATTTCCATGGTTAAAGAAGATAATTAGGCTTAAATCTATGGACATACTTCAGAAGGAGGGGAAGAAGCGCTGTTTACTGCTGAGAAATTTATGCTGCTGAAAGGAGAGGAGTCAAAGACTGTACTGCATCTGGAAGAAGGATTGATGGGGACGGAGCGATAAGGGAAGTTTTTATTTTTTATTTTCCTTCATATTGTTGCCTCGTACCTTCCCGGACGCGATGTCCTGGCTTGTTTGGAGTGAAAGAGAAGCAAAAGACTGTGTGAGTTGAATTTTATAACTGTTGTTACTGAGCATATTTTTTTTTAAAGATGTGGAGTTGCCGATGAGAAAAGCCTCCCCCTAGTTGGGCGGAAGGAGTTCTGGACGCGCTCGGAGGATTTATGAGTTGTGACGCACTTTAAATTGGAGCAGCGACCTGAAGCTAAGTTCAGCTATAGGGCAAGGAGATCCATTAATTTACCAAGAGTTTATGGTTTGATGTTTGGGTCTCCTGCCTGAAAAAGCTGTAAATTCTATAATGATCGTGAATCTTCATGGCTGTGAGAGAAAGCGAAAGTGATCTGAGCTTTTTGACATGGCGCTGCTTCGGGCTGCTTCGACGCAACAAGGAGCTCCATTAAGAAGATTTATGGGGAGGCTGGACTGATTAACTCACACAGGAGAAAGAACATCTGTGAAACTCTGTTTGATATTTATCTCAGCGGCTGGGAAACAATCGGATGAAAGTGGAAAACATCTACGTGACTGTAAGGGGAAGATCTGGATTATTATGAACTTGGAGGACGATTTGAACTTTAGAAAAAAGACGGCAGTGGACAGTTGCGAGGAATTCCCAATTTCTTGAAGCATGGGAACCCAAATAAAAAATTCTTTAGATGATTTGGCATAATATTCGGTTTGATTGATATATATATGTGTATAATTTGAAATATTGAATGTGATATAATTGGTTTTAATTGGAAAATTAATAAAAATATTTTTTTTTAAAAAAAGTAAGTAGCAGGCGCTTAAATAAGGATCATAGTTTTCTGGTAGGGATGAGCTAATCAGGCATCTTTTGTGGATCATGAAGGGTCAGTATGAGTGGAATTATATTTGTGGTGCAAAAGACACAACAGTACAACTCCTACCTGGAGAACCTGCTGCCCTCCAGATAGTCTTGGACTCCCATTAGCCAGCATCAGGAATATTTTGATTTGTAGTCTAGTAACATATGAAGGGTCACAAGTTCTCCAATCCTGTTGTACTTGTTAGATCACATCAGAAGTTCTCAATCATATAATCTCTGTGGTGGAGCTGAAGAACCACCCCCTCAAGGTCTGCATACTCTTGGTCAAAGGCTGTACAAACACAGTTCACACACACACACACACACACACACACACACACACACACACACACACCACTAACCCCCTTCACTCACATCACATTCTCATACACACCACATATGCCACAAATTCAGTTATAAATGCATGCAGCACAGTTAGAAAGAGACACCTTAGTGGGTAACTTTTGGCCTGTGGTCTGGAAACGCCCCATCCCTAGACTATGGGGTAGCTGTTGAAATAAAACCAATACATGTTACATGTGATCACACACATATACCTTTATTATTATTTTGCTGTACTGACTGTGCCTAACACACTGGCAAAGAAGCTTTTCTTTCCTATATTCTGTATTTCTTATTATAGCAAATACTTTAGTGTATAGTGCTGTTGTTTGGTGTAATATATATTTATTTATTTTTCCCAGCTATACTGTTCCTGTAAATTTCTTTTTGGGAACAGGTCCAGAAACAGGATACCCATTTTGATAATTCTATCAAAATAATGGTTTTTTTTAAAAAAAAATTAAAAAGGCTCTTCTAAGTAGAGTATGGCTGGAAATTCCAAGGTCTAAAATAAGCCTGGGCAATCTATGCCCCCCCCACATAATTTCATAAGGCAAATAGTCTGATTTCATCAGAGTGGCAAGGAGGGGGAAAGCAAAGGGAAATGGGATTGCAGAAAGAGAGAGAGAGAGAGAGAGAAGGGAATTGCAGAAAGAGCAAGAAAGGGGGGCTGCCCCACTCCCTCTGACTCTGAACATGTCCACTGCCAGTATTCCGCCTCTGACAGACCACTTATGAGGGAATGCAGCCCTTAACATAAAAAGCCCTCTAAGAGCAGGTTCCCATAAGCACAGTACTAACAGGAAGAAATTCAGGTCTTCGATCCTAAAACACAAATGTACATTTCAGTACTGTATCAGGAGAGGACCCAAGGGAGAAGATTTGTTCACATGATTTGAGGAAGCGGCTATGTGATCTTAGACTCTCTCTTTTTTTTCCAACTGGCTGAAAGCGCCACCTGGTGCTTCAGCAAGCAAAGCACTGATTTGCCAAAGAAGGTGACACACTGAGTCATGTTATATGACAAAACTAGACACTACATGCCATGCAGACATGTGTATGGTTTTGTTTTTGTGTGTGTGTGTGTGTGTTTGTTTGTTTTTTGTTTTTTGTTTTGTTTGTTTGTTGTTGTTGTTTGAAGCCTAATGACTTAAAAGAAAATCAAAATTAACATGAGAAGGGGAACAGGGAACAATTTTTTCTGTTCACCATTTTTCTAATCTACTTTTCCACACACACATACATCTCCTCCTTTTCCAAACTGCCTCCTTCAGAACCTGCTTATTAAAAATATCAAGATAATCTTGCATATGTGGTTGCCAAATATTTTGTGCAGAAGATTTGCTCAGATATAAATATCACTATATTCAATTGAACTGCTTCCTAGGGAAGTTTGCATAAGGATGAACTTCAGCTTCAGAGTTGGAGCAGATAAGTGATAGTTTGAGTGCAAACAAAAAATAAAAAAATTCGTTCCAGTAGCACCTTAGAGACCAACTAAGTTTGTCATAGGTATGAGCTTTCGTGTGCATGCACACTTCTTCAGATACACTGAAACAGAAGTCACCAGACCTTTATGTATAGTCAGAGGGTGGGGAGGGGTATTACTCAGAAGGGTGGTGGGAATGGGTGATTGGCTGATAGGAGTGGTAAACCTGTTGATGACTGTTAACGACTGCAATTGGTCTTGCAGCAAAAAGCAAGGGGTGAGATGGCTAAAGAAAGCTTTATCATGTATAATAGTGCCCTTCCGCTCTCTATATTGAACAAACAGGAAAAAACCCTACACCAAAGGATAAATGGACATAAATCTGACATCAGGAATCACAAGACAGAGAAAGCAGTAGGAGAACACTTCAATCTCCCAGGACATTCTATACAAGATCTCAAAGTAGCTGTCTTATTACAGAAAAATTTCAGAAACAGACTGGCAAGAGAAGTTGCTGAATTGCAACTCATTACCAAGCTTAAAACCATGGAGAGACCTGGTCTGAATAAAGACATTGGATTCTTATCTCTTTATACATGATAAAGCTTTCTTTAGCCATATCACCCCTTGCTTTTTTCCTGTAAGACCAATTGCAGTCGTTAACAGTAGTTAACAGTCGTCAACAGGTTTACCACTCCTATCAGCCAATCACCCATTCCCACCACCCTTCTGAGTAATACCACTCCCCATCCTCTGACTATATATAAGGGTCTGGTGACTTCTGTTTCAGTGTATCTGAAGAAGTGTGCATGCACATGAAACTCATACCTATGACAAACTTACTTGGTCTCTAAGGTGCTACTGGAAGGCATTTTTTTTATTTTTTGTTTCGACTACGTCAGACCAACACGGCTACTTACCTGTAACTAGTTTGAGTGCAGCAAATGACACTGAAATGTGGAGCAGGTTTCCAAAGCCTGCATTGTAAATACCAAGCACCTAATGAGATGCAGCTCCTTTCTTCCAACATTTCCAGATATCATTTACACACTCAATAGACCTTCCTGCACTCATCAGACAGATTTTGCTTACACTAATTAGAGCTACACTTGCCTGGAGATTGAAAAGAAAATCTAATATCGCAATTGCATGGTTTATTCATAGGGAAATCAAGAATCCAGCAAAGGCCAATTGATACAGAAGGAAACCATGAAGAGCATTGACCGTGCTGCTGTTCTTGTGGAGGCACTTGGAAATATGATAGATAATATCCAAGGTAAATCTGTGTTTTGTCTTGGTTCATCTAAATGGCGAGAACAAAATGGCGAGACTGCCAATGGGCAAAAGTCATCACAGGAGCATTACAAGTGCGGGAGAAGTAATCAGGCTTTCTTGTACCACCCCAATACATTTTTGCGCTGAGAGAAGGAAAACAGCTGTGCAAGCTACACATTGGTCAGCCATGTGGATGAGTGTCGGATGAAGTTTCCTGTGTGTATTGAAACAATACATTCAATTTCCTGTGTAAGAGCAGTGATAATGTGGCTACAGTGAGGGTGTAGCAGGAAGTGAAAAAGGCTCCCTGTGCTGATGCCAATCAGCAGTCCACCAGAATGTTGTGGTTTGTTACTTTCAAACATGGGGGGAAATGCCCAAGTCCTGTCTAGACATATTTTGACTGAGATCTTTGAGATCATTATGTCTATGAAGCCATCAAAATACCAGTTGTTGGTTTTCCCACCCCCACCCCAAACTTTTATTATTACTTTATCAGAATACAAAAAGGAGAACTAGCTCTGAGCTTTCCAAAAGAATGGTGCAGTCATTTTGAACTGAAAAAGAAACCACCTGCAAAAACGAATTTAGAGCTTCTTTCCATTTGTAACCAAATACAATAGATGTTGAATTATTAAATCTTCCTGCTGCCCCGGGACTTATAAAACTGCTATTTATTCATACTAGCTTATTGATCAAGAGAGGCAGCATAAAAGTAGCCCCCTGAAATCATTGCAACTTAGTACAGAAGAGGCACAAGTTCCATGCCACTGGTGTATCATGAGATGTTTGCTACTAACTACAAATTCTGCTAATCTAATGTTCTTATAAATGCAGGTCTGCAATTCTAGAAAATGAGTTGTTACCAACAAATGATTTTTGCAACTGGCCAAAAGGCTGTTTCTACAATACAGAGAAAGAGAACCACATGGGCCACATGAGTTTGGTACCCTGAAGGGCCTCAGGGGGAAGGGACTTTAAACATATCAATAAAGATATGAAACATTCAGGGTCTTGTCAGACACCCGTGATTCAAGGGAACTTGTGTAGTTGTTCAATCACAATTCATTATTGCTATATCTGCCTGGGGTTTGTTCACAGAAGTCAGCAGCAAGGTGGAATACTATGGCATTGAACATGACCTGAGGCCTGAGGATATCATTCAGAAGCTCAAGGCAGCAGAAGAGATGGTGAAGGACATCCAACTTCGCAAGCCATTCACTATTCAGATACCACTTGCATATGAAGAATCTGATGCAGCACAAGAGTGTGAGTTTTCCTTCTGTCAAGACAGTGTAATTGTGGCATTGGAAAAGTGCAGTTGCATATTGAAATACATACCCAAAATCTTTATGAGTGTCAGCTATGATGGCACCAATTAATTCAAAATCACGTGCAATTCATATAAAAGAGTACAGTCGTACCTTGGATGAAGAGAAGAGTTTGGATTTGATATCCGGCTTTATCACTACCCGAAGGAGTCTCAAAGCGGCTAACATTCTCCTTTCCCTTCCTCTCCCACAACACTCTGTGAGGTGAGTGAGGCTGAGAGACTTCAGAGAAGTGTGACTAGCCCAAGGTCAACCAGCAGCTGCATGTGGAGGAGCGGAGACGCGAGCCCTGTTCCCCAGATTACGAGTCTACTGCTCTTAACCACTACACCACACTGGCTGGGTCCCAAACGCCACAAACCCGGAAGTGATTGTTCTGATTTGCAAACATTCTTTTGGAACCTGAAGGTCCAATGGAGCTTCCGCAGCTTCTGATTGGCTGCAGGAGCTTCAAAATTCACACTTTTCTGAATTTTGCAATGCAATTCTTCAGCCGTGTAATGTGTACAATAATGTAAAGTGCGTATCAAAGCATATATTCATCGAAATAATATATAAAAAATGCATTCTATTGGGGGGAATGTTCTGCAGAAATGTGTACATTAGGCAAAATTGCATCCAAAATACAGTTTTTAAGGATAAATTTGCCCTGAAATGCTAAAAAAAAATAGTAATTCCAAACAGATATGGAAATGTGAAGAACTGAACTGAAATGAGAAAATGAAAGAAATTGGCAACTGTTTGTCAATCCCTAACCATGTGTGACTAGACTTCCTGCAGAAACCAAGGCCATTCACAATGGTTAACCAGCTTTATCTTCTCTTAGTGCTAAAAGAAGTGGAAAAGTGGAGACAGACATACAATGAAACCAGATCTCTGATACCTGTCGTTTTGGACCAGCTTGAGGATTACAACACCAAGCTTGCAGATTTGCAGGAGGCCCTGGACCAGGCTGTTGATGACATTAAGAAAGCAGAAGCTAGAAATAAAGAAAGCACCGCCACGTTCCGAAGGCAGGAGGTACCATGCAGTATATTGTACTGTGAAGAACATTCCCCTCCTCCTGCCCTGATTAGGACAGTGGAAAGACAGGATGGTTGAGCATTACCTAAAACTCTGATTTCAGGAACTGCTTCCTTTCCCAGCATGATTCCAAAATCTGCTCCAGAGGTTGGAGGAACACAGAGCAGATTTAAGGGTCACGCAGGGGGCATGTGGACAGAGGGGAGGGAGGGGAAGTACAGCTAGAGGTCCTTGCATTGGTGGAACTGTTTAGCTGGATACTGCCCTATGCGTTTTGTTGCTGCCATGTTTGGCTGCAGAAAAGATCGTATACAAAATGGGTTTCTCTTGATATGAAATGTGATTAGCCCAGTACAAAGCCCTGGCTATAAATGTGCAGCTTTATGCACTTCTTTGTCCTGGTCTTTGAAAATTGAAGAACAGATTTTGGTGTCCTTCCTGTAAGGTGTTGTAAGGTATCATTTTTAATTGTGTTTATTGTGTTCTCACATGATGTAACCTGCCCTGGGACTTTCTGGTTAAGGGTGGGTAAGTAAAACTACTATTGCAACTACTGTACTACAATGAGGCCAGTATCAACTCTTCCCAATCCACTGCTTTTTCAATCTGCTTTTTCTATATTTCAGATCTTTTCTCAGAAATTGCCTAAGATATATTAACTGTTTCAAGTCGCGTTTCAGAAAGTCGCGTTTCAGAAAGTTGGCAGCGTTGCTGAATGACTAAAAACAGACTGTGCAAATGAGACCTGCCACAATAGGGGTCAATTAAACTAGCTATTATCTGCTCTCTTTTAAAATTCTATTTTTCTTAATTCAGAACCTCCTAATAACTTCAGCTTCCAAATCTTAATTGGATGACAGAAGTTCAGCAGTGCATTTTTAGGATAGATCAAGGCAACTAACCCAAAAGAACATAATAAATGTATCCAACATTTCTGGGAGCTTATTCATTCATTCACTCATTCACTCATTCACTCATTCACTCATCTATTTTCTCACAGAAGCAACAAGAAGCAGTGGAGGCACAGATTAACAGTGTCAACAGTACCCTGCTGCAGGCAAGAGATATTTTAGATGTACCTCAGCAACTCAACTTGGAACTGAGTGAGGCAATCAAGGTAACTTCCTTGTGAATGACACATTCCTCACTGACCTCAATCAGAGTTAAGTCGTTGCATCAGCACCAGCATTTCCCATGCTTAACACCAGTGTTTTTTTCTTCTAAAAATGTTTAGGGGTACTCTCATTTTCCTTCTCATATTTAAATACTGCCCCTCAACAAGGCCAAATGTAGATCCACAAAATGTTTAGGGGTATGCATACCCCTGCATACCCCCAGAAAAAAGTACTGGTTAACACTACCCAGTTTTTCTTTTCCAGCGTTTGCTAACCAGCTTCAAATATTGACTAAGAGTAACTTCCCCGATAGCATTAATCATGGTCAACAGCAATGCCCAGAAGCAGCTCACCAGGTGGGGCAGAATCACTGCACTACCTTCCTAGTTAGTGGGATGCTGTTGCTTAAAGGGTGGGAGAGGAGGGGCAATGGGGATGTTGGTGCTGTGCAAATGAACTGGCAAAAGCCCATCCAATGCTCCTTCTAGTACATTTGTACCATGCCAACCTCCCTGCCCCCATACCTCTTTCCCTCCTGGTAAGTATTAACAACACACCTGCTGGGAAAATATTATCTATTTCTAGAAATATTAACCTTGAATTACTTTTTCCCCACTCTGTACTCTCATTTGAACAGAATGCATCAGGGCTCTATGCAGAAATAGATGGAGCTAAAATACAGCTGCAGGACAAACTGGCCAACCTCTCAAGGTTTGATGGTGATTTGGTGCAAAGGGCCATGGAATATGCACAAGAGCTTGGTGTTCTTGCAGATCAGCTAGACAGGTAAACTGCCATCAGTTAATATATCATATATTAATATACCATATTAACTGTGCGCTATAAATCAAACAAATGGGCACAATTTAGCCAGTAGCCTGGTTTGCACATCACATTAAGCCAAACCATGGCTTCATGTGACTCCACAGGTATGTAGGCTCCCAGAGAGGAATTTGCTGCCATTTTGCTCCTCCTTGGTCATTTTGCTCCTGGTGTGATGTCTCCAAGACTTGTCCTGGGTTTTAACAGCTTGTGGTTTGTCCATGAGTCCAGGTTCTAACAACATGCTAAGCCAAATCATGGCTTAGCTCAGCGTGGTGCAGCAGCAAAATGACTGGGGAGAAGCTGCTATTGTCTCTTCTCCCAAAACTTGTTTGTTCACACTAAGCCATGGTTTGCCTGACTGTGATGTGTGAAACAGGACAACGTGAAGTGCATTTCAGCCTTATGGAATAGAATTAAATGTGTGGTTTACTCTCCCATTGAAAATAATGGAACTTAAAAGTACTTTGCTTTGGCTGGATTGTGTCCAATGTCCATAAAAGGATTGGCTGGTTGGGAGAAAAGTAGAATACATATAGCAATAATTGTACTTTGCATTATAGTCTTTTCACCACTGTGCTACCGTATGTATACCAACTCTCAACATAGGGTCCAACTAGATGATCCAATCTGCCATTGTATTTTTCTTTCCTTCAAAGCAGCTGTTTAGAAATAGTCATCACATAGTTTTCAGTGAATATCCATTTCACTTTCCATACCATAAAAACTCCAATTCTTTTCTAAAGTGAGTTTGCTGCGCTATAACAGAGTCCTTTAACTGTGCAGACATCAAGTTCCAGAATCCCTTCTGCAAAATCATGACAGTCTGGAGGCAGACTTATTATTTTTATTGCAAATAAAGGGTTTCAAAAAAATTAGCCTATCTCCAGTCCCTGTTCATGGACAGGTTCAGCAACAGCTCTACAATTGATACTGCCGCTGACTTGTGCAATGGTGACAGCTGAGCTGCTGGTGAGATCTGTACTCACCTTTTAGCATGTACCATTACTGAGCACAAAATAAGTGCGCAAAATCACTGTCTCTCAATTACCTGATTCAGCTCTGGCAAATACTCACCTGTTTTCACCTGTAAGTAATTCAGATTCTTATTGTTGTTATTTTCTCCTTTGCTGTAGGACCTTGCATGGTGTTGATACAAACGGATTAGTTCAAAAAGCATTAAATGCTTCCAATGTTCATGAAAATATCATTAACTATATTAATGAAGCTGAACAAATCTCTACCTTGGCATTAAATACTACAGAGCGGGTCAGTGATGTAAGTAGCAGCATTATAAACCCTGATATATACTCCATGATCCTTGTATCATTGGGATGAAGCAATATTTCCAGCGCCTGCTGAAAACTCTTTTCTAGAATTTTTCACATGTAATGTCTAATTATTAGGCTGCATACAAAACACATCAGAAATCATGTGAATGTTATTTTCCATAACTATTGCCCAGCTCACCAAATGAGAGGAAATACATTTCAGTTGCAGTCTCTGGTAAAAATCATTTTGGAGCCATTTTCTAATTTTTACTGCAACAATTCCATAATTTCTGCATACTTGCAAAAGTTACAATAGGCTAGATTCGGAGCACCCATGAGTGGAACCTGGGTTGCAGGGTGCCTTTGCTGGGCAAAGTGGAGTTAGAGACTTTTTGCCACTTTCCCATCCAGCCTCTTTAAAAGTAAAGAGAGAAACCACATGTCGCATTCAAGTTCCCAATGTAATTTTTTTTATAGTAAAATCAGCTGTATGGGCCACCTGATTTGGATAGGGCTGTGTCAAAGGGGAAGGGGCGGCCTGAGTCTTACGCACCTCCTCTGATTTCAGGTCACTTACCTTAAACTGCTATTAGACATGGGACTGCAATGTATACAACTGAAAATAAAAAAAATTAATGTGTCGTAAAGTGCAATATACAAAAGTGACACTAGACGGCCACAGAGAGCTATGCTAATTTCAATGTATTTTTCAAAACTTTTATTTTTATTTTTTTAAAAAAAAACATTTTCATAACATTTTTTATATGTGTGTAGATTCCACCAAGGTTATGGGCTTAATAGCAATTTGTGCTTCATAACCTTCCACTATCTGTTGCAGAAATTACGAGAGAGAGAAAATGAGGGGAGGAGGCTTTTTGGTTGTTGCTCTATGCCTGTGGAATTCTCTCCCTAGGGAGATACGAGTAATATCGCGCTACTGAAAGAAACCCCTTTTTTATTTCAAATTGAGTTTTATTTTAACTGCTCCTTTTTAATGTCATTTTTAAATGTTTGGGTTGGGTCATAGTTTTGACATAAGCTGCCTTTGGGGGAGGGGTTGCTCTGAAAAGGTGGCATAGAAATCCTTAACATGAAAAGAAATAAATGAGGTTTTATTCTGACTCTCTTTCTAAAATGAATTTGTAGGCTGTTGTTGGAATTGGCACCCAGATCACTTACCATAAAGAAGAAAGCAAAAAAGTTCTCCATCAAGCCAGTGATCAGGAACAGACGGCACATACTAGTAAATATAATCCTGTCTCTTGATTTGGACACTTCTCTGGAACTAAAATAGCTCTGCATATGGAATAGGAGCATCATGAAGAATGAAAAATGTTGACAGGAGAGAATTAATCATTATATCCCACTGAGAATTCTGTAATTTAAAAGCTTGTCTATTTTCAGTAGAACAGACGCTGGTCTAATAAACACTCATTACTTTATCCATTTGGTATCTCTTGTTCTCTGGGACCTGCACTGCAACAAATGTCTGTACGATTACCAGGCCATATAGAAGATTTACAGGATGCCAGTACTTCTTTTTCTGAAACTTAAAACTATGGAAATTACTGCTTTTAATCTGTCAGAAGCAAATGCTTTTCACATTTGTGGTGCATTATTTTTCTAATGTTAATGTACTGTCACCTAGCTCAAGAGAATACCATCTGCCAAATTCTTTTTAAGAGGTCCCTGAAGACAATTCAGTATTCCATCAGGAATTGTTGCTGGGCATTGACAAGGAGACTATTGAGAAAGCCAATTTAATGTGTGCCATTAAATATTTCCTAGTTAAATAGTGTCATGATTAGCACCAGTTATACATGCGGTGGAGTGCCTTTTTGATAAAATTAATACCAAGACTAGATGTAGAGTGTTTACAATGATAAGCCACAGTTAGCATTGAGCTTGCATGCTTCCGCATCCTATTCTGGAATTGCCACAAGAAAGAGTTTAGAAACTTTGCTGCCTTTTAAGACTAACCACAGCTTGTGGTGACATCCAAATTTAGGCAAACTGTGGTTAGTCATGAACTGTGGTTAACTGGAAAAAGCTGACTTCAAACCATGGGTTATGAACCTCATTTGTTTTCACTAACCATAGTTAAAATTAGCCACAGGGATTGGATACAGCAGTAAAACTGTGGTTGATCTAAAACAAAAGCAGAAGCGATTGATCTCATTGTCAAAGCTGCACTGGAAGAGGGGAGGAAGGAAACCAAATGAGGCTTATTGCGGTTCATCCTGATAACATGATTTAGCACATGTGTGAACTGGGTCTTTTTTGAGTCCTCCATAGTGGTAAAACTGTTCCTTACATTTTATTTCTCCTTTACAGATTATTTAGCTGTTGCTGACGCAGGTCGCCGTGTTAATGGAACTGTTGCCAGGAAGAATAATTGGAAAAGCTATTTGCTGAAAGTCATTTCAAAAATACAGATGTCAGAACAAGGTCAGGAGATAAATACTGAAAAATTTAATCTTGTGAAACTGATTGAAGAAGAAATTTATACTAGAAATCCCCTTAGCGATTATGTCAGGAAGGATTCAAATCAAATCCTACTTTTGCTGATTCTTTTTAATAGTTGAATCGCAAAATTGCCTTCAGATTTGTTGTGTTTGTTGGATCTTCTCCATAAAGGTAATTGGTAGTTCTATTTACAATTAATTTTGGCAATCTCTGTAATGTTCAAAAGGGTTAAGCATGGTGCAAGGCTGCCAAGTTACTTAGATACTAAAATACATTTTAGTGCCCATGCAGAAATACCTCTGAATGCCTACATAGCAAATAGTTGGCATAAGACAGAGTTGTATCCTATGGTAGCTTTGCCATAATAGAAAACAGAAAAATAGGAAGCTGCCTTGAACTGAATTTGAACTTGTTGTCAGTACAGTATTGGCTGACAGCAGCTTTGTAGGATTTCAGGCAGGGGGTCAATCCCAGCCCTTCCTGGAGAAACATGGGGGACTTCTTGCATGCAGATCAGAACATCTAATACCACTAAAATATTTTCCTTTGGGTGAATTGAGGCAAGCCAATTTTTGCCATTTCTCTCCTCGCTACTGCATCCCTCTCTACCATATCTTGTTCTGTTCTTGCTTTCCCCACTCCAGCCTCCACCCTAGTTCTCAGGTTCAAATTTTTAGTGATTTCTTACTACAGAGAATTCCCCCCCCCCTCTGTCATTACAGTGTATATGTCCTATCTACTGGCTATTAAGAGTCATTTTTTGCTTTTGTTCTTTTAACAGATAATGCAAGACAACGTCTGAACCAGTTGAAAGTCATTACAGATCAAGCTCTAGATACTGCAGCAGCAGTAACACAGACTACTAGTCCAATGGCTGAGAATGTGAGCAAATGGTCTCAAGACCTGAAGAACTTTAAGCCTGAAAGAGCAGCTTATGAACGTGCCACAGTCACAACAAGGGATACAGGTACGGTGATGGGAAACACTAGTATGCAAAATTGGTACCAAAATTGGTGGGATCTCAGGAGGCTGTACCCTCCCAACCCCACCAGGTTTTTGGGCAAAGAGAAAAGAGAAGAGAGGTTCAAAGCGTGGCAACACGAGAACAGGCCTTCTCTGCAGCGGTTCCCCATCTGTGGAATGCTCTCCCCAGGGAAGAGCATTTTGCCTGGCTCCTTCGTTATACACCTTTAGGCGCCAGGCAAAAACGTTCCTTTTTAACCAGGTCTTTGGTTGATCTTATTGATATCCAACACCCTTTTAGAATGTGGCTTGGAGGGGGGGGGCTGTTGGGTTACTGCTTTTGGCTTGATTTTATATGTTGTGGTCTTGTTGTGAGACCTCTGGGTATAGGGTGGTGTATAAGTTAAATTATTATTATCATTATCTTGAAAGATCTACATTGGCTCCCAGTACGTTTCCGAGCACAGTTCAAAGTGTTGGTGCTGACCTTTAAAGCCCTAAATGGCCTCGGTCCAGTATACCTGAAGGAGTGTCTCCACCCCCATCGTTCTGCCCGGACACTGAGGTCCAGTACCGAGGGCCTTCTGACGGTTCCCTCGTTGCGAGAAGCCAAGTTGCAGGGAACCAGGCAGAGGGCCTTCTCGGTGGTGGCGCCTGCCCTGTGGAACGCCCTCCCATCAGATGTCAAAGAGAAAAACAGCTACCAGATTTTTAGAAGACATCTGAAGGCAGCCCTGTTTAGGGAGGCTTTTAATGTTTAATTATTTTATTTCATTTTTCTGTTGTAAGCCGCCCAGAGTGGCTGGGGTATAAAGAATATATTATTATTATTATTATTATTATTATTATTATTATTATTTTATTATTATAAAATAATTGAACCCTGGAGTGGGAAATGCCCAGCACCCTGATGGGACGCAAATCACCCCCTCTCTGATCATGAGATTTCATATCTGCCTCTATGTGTGCACAATGAGAGGTTGTAGAGTGGCTTGAAGGCTCAGCCAAGAGTGAATGTAGACTCAGATCAAGAAAATTTAGCCACCTTGATCTGGCATAGATTATCCAGATCAGCATCTTCACTGCATGTGTGAAAGGAGATTGGAAGTGGCTCCATTTCCACCCACTTTTCTGAGCCACACTATGTGTCAAAACATGGGCAGTTTATTATAGCACTAGCAGAAGAAGCACTATAGTAAAAATGTCCTTTAGAAAACATGTTTAGTTGTTTTCTTACATTTATATCTCACTTTCCCCCTTTATGTATTTCCCACAGAAATACAAGTACATCATTGTTATTCAGTCATGTATATGGGGCTGTGGCATATTTCATTTTGGATCCAAACTGCTGTAGTTTTATTGGATTTTAGAATTACTTTAAATATTGTTACGGTCTGACAGCATGAACCATTTTCATGCTCCTTAGGGATAAAACGGCAGCTACAAAAATAATGTATAAATTGTTATAGTTGTCAAATCTTTCTTGTAGCAAAGAGTAAAGAGCCATTGCTATATAATAGTATTATTCCTAGATAGATAGATAGAGCAGTGCTACTTCACTCTTTGCTACAAGTAAGATTTTCTTGTGTTTGTGAGTTCAAGGTTAGAAAAATGTACACAGAAGAACCTTTTAATTTTTCACAGAATGGAATCATTACTTTCTTTTCCCCCACCCTCTTCTTTCCTTTTCCATGACAGTGAAGAGTCTCACAGAAGTTGTCCCCCAGCTGCTAGATAAGCTGAGGACAGTGGAACAGAAGTGGCCCGCAAACAATGTCTCTGCCAGCATTCAAAGGGTCAGGGAGCTCATTGCACAGACAAGGAGTGTAGCCAACAAGGTAAAGATGCTGCTGGAAACTTTACTTGTTCAAATAATATATTAGGCTATTTATTTCAAGCATCTCCTAAATTTAAACTTGGTGTTCAGTTATATCATCTGAGCTGGATGACCCTTGGCAATATAGCAACTGTTAACAGTCTGAAAAGACCCCTGGACGGTTAAGTCAAAGGCAACTATGGGGTTGAGCTCTCATCTCACTTTCAGGCCGAGGGAACCAGCGTTTGTCCACAGACAGCTTTCTGGGTCATGTGGCAGCATGACTAAACCACTTCTGGTGCAACAGAACACCGTGACGGAAGCCAGAGCACATGGAAACACCATTTACTTCCCGCCACTGCAGTGCCTATTTATCTACTGGCACTGATATGTTTGAACTGCTAGGTTGGCAGGAGCTGGGACAGAGCAACAGGAGCTCACACCATCGCGGGGATTTGAACCGCTAACCTTCTGATCAGCAAGCCCAAGAGGCTCAGTGGTTTAGACCACAGCGCCACCCACATCCCTCCTGAATGGTAGAATTGTGTTGGTACTATGCTAATGTTTACTGCCACAGAATTCCTGGACTCTAGGAGACCTCCAGGATGCCCAGAGCTGGAGGGCAGCAGCAGACGACTATTGCCCTCATGTGATTCTTATTGGTTTCCCAAGGCATCTAGTTGACCACTTTGGAAAAACAGGATATTGGACCCCATAGACCTTTGATCTGGTTTAGTGGGGCCTTTCTTGCATTCCAACCTCATGAGAAAGAGTGTGTGTAGGTGTAGGTGTAGGGTCATATTTGACTAAGTCATACTCGAAGTTAGACCCACTGAAATTAACTGACTATTAATTTCAATGGGTCTACTCTGAGTATGAGTTTGCCAAATGGGTCTAAAGCTCTTCTGTTACACCTTTATCAGAGAGGAAAGAGTGGCAATGGGGGAGGGGGGGAGTTTTCAAAAAGACATTTAAATCTGCAGATTGAAACCCATCACAGTGTTTTCCATCCACTTGTATTTGTTTAAGGATTTATGTCCCACATATAAATTAAGGATTTTATATTAAGGATTTATATGTGCAGCTAACAAGACAAAAAAAATCTGCATGGTATACTGTACATGAAAATGAATTCTGATGAATAAATGAATAAATACTTTGGGGTGGGTGTCCTCGCATTCATTACAGTCTTACATTAATGCAGCTCCACTGCATATGTTCTACACCTGAAGTACTTGAGTGTGAGACCAAAATGCAGCCCTCTTATATTCAAAGCAAACATTCCAATTGCTTTTAATGATATAAATGCCATTGGATATATATGTTTTCATTTTAGAAAAATTCGCAGGGCTGGATACCCAGACTTCTAACAAGCGAAGTTTTGCTAACAAATACCCACACTGGAGGACGGAGAGGATTTTCCTTGATTTCCCTTTCTTCCTTCTGCACACACCCCCCCCCCCCCAGGAAAGCTAATCCAGAGGGTTGGGGGACCCTCTAGAACAAAAGGGAGGTGGTGCTGAGGGCTGCAGGGAGAACAGGGAATCAGTGAAAATTGCTTTCTCTCCCCCACCCCCTTCCATCTGCAGGCGGTCTACTGGATTGCAGTCCTATCTATAAACAGGAGACCTTCCATTCATGGAAGACTATGTCTGGATCCATCCCATAGTTTATTAATCTTCTTAAATACTTTTTTACAACTCTGACTGTGGAATAGTGCATTAAATTGGAATTGTTTTCATTTCTAGTTTATTTTAGTTGTTAATCTCTCCCCACACCCTCAAAACACGTGAGCCACCAAACCACATGCAGTTCATTAACAATGTATCATGCTGTTATGAGGTGTAACAGTAGCCTGTGTTTTTTGCAAACTGTCCATAATCTATGTCTCTAAGGTAGGCATAAAATCTGACACATTTTATCTTCTAGGTTCAGGTCTCAATGTCATTTGAAGGTCAGTCTGGTGTTGAAGTCAATCCCCAAACAAACATGGAAGACTTAAAGGCTTTCACATCTTTGAGTTTGTATATGATGCTTCAAAAGGACAATGCAGAGCGGACAACACCTCAGGATCAGTTCATTCTGTATCTAGGAAATAAAAATGTAAGCATCATTTAATTGTTCTCATAGAAAATGCAATGTTTTATGAACTGTGTAATTTAGGATTTTTCATAAGCACAGTATGGTTCTATTTTTTTAATGAGATTTCAATACCAGCATGAACAGAATTAGTGATTTTTCAAACATCCTGTGAACAGATTCTCTTTCCATATTCATCATTGTACTCTTCAGTCTCTTCAAATAGAAGGTTACATCACCAACTATGGTGTGATACTGAGCTTCCACATTTACAATCAACTCTCCACAGACATTGAATATATTGAGGAAATGACTCTACTTTAGCTTTTAAGGTTCACATTTAATGAGCAGTAGATTGCTTGCAGTATATACATCAAGTGGTCCAGTTCAAAGATAAAGAGTTTGTGGTTTTCCTAGTAAACAATCATGGCCTCCCTTGTGCCCCCAGAAATCTTGTAGTCACAATCAGTAGCAAAACATGTCCTAAAGACTGCATTACAAATTCATAATGGACAGCTCTGAATACTATGCTGAACCAAATGTGTTGTCTGTAGCATATCTTGAAACTGTCTATTTTTCATTCCTTCTCTAGACAAAAAATTACCTGGGTCTTGCAATTAAGAATGACAACTTAGTATACATTTATAATTTGGGTAGCGGTTATGTGGAGATACCGCTAGACTCCAAGCCAGTCAGCTCCTGGCCTGCCTACTTCAGCCTTGTTAAAATAGAGAGGTAATATGATCTTGATCTGCTACATTTTTAACGTGGTTGGATGGGTTGAATAGAATCGAGATGAAATGGAAAACATGGTTTTTTATAATAATAAAAAAACTTACATTGTGGAGTAATGAGCTTAAAGATGTTAATTGTACCTTTTGAACAAAGTGATGAGATGGCAATATCTCCTTAATTATCATCAGTACTTCAGTACAACAGGTCCACAAGGGAGGAGAAAGAATGTAAGTTTGAAAAAGTTTCCATTCCTTTTTCTGATCACCACATATGCTTAAAAGTGGGGCGGAGGGGGTCATCCTGATTTGCTTGTGGCTTGTATAAGCAGCTTCCCTTTAATTAATTCATTCACCCAATACTTTTCAATGCATCAGCATTACCAGTCCTAGCCTAGCCTGATCTTAATATCTGTTTCAAGGAGATTGAAGTCTTGTTTACACAAACCAGATTCAGACTTTCTTAACTCATGTTTGTTACCTCAGTTTGCTACATCCACAACCCACTGTCCCAAGATTATACCCCTTGTCTATATGTACATCGAAGGTGAGGGTGCTCACCACCTTGCACCACCGAGAGATTACTTGTGTTCCTTTATGCAATGGTGCACAGAGATAATGATCAAACTACTATTTTATTTCATTATCTATGGAAGTAAACAAATGGCAATAGTTAAAACCACTAATCTCGCTGTAGGTCACTTCTTTCTTTTTTTGTCTCATAAGCAGCTTGGCAGTTGAATTCAGTTTTCAAGTGTTAGGCTTACTCATAATATCTGAGAGGAAGACCACTTCTGAATATTCTGAAATGATTTTTCTACCTATAGAACTACAGCTCTTCATTTCCAAAGAAACAAAACTGAACAAGAGCATGGTCTAGAACAGGCATCCCCAAACTGCGGCCCTCCAGATGTTTTGGCCTACAACTCCCATGATCCCTAGCTAACAGGACCAGTGGTCAGGGAAGATGGGAATTGTAGTCCAAAACATCTGGAGGGCCGAAGTTTGGGGATGCCTGGTCTAGAATCTGTGGTTTACCCGGTAGCTCTTCCTTTCGAAGTCTAGAATTTCAGACAACTGTTGCTTTTGCTGCTGACTTCAAAAATATTAACTTAAACTTTACTATTTGTTTTTGATTGTTTCACAAGTCTTTTGTAATTCAGCTAGCAAATATGACCTTGGGTCCAATTTCTCACCCTACTCTTCTTCAATAGGATTGGGAAGCATGGCAAAGTGTTTCTAACTGTACCAAGTCTAAGCAGCACAGCTGAGGAAAAGTTTATCAAAAAAGGAGAAGTCCCTGGTGATGATGCGCTGTTGAATCTGGAACCTAAAAATACAGTTTTCTATGTTGGCGGAGTGCCTCCAGATTTTAAGGTAAGCAGAATAGGAAGGAATAATTATTAAGCTGGCACTTTTATCTTGGAAATACCTTTATAGACAGCTTGTTTGTATTGTATTAAACAAATAAGTTTTCTATGTTGTCACCCAAATCTGCCCTACAAAAAGCCTTTTTACAGATGCAGCTTGGCTCGCTAACTCATTTGGCATTGACTTGAACATAATCTATTTTGCTTCCTTCTCTCTGCAGCTCCCTCCAAGCTTGGCTCTGCCTGGATTCACTGGCTGTTTGGAGCTTGCAACACTGAATGATGATGTCATCAGTTTGTACAATTTCAAAAATATCTATAACGTCACCAAATCCATACCCTGTGCCAGGTAGGGTGAACTGTATTCATTGTACTTCTCATGATGGGATGGATTTAGCTATATTGCATTTGGCCTAGTGGCCTGCTCATACGTGTATCTACTTTGCTTGATTACACATTGCAAGTTAGCAGGCATTAATGTATACCTCTCTTCAGCCATTAGTTCAGTCGACATCACTTCCTGCCCAGCATTTCTGAGACCCCTGTCTATATAAATAGGACTCATACTGAGTCAAACCATTGGTCCATCTTGCTCAGTAACTCACTAGCAGAGGATCTCCAGGGTTTCAGCCAGGGAACATTCCCACCCCTGCCTGGAGATGCCTAGGATAGAACTTGGGACCTTCTGCTTGCAAACCGGATGCTCTACCTGGAAAGTTTATATAACGAATTGAAAAAGATGTTTAGATATACTTTTCCAAAAAAACAGAAGCATTTTTGTTAGGAATAATGGGAGGAGAGATTAGAAAAGAAGATCAAACACTGTTTATGTATGCAACAACCGCGGCTAGGACTTTGTTAGCCCAAAAATGGAAATTACAGGAATTACCTACAATTGTGGAGTGGCAGACAAAAATGATGGACTATGCTGAACTTGCTAGATTGACATGTAAGATTCGTGACCAGGGGGAGACAAGGTTTCAAAAGGACTGGAGTAAATATGTGGACTATATGGAGAAAAACTGTAGATCGTTAAAAACTCTCGCAGGATTAAAATAAACCTTACGAATTGACCAATATGACAAAAAAGGAACTGCAAAAAAGGGAATTAATAAGAAACCCGCATGAAGGGAGGGGGGGAGTCATAGCTTGGCGGAGCAAGGTAAAAGATATGAATATAAGATTTTGTATAAAAGATTGGTTTTGTTAATTTGTTGAATTTGGAAAATGGAATAAAATGTATTTTAAAAAAAAAAAGCAAACCGGATACTTTACCACTGAGCTACAGCCTTTCCCCAGATGATAACTGTACTACATTAGCCTTATTTTACACACACACACACACACACACAAAATCATATACAGCCCCCTCAGTAGATGGTACTGATTTCTTAACTCCCTTGCCCACTTCACACGTTTGCAGATTAGTACAACAGAACGTGCAAGCAAAAATAATACAAACACTCCCAGTAAATTTTACATAAGCTAGCACTTTAAGTAAACAATTTTACTGAATAATAATGCCTGGGCATTGACTATATTTTGTTTAGGCCAACGACCTCATTTCCTGAGTTGCCCTTTCAGTATTGCTTCCATAATGATCTTTTTAGGTTGGAGAATGTAGGGCTTTCAGACTCCAGTGTTCTGATTTTTCTTCACCTCTTTTCCTGTCCACCCTAGGAATAAGTTGGCCTTTACACAGAGCCGGGCTGTGAATTATTTCTTTGATGGCTCTGGCTATGCTTTGGTGAGGAATATTGAGAGAAGAGGGAGGTTTGGCTTGGTGACGCGTTTTGATGTGGAAGTTCGGACACCAACAGATAATGGACTTCTCCTCCTGATGGTTAACGGAGTAAGTGGAATGAAAAGAAAAGAAAAATCCAGAAAAGTCTTGTTTTTTTCCTTTTACTGATGCCTAATAATTCCTAGTTTCCAATAAAAATAATAGTAGGGTCATCCTTGGTCTTGGCATTTGTCTGGTAGACTCATTAGAAAAACTAAAGGTTGAAGATACTAACATGTCTACAACCATTAGTTGCTCTGGCTGAGATGATGTCATCTAAGCAAAGACAAGCTGAGAAGTTTGTTTAAGAACATATATGGTTGTTGTAAGTAGAAAAGCACACCGTGCTGTTCCAAAAGGTGGATGAAGTAGACAGGAGGAGGTGTTGTTGCATAAAGGGAACTATTTTAAATATTTTTATATTGTATTTTTAATATTTTGTTGGAAGCCGCCCAGAGTAACTGGGGAAACCCAGCCAGATGGGCAGGGTATAAATAATATATTATTATTATTATTATTATTTATTACACTCAAGTCTCACTTACAGCTATAAATTTTAAGTAATAGCCAGTAGTGTCATATACTGACAATTTGTGAAACCTTATAAATATCTTTATAAATATAAATTTCTGACACACAAATCCTCTCAGATAAATCTTACTGGTTTTGTGTGTCTGTTGTGCAGAGTATGTTCTTCAGCCTAGAGATGCAGAATGGGTACCTGTATCTACAGTACGACTTTGGCTTCCCCAGTGGCCCTATGATTCTCGACGATCCTTTGAAGAAAGCTCTGATTAATGATGCAAAATTCCACGAGGTATTTTGTTGCTGCCTTTCTGAAATTTGGTTTTATTGCCTTTTTATTTTACAGTTAATGTGTTGTCTTGGTATTATTATCACTATAGTTATCTGCCTTAGGTGCTTTACACAGAAAGACAAGGTGTAATAATAAGAAATAAGTTAATAACTATAGATTATTGAGCAAAAGAATGCAACATATTATACTAAGTACCAAAAACCCTTATTGAGTGGGAAATAACACAGTTTCCAAGAACAGATTATTGAGCAAAAGAATGCAACATATTATACTAAGTACCAAAAACCCTTATTGAGTGGGAAATAACACAGTTTCCAAGAACAGACAGCAACAAACTGTCTGAAAGAGATGGTCACAATGAAACTGCAAACTGAGTACTGTACAGTATGTCTTCCTAACTACAGTTGCCAGGTAAGAACCGAGGAAGAACTCTGAGGCTTGTTTCTTTAGAGAGATTAGAAATAGGATCTTCTGAACACAAAACATATGCTTTTAGTTTAACCACTGCCCCAATGGGCCCCCTCCAGTCCACCAAAGTTACTAAATATATCTGCAAAACAATTACAAATGAACAGTAAACAGACAAAAAAGTGTATTTCTCCATTTTAAAAGCCCTCTTATTTTACAAACTTTTAATGAATCTTTCTAAGATGTAGTTATGTACTATATTAACTGTGGTTTTTAACTCCCTTTTTTCCAATTTCAGATATCTGTTATATACCACAACTCCAAGAAAATGATCTTGTTGGTAGATAGGAGACATATCAGAAGTGTGGAGAACGAGAAGCAAAGCATGCCCTTTACTGATATCTATATAGGAGGGGCTCCTCCTGAAATTTTAAAATCTAGGTTGGTTTATAATCCACATTCAATCACTATTAATGCTTAAGTAATTTTTCATTTTATATGTTGCTATGAATTTGCTGCACCCACATTGCTAAATTAAAACATGTAACCCAGTGGGGGAAAGGTTTTTTTAATCCAATATGACAAATTATATCTGTAGGCATGTTGTTTTGCAAGCATTGTATATTTCATTATTTATTTAAAATATTTATACCCTGCCTTTTGGAGCAAGCCCTCACAAAGTGGTTTACAATTTGGGGGGAAAGCAAGAAAGAATAAATGTAAGATTAAAAGCAGTGCCATTTTTCTAGAAAAAGAGGTGCCGGAACTCACCTTATTCTTTTAGAAGGGCAATGGTACCCACCTGAAAGGTGCCAGAACCCACCTGAGAGATGCTGTAACTGAGTTCCAGCTGAAAAAACCCTGATTAAAAGCATATAAAATGGGCCAGCAATAAGACTAAAAGACAGCTTAGTAAAAATAAATAAATTAAGAAACAGTATTTGGGGTCTGTTAAAAGGCCACAAGAGGCAGGGCTCTGAAGTTTTCAGGGAAACGAATTCTGCAGGTATGGGACCGCCCATGGAAAATGCCTGGCCACTGCTACTTACCAACCTGCTCACCCTTAGTGAGGGGCCAGGCAAGTTCTTGCTGGCACCATCATAATAGGAACAATTGGTATTTCCAGATACATCACTGCAGCATTTAAGGCATGTTGAAAGAGTAGGACTAGTGATTATCTTACTCAGGGATGTGGCGAGGCGCTGCGACACCCGGGGCGGCAAATTGCCATGTACTGGGGGGGGGGGCATCACTACGTAACAACGCATACGTGGCGGGGTATCCACACCTCCAAAGCCGCGCGCCTCCAGCTAGGTAAAAAGCCCGCTCAGTGCTGCTTGGCGCGGACTTTTTACCGGGAAGCTGGAGGCTCGGCTTGGGAGTCCCAGAGTGGAACCCGGGGCGTATCGCCCCCCCATTGCAACGCCCCTGATCTTACTGCATTTCAGCCTTCATAGACCTCCCTAAGACGATTAATCTTCTACAACATTCCAATGTGGTGTATCTAACCAGCAAGTTGTTCTCTGGCAGGAATTGAGATGAGAATGGAAAGATGATTGGAGGGGGGTGGGGAGTAATAAAAGTGCTCTCCCCTTTTGACCATCCTGCAAGTGGCAATGGACTACTCCCTGCATCAAACCGCTGCTACATTTCAGACAAAACCTAGTAGAATGGACATCCATCACACAATATTTCTGTACCTATGACTGTGCATGCTGTGGCTCTGTGTGAGTGGTTAGCTGGTTCCCTCTGAACAAACATTGTGTCTTCACAGTAGTGTGAGCTCACACCTAGCCACCACCACAGGCTTCAGAGGATGCATGAAAGGCTTCCAGTTCCAAAAGAAGGACTTCAACTTGTTAGAGGAACCAGGAACTCTAGGAATTGGCTATGGATGCCCAGAAGAATCACTTGTAAGTATGGTACATAGATCTTCTGTTTGTGTTTTTCAACATTTATATATTCTGATGTTTTCCTCTATCTCTACTGAGTTTTCCCTCGGTTTTTAAAGTGCAAAGCATTATTATTTTTCTCCCCATCTGCTTGTGATACTTAGCGGGGTAGGAACAGATAATGTTCTCAAAGCAAAACACACACACAAAATAAATTACATTCATTTAGAGTACATAAATGGAAATGTAGTGCTCCTTATGCTATTGAATGTAGAAAGTAAATCTGGATTTTAAAAAAACCCAGTGTGGTAGGTCTCCAACACTATGCACCCGCTAAGAAATCTGAAAGCTTAATAAATCTTTCTAGGCTTACTTCAGAATACATATTTTAAATTAGCTCTTTATCTTCAGATTTGCATAATTGGCATAAAGTACAAAAATGTATGATGCCAAACAGTAGAATTTCAGCTGCAGAATTTTGAAGAAACCAGAGGAGCATCTGACATAAAAATGTTCTGTGGCCTCAAAGCCTCAGAAAGGGGAGACACACAAACCATAAGGCAAAATACAAAACTGAGCATAAATATGAGGGCAATTTCTCTCCATCAAGTAAAATTTCAGTCCCAAACAACTGACTTATAGAATTATGAGTTGTATCTAATATTAGTCCCACGCAGGGTAGACCCACTGAAATGAATGGACATGACTAACTACGGTTCATTAATTTCAATAGGTCTAAGGCCAAGAAGTAAACCTTACACAAATCCAGAGTGGAGTCTCTAAGGTGGTTGGATGGAGCCTTGTATGCCTCCTTCCAGCAACTCCTGCAGCCTAGCTGGTGCCAAATATATTCTGCTTTCATTTGGTGCACAACAGCAAGGCGGGGGGGGGGGGCTTCTCGTCTGGGCAGACCAGGACCTCCCTACACAGGGAGGTCATACTGGTGCTGCTAACACAGCATTTTGACTTCATCCCCAGAGGCACACTCCATTGTCTCTTGAGGTGGATGGACACCAGCAACAACCCTATTGTTGTTTTTTAGTCGTATCCGACTCTTCGTGACCCCATGGACCAGAGCACGCCAGGCACGCCTGTCTTCCAATGCCTAACAGCCCTATTAGCAGGATTCAACTAATGAGTCCCATCAGCAAGTGCCCTGTGCAAGAACTAGCACAGTAGCACTTTAAGGTCCCAGCCTTCTCCAGTAGTCTCCTACTGTGACAGAGCGAGGGAGCCTTGGGCAATTTCTGCAGTCAGAAAGCAGCAGTGCCACATCCTGGGGGTGGGGGTGGGGTGTCCTGCAATGGCAGGTTAGAGAGTGCTTCTTGCGCTGGCGCTGTGGGGCCTTCCAGTTGTGCTTCAGAGCCCTTGCTTTCATCCCTAACAATGGGGAATCTGATTCCAGGCCATAACACAGAGGTTCCAAGGGGTGGGGAGTATCATCCAAACAGTCCCTTTCTTCCACTTGAGGCACAATTCATGTAGTACTGTTCAACAGCACTTAAAAGTGAGCCAGGAGCATCTCTGTTCCCATGTAATAAGCGTTTGCAATATCCTGCAGCAATGACACGTGAAGCACGGGGGTTGCTGGACTTTTATGAACATGAAAACTTACCCACCTGTGGCCTGCATATTCTGTTTTTTCTATTGTTATTTTTTTCACCAAAAAAAAGATCTACAACTACCTCTGTTCTGTTTGTTTGGTGAGCAGATGTCCCGCAAAGCATATTTCAATGGAGAAAGCTACATTGCATCCAGCCAGAAAATCTCCCCCTTTAACGGATTTGAAGGTGGCTTTAATTTCCGAACTTTACAGCCTAATGGACTTCTCTTCTATTGTAGTGAAGGAGTAAGTAGAGTTTCCCCATTAAATATAATTAAATATAATAAAAACCTGTGTTGTTTTTAAAGAAAATGTTGTTTCTAAATAGCTTTATCAGTAGATATATTTCAGGGCAGCCCATGGGCTGAATGGCAGTGACGATGACCCAGAGAAACATGGTCAAAATAAAGTCCCATTGAGATTAGTGGAACATTATTCTTACTTCAGTGGACCTCAGTGCAACCAGCTTTTGCTAAATTGGGGCCAAAGTATTTAATTCTCCCTGAGACCTGACAGTGAGTGCAAATGTGAATGTCCTGTACATAAAGTGAGTGCAAATGTGAATGTCCTGTACATATGTCCTGTACATAAAATCTGAGATAGTACTTTTACAACTGTAGTTTAACTTTGGATGGGATTTATTTGTGGTCAGTAAATATCACCACTTTCAGACTTTTAAATGGTGGTGTTAAAAAATAAATAATCAAAGTGTGCATAGGTCTGGGCAACTGATGCTAAAAAAAAATCAGCTGGGCAACTGATGCTAAAAAAAAATCAGCCCAGTTCTCTGTGTGAATTTCATTGTTTTCTTTGAGGAACTTTTCACAACTTCCTGGAAACTACCTTGCACATTCAGATTCGGTTAGAAGATTTGACATAATAGTTGTTCAAAGGGGAAATGGCACCAGTCCAGATGAATGCTTTATGCCCTATTTGTTTATTTGAAACATTTACATCCAGCTGCCTTTCCAAGGCAACTTACATAAAACGCAATGAGCAGGTTAAACAAGACATATCAAGCCATAATAAAAATATATAAATGCATCAATGAATTTACAGCAGTGGGTGACAAATCAGCTGAAAAAAGGCATTCTGGAATAAATAGGTATTGCATCATTTATGAAGAAGCAGAGTCGAAAGTGCAATTTCAAACCCCCTCTGAGATGTCAATCCAGAGCCCTGGGACAATTGCATTAAAGGAGCCACTCCTTGTTGCAGAGGGGGCCCTTCTCCTACCAAAGGACCCTTTCTCTTTTGCCTAATTCCCAACATGGTGCATTTGAACAGCAGCTGTGAATCTCTGAAAGACTGTTGGGGTGGGGGGAGTGTGAGCACATATGCAGAGCTTTTATGTCATTTTGGATCCCAGCCAAGAAAATGACCTCATTTCTCTCCCCACCCCACCCCCGCCATCTTTTTTTAAAATGCTATGATAGGGAAAATGCTTAAACACTTAGAGACAAAACAGGTGTGTTTACAACATGGGGTTTTTTAACCCCTCAATGCATTCACACAGATCACATCCCATCCATTTTGGTTCTCTCTCAGTACGCTTACTTTGCTCAACTACATTACAAGAATTATTACTAACTGTTCTTTGACTTGTGGGTCCAATGTTTTTCTCTGTGTTTCAGTCAGATGTGTTCTCTATTTCCTTGGAGAAGGGAGCTGTTGTTTTAAATGCTAAAGGAGTCAAAGTTCAGGCAGAAGAAAGATCTTATAATGATGGCAAAGCCCATTTTGTCATTACATCTGCCTCACCAGAAAGGTAAAACTGTTAAAAAACAAACAAACTATTTTTGTTTCGCTGCACATCTTATTACACTCACAGTTCATTACTCCACTTGGATATATTTATTAGAATACAAAATGCAATACTCCATTCCACACTAATATCTTCTTTAAGAAGGTCAGCATATATATCCCAAAACTAGTAGGAACACCCTAGCTCAGCAGAAGCGTGTTACAATATATTTATTTAACACAATTAATAAAATGCTCAAGTCCAGGGTACCGTTGGCCCTCCAGATGTTGCTGAACTATAACTCCCATGATCCCTGGACATATGCCCATGTTTGCCAAGGCTGATGGGACTTGTAGTTCAGCAATATGTGGAAGCCCAAGAGCACCTGAAATAGGTCAATATTCTGAATATGCAGCATAGGTTTTAAATGCCTGGTATATCTTTGCGACATTGAAACTGGCAAGGTGCTGTGTGGCAGTCCTGCCATGGTAAATAGGTCTCCCTTCCACAACAGCAGCCCAGTGGTCACACACAAAGATTGAAATATCAGTACGAAAGGAATGAGTGGGGACATGGCATCTCCATATCAAAACAATGCCACTCACATCCTTGCCACATGAAATATTATAAAAACTCAATGGGTTTTCAGTTTCTGCATTTCCTTTGTCTGCAATGCTGCTGTAAGCATATTGTTATAGTTAGGATTGTGACAGTGATTTACAGTGCAATCCCACCTGTCTCTACTCAGAAGTAAGTCCAATTAAATTCAGCGAGGCTTGCTCCCAGGTATTGCAGTTAAGATGTGTGTGACTTCAGTATTTCCAGGGGTTTTACTGAGCTGCTTCTCATTTCTGAGCACACTCATGGTTTGATGGTGCCACCTAGCGACTCATTCATCAAGTTCAACATCACCGAAATGGCTACGTTGCTTGGGTATCGCATGCTGAATTTAAAAGACTCTGTGTAAGATGCATTATTTTGTTCTGCAGACTTGAGCTTTTGGTAGATGAAGAAAAGAAAAGTGTAGATAATTCAGCATATGAAAGTGAAGAAAAGCCAGTGAGCACCAAGAAATTCTACTTTGGTGGATCTCCCATCACTACTGAGTTTGCCAACTTCACTGGGTGTATAAGCAATGCTTATTTCACAAGGTAAGTGCATTTCAACTTGTATATTTAGCTACTTGATGCATTTCTATACCACCGTTAATCCATCCTAGGGCAGTTTAAAACAAAAATAAAAGCAATTATAGCACAATAATAACAACAACAAATTAAAACTCCATACCATGAACCACCTGTATTTCTCTGGCATTTGAGTATGTCAATTACAGCTGGTCTCATCTCATAGCCTTGTTGTTGTTTAGTCATGTCCAACTTTTTGTGACCCCATGGACCAGAGCACGCCAGGCACTCCTGTCTTCCACTGCCTCCCGCAGTTTGGACAAACTCATGTTGGTAGCGTCGAGAACACTGTCCAATCATCTCATCCTCTGTTGTCCCCTTCTCCTAGTGCCCTCAATCTTTCCCACCATCAGGGTCTTTTCCAGGGTCTTCTCATGAGGTAGCCAGAGTATTGGAGCCTCAGCTTCATGATCTGTCCTTCCAGTGAGCACTCAGGGCTGCTTTCCTTAAGAATGGATAGGTTTGATCTTCTTGCAGTCCATGGGACTCTCAAGAGTCTCCTCCAGCACCATAATTCAAAAGCATCAATTATTCGGCGATCAGCCTTCTTTATGGTCCGGCTCTCACTTCCACACATCACTACTGGGAAAACCATAGCTTTAACTATACAGACCTTTGTCAGCAAGGTAATGTCTCTGCTTTTTAAGAGATGCTGTCTAGGCCTGGATGATTATATCAGGCCTATTTTGACACTGAAACCCCATTAATGTACCTCCAAGTACATAATGTAAACTCTGTGTACCTCCAAGGCTAGAGAGATGCATAAAAGAGAGTGCCACTACAAAAAAACCTCCCTGTCTTGCATCACAGTGAGGTAAGCTCATTGGTGGGATGATGAAAAGGGGCACCCCTACAGATAGCAGTCCGGGCAAGCTGGTATAGAGATGTTCCTTCAAGTATCTGGGTCCCAAACTCATCCTGATAGGTTATTCTTCAAGTTGCCATTTTTGTGTGTGTCATGAAAAGTGTATTTTCTGCTTAGGTCTTTGGGGCCTGCAGACCTAAATGGCAATGTTTTAAATGTTAATGTCATTGCTGAACCCAGACTCAAAGGATTGAGCAGTTATCTTCTTAATATTGGGCATTTTACCTAATGCTGTATTTAAATTGTTTGGTACCCACCAAGAGCCCTCTAGGATGGGACAGGATTGAAAAATGTAATGAATGCATTAAAAATATGCTACTGAGATAAGCTGCTGGAATACTTCAATAAAGTCAATTGTCGGTTGCCTGCAGTTTTAAAAGGTTAGCAAAGTCTCTGATCTACAAACATACATTCTTCTGTTTCTGCTTTTCCCTTGGGGATGAAAGGCAATCTAGATCATATACCCCATTTATAGTTCCATTTGCAGTCATTTACACACAAACAAACAAACATACAGCCATTCAGTTTGAAGTATAATACAAAAATTATACGAATGATGCAGCAAAGCTTGGCTGTAAGTGCAGCAAAAGTTCTCTCTGCATGTGGCAAAGGGCGGAGTTTCCACGAATCTATTCCATGAGCATGTAGACATGGATTTTTTAAAAAATTTCTTGCTGTTGTTTGTTTTTGAGGGAAGGAAGAAAATCCCTACATGCACAATCATAGTGGACTGTTGGGAATAACAACTTTATCTTTTTTTAAAAAAACCACATAGGTTGGATCAAGACGTTGAGGTGGAAGACTTCCAGCGGTATCCTGAGAAAATCCAAGCATCCTTATATGGATGTCCTGTTGAATCTCCTCCTGCTGCCCTTTTCCATAAGAAAATAAAAAATTCCTCCAAACCCAAAGGAAGCCAAAAGAAAAGGGTGAGCTGCTCCAGACTTACAACTGCTAATGGGACTTTCAGACCAGGGAAGAGGGAGGGCAGGACCCAAGTTCCCTTCAACACCGGCTCTCAATGATGTCTTGGAAGGAACAAAGACTTTGAACACCATTGAATGTTGGACTTGCAAAATACTAGTTCATTTAGGGGAAAGTATTGGTGTCCCCAAACTGTGGCCTGCGGACCACCAGAGGTCTGCATGCTTCATTCAGCTGGTCCACAGCGTGTCTGTGAAGAAAGGCAGGCACAGCAGCTGTGGACCCGTCTATCCGGTCTATCCTGAAGGTGACCAGGACAAAGCAGAAGTGAGAAGGGGAAGAGGCACTTGAAAGGGGGGGAGAGGATTAGCAGCACAAAAGACAGAGCAGCAAGAAGAAAAAGGCAGCAACTTGAAAGGGTTCTACGGAATTCAAATTGTTATACAATTTGTAAGAAATAAAAGAAGCATTAAAATGCAATTAAAAATCGGTAGCATCTAGTACAACACATTGCAATTGCTACAACAGGCAGAAAAATCATCAGCAATTTTCCAATGGCCCAAAGAGAAAAAAGTTTGGGAACTACTGGTGCAGTGGATAAGTTTAAAGGTTGCTCGGTTTTCCAGGGATGAGCCTGTGTATTTCTGTTCTCAGTGCCAAATCTGGAATGAGGTATATGTGACCTTGACTGCTTCCCTTTAAGGAAAAGAAATTGAGGAACCCATCAAATGTGATGGACTGCAGATCTGTTTTGTCTGCTGCAATCATATATAAAGAAGGACTGGGATATAATTTTAATAGCAAAGGGAAAATATGAGTGAGGGCAGCTGGAGTCTTTCCACATCCCGTAGTCTCTCTCTCCAAGGGCTTTAAATAAATAGGTAGCTGTTTTTACCATGAGCCTGTGCAGTTTTGATTATAGCTGATTTATATTAGCACCACAGTGAAGATTAGATCTGACCATCTGAAGTAACATCTAGAAGTAGACAGAAGATTGTGCCAACTCTGTAGCAATTATTATTATTATTATTATTATTATTATTATTATTATTATTAATTATATTTGTATGAAGGTTGGAAAAGACAACATAGCAGCCTCGCACTTTTCAGCAAACATTAAAAGAAATGGTCAAGAGGAGATTGCTCAAGGGGACCCACATTGTCACTTCTCCAGCAGCCCCAAAGCAACTGAGCATACATATCTGTTTGGAGGAACAGCAAATAGCCGGCAAGAATTTGATTTCCTACCAAAGGATTTCAATGAAAGGTATAGTCAGCTAAGCATACACTTGTAATATTATTACAAATAAATGCCGATAAGCATTTTTACGAAACTGAAGGAATAAAAACTAAGCTAACTAAAGTAATTTTTGACATTTCACAACTATTTTTCCCTGTATGCATATTCCCATCAAGTTCTGCAAGGCAGGTTGTTCACCAATTTCCATTCACGTATTAAAGTGCCATTTTTGTTTGACAGATCTCAGTTTTCCATTAGCCTGAAGACTCACTCATCCCATGGAATGATCTTCTATGTCTCTGATCAAGAGGAGGAAAATTTCATGACCCTTTTTATTGCCCACGGCCGTCTGGTTTTTATGTTCAACAGTGGCTACCGGAAATTAAGAATTAGAAGCCAGGAGAAGTACAATGATGACCAATGGCACAATGTAAGCGGGAAGAGAAAAGATCATGATGTGCTTTAGATAAGTGCTATTCCAAAAAAGCATAAAATCTGTCTGTCAAAATTGGGGGTTCATTTGGGATTTATTGCAATAAACTACCAGGCTCCCTCTTGTGAAGTAGATGAAGAGTTTCTAGAGTAGTGGAATAAATCAAACAGTCTCCTCTAAAATACATATGATGCTATACAATGCTATATTATATACTAGTCTCTGTATGCTAATGTTGACTTTGCCTCTGCCTTTATTTAGGTCATGTTTGTTCGGGAGAAAAATATTGGCCGCTTGACAATTGATGGTCTCCGGGTACTCGAAGACAGTGTTCCTTCTTTTGATAAAGCATGGCAAGTTGCTAGACCCTTTTACGTAGGGGGTGTAGCACCAGGAAAAGCTGCCAAAAATATCCAGGTAAAAGTATTTTTCTACAACAAAGCCTGCATATATTAAGATCCAAACCAACATGGCTACCTACATGGGAATTAACTGGGCAGAAATGCTTTAAAGCTCTGCATCTATTGGATACTATTTGCAATGAATCAGAATATATCCTGCATTTGAATCTGTTAACACTAGTACATTCTGGATCTGTTGGCAATGATATCATTCCAAATTTCCTACATCAAATAAGATTAGACTAGAACCTCCAGTTATATGATTAGAAAATAACTTAGGCTTCTTTGACACTAACAAAAAGAACCAAACAGACTGTGAGAATCATAGGCCATTTCATTATTACTCCCACTATTTTTTGGCCTTAAATTGCTTTTTTGAAAAAGTATCCATAAACAATTGTACACCTAAGCAAATGGAAAGGCCAAAGGCTTTCTCTTTTCCTTATTTTACTATTTTTCTTAATCTGTTTTGTTTTATCAGATCAACTCTGTCTACAGTTTTAGTGGTTGTCTCGGCAGTTTACAGCTCAATGGAAGACCAGTCACTTCTCCTTCACAAACTTTTAGCGTAACTCCTTGTTTTGAAGGCCTATCAGAAGAAGGAACATATTTTTCATCAGAAGGAGGATACATTATACTTGGTAATGTATCACTAACCATTGACTATTCCATCAGACTGATGCCTGAATTGATACCAGTTGCCTAGTGAAGGGGCAGGGAGAGAGATAATTAGATTGAAATGAATCAGTTATTTGAAAATTATGCTGGGTGCCATGTAGCCTTATTAGCATACAGTAGAATCATTTGCTCCACACACTTCCTGCCTTGCTCCAGATACCCTGCCTCATTGGAGGAAAAGATTCCAGTCATTTCGGTGGCAGTGCTAGCAGGGCCGTCTCAAGCATGTCGGGTGCCCTGGCGCCGTGGTGCGGAGATCGCTCCGGCGCTCCTTCCCTGGTGGGCGGGCGCAGCGCGCAGCACGGCTTCCACACCATCCTGCCTACCCATAGAGCCAGCCCTGAGTGCTAGTGGACACAGATCAAGTCCAGCCATTAGCCATTAGTCTTTGGCTTTATTGTAGCATAGGAACTGCGGGTGTCACCATCAGTGCCACAAATTATAAATTCAGAAATAGTGCCTAGTGGTTGCTCGCCTAAAAATGGATAAGCCCTCTCACAAAACCAGCACATTGCTCAAGTGGCAATGGACAGTACAGTGGTACCTCGGTTTATGAACACAATTGGTTCCGGAAGTCTGTTTATAAACTGAAGCGTTCATAAATTGAAGCGAACTTTCCCGTTGAAAGTAATGGAAAGTGGATTAATCCGTTCCAGACGGTCCGTGGAGTACTTAAACTGAAGCGTTCATAAACTGAGGTGTTCATAAACCGAGGTTCCACTGTATACCCATTGATACCCATTGAAATAAATGGAAAGCCATGATACTTTCTTAAGCTAGCTGGATACCATCAATTACAAATTAAAGCAAAATATTCAAAGCAAGAATTGAAGAGTATGACTCTTAATCATCATTCCTTGAGGCTATCAAAGTGCGGGGGACTCATATTCCAAAGATGAAAACTATTTAAGAAATATACACAATTGGGAGCTAAACTTTATGTCCTGCAGCAGGTGACTTTTTCCAGTTAACTCTGGTGCCAAAAAACAACAACACACAAAATCATTCTATGATTTGTCATGCTTTTCTCCTACAGATGAATCCTTCAGTTTGGGGCTGAAATTTGAAGTTATTTTTGAAATCCGCCCTCGAAGCAGTTCAGGAATCCTGATGCATGCACACAGTATAAATGGAGAATTCCTGAATGTGCACATGAAACAAGGGCAGGTATGAAGGGGGACTAACATTTCCCTTTACATTCTTATATGCATGCCTTTCCAAATGCTCATTGTGTACAAACCAAAATTTGCTCTTAATAGCAACAGGTTCTAATTTCTCAAAAGGGGGTCCCATTTACCCATAAAAAGACACAATTTACACTAGTTGTAGTTCTTCTGTTTCAGGTGCATAAAGAGTTCACACAATTAAAAAAAACTTCAGTTGTAACATCGATTTTTAAAAACACTGTCAAGATGAAGGGGGGGAATTGACATTTTTGTGTTGCTGCCTTAAAAATTCAAAATTTACAGCTGCTACCTAAGAACATAGGATCAGACCAAGGGCCTATCTAGTCCAGCATCCTGTTCTCATGGTGGCCAAGCAAATGCCTGTGAGAAACCCTCAATTAAGATCCAATCACACAAGCACTCTGCCCTTCTGTGGTCTCCAGTAACTGCTAAGAGATTGCAGGTTAGGAGTTGTGGAGTTAAGCTGCAATCCTAACCCCCCTTATCTGGGTGTAAACCCCACTGAATTCAGTGGGACTCACTTCTGAGTAGGCGTGGTTGGGACTGCAGCCCTGGTTATTTTAGACTTTGAGGTTAATGGTCTTATGAAAAGCCCTTTTTAGATGGTAGTTTGATAAACCAGCCCTGCTGTGTTGTCTGCTGAATGGCCCTGGTGGCACCACTAAGCTAGCTAGGTAATTTTTCTTTAGTTTTGGATCAAGTGATGATTTCTTTATAGCATGCATCACAAAAGCCATTTCCTGTGAATGTGTTTGAGTGTTCTTGAATAATAAAGGGGGAGTGACAAAAAAAGTCAAAGATCTCAAGAACTAGATAGCTATTAAAGCATTATACGGCCCTTGAGACAAGTTTATTCTGGATGGCAAAGCCTCAGCCTACAGGATAGTACCAGCATCGCTTAGCTTCAGCAAATGAAGTCCTTCTGAGCAGTCCATCCTCAAAGTTCTATAACTGCCACCATAGAAACTGAATCGTTTTTATTACAGCAACTGATCTTGGTAAAAGCTAAAACATTTTGCTATAATTTAATATTTCTGTTTTGTTAGTCACTATATTTTATGTTGGGCACAAGCTTAGGAAAGACCACATTTTTCCTGTGAATTATGTAATGTAGCAGTGCTAAGTGGTTCTGAGAGCCAATTATTTTATGTTAATTATTAAACAAATTGTAGCCTCCTTTATGTTTTAAATGCTGGAAATATTTCATCTGAAGGCTATGGTAGTGCTGGTATGGTGAAAATCCTGAAATTTATGTCCTGGTTCAAATTACGCCATTGTTCTCCCAGGTCATTGTGAAGCTGAACAATGGCATCAAAGACTTCTCAACCTCAGTTACACCAAAACAGAATCTCTGTGATGGCCGATGGCACAGAATTGCAGGTGAGTGAATAGGGATGGTTGATCGGATGCTCCCTCCAGATGCTGTTGGTGCACAACTCCCAGCATCCCTGAACATTATCCATACTGGCTAGGGCTCTGAAACATGTCATGTACCGTATGTAAATGACTTAGAATTACTGTATAAGGCCATGCATGTGTGGAAATCAGGTAGTGCTTGGTCTGCAAAAGGGTGGCAATGTATCCAAAATTCTGTGGTTGAGTTTGGCTGCTACTGAAAATGGCAAACATCCAATAAATCTCCTATCTTTTTCAATATCTGGGGCAATGTATTAATGTCACATTATCTATTTCCGTGCTTCTGGGCACATCATTTGCTACTTGCATAACAGGTTGTGGGGAACAATGCCATGTTATATTAGGATGTATGTAATTTGTCCTAGGGACACGGGTGGCGCTGTGGTCTAAACCACAGAGCCTAAGGCTTGCAGATCAGGTCGGTGGTTCGAATCCCCACAACAGGGTGAGCTCCCGTTGTTCGGTCCCAGCTCCTGCCAACCTAGCAGTTTGAAAGCATGTCAAAGTGCAAGTACAGTAGATAAATACTGTAGGTACCGCTCCGGCAGGAAGGTAAACGGCGTTTCCATGTGCTGCTTTGGTTCGCCAGAAGTGGCTTGGTCATGCTGGCCAATGACCCAGAAGCTGTCTGCAGATAAACGCCGGCTCCCTCGGCCAGTAAAGCAAAATGAGCACCGCAACCCCAGCCGTCCGCGCCTGGACTAAACAGTCAGGGGTCCTTTACCTTTTAATTTGTCCTAAGCATGGGAGGATGGGACGTGGGTGGTGCTGTGGGTTAAACCACAGAGCCTAGGGCTTGCCGATCAGAAGGTCGGCAGTTTGAATCCCCGCAATGGGGTGAGCTCCCGTTGCTTGATCCCAGCTCCTGCCAACCTAGCAGTTCGAAAACACGTCAAAGTGCAAGTAGATAAATAGGTACCGCTACAGCAGGAAGGTAAACAGCATTTCCATGTGCTGCTCTGCAGAGCCGGTCCTACGGCCAGGCTGGGTGGCACAGGGCGCCAGGGCACTGTGCCGCCAGGGGGGCACCCGCCCGCCACGCTGCGTGCTGCGCCAGCCCGCCGCGCTGGGAAATGGGGCGGGGCGGAGGCGCTGGAGGGATCCGTCACACCACGGCGCCAGGGCACCAAATATACTTAAGACAGCCCTGCTGCTCTGGTTTGCCAGAAGCAGCTTAGTCATGCTGGCCCTCCCAGCTAATTTCAGAGGCAGAAGGGGGAAAGCCCCATGGTGCAATCTGAAGCCCTTGCACAGCTTCTACTTACTGGATTTGTTAGGTGAGTTCTGCCCATGGCTTTGGAGTTATAAAATCCACATTGGGACCTACTGAGCTATTCAGATATGAGAGCATATCCAGGTCATGGGAAAATAGTCCAGTTCTTCAGGATTTTCAGATGTTTATGAGTATGTTTGTATGCAAGAAAAATCAGAAAGAAGAGTGGTGATCCATATTATTCTTTCTTGCTTCATATGACAGTTATTAGAGATGCTAATGTGGTACAGCTGGATGTAGATTCAGAAGTGAATCATGTAGTAGGACCATTAAATCCAAGAGCAATTGACCACAGGGAGCCTGTGTTTGTTGGGGGAGTGCCAGGTAAGATTTATTCTCATTTTAATATTATTTTCAAAGATTAATCATGTGTGTGTTTAAAAAACAAGTACCGGTATTCTTTAAAGTAATGGTCACATACCTTGTGCTGTTCATTAGCAAAGACCTGTAATTTGAAGGGGGGCTTTAGATTTTAAATGATTGTACCCTTCTCTCCTTATGCTGGTCTATGACTGTAATAAATATTTGTTGTTGGAGGTGGGATGGAGTAGCAATCCATACATCTTTGTGCACATTTTAGAAGGAATAATTTCAAGTGATTGACAATATAACAGAATACAAATATAAGACCAAAATAGTTTAGCTTATTGAAAACCTTTATTTGACAACTATTTATAAATTACAGTGTGTGTGTATATACACACACACACACACACACATGTTGTGTGTACGTGTGTGTAACTGAAATAAATCAAAGTAAATAGCAGTAACAAAGGCAATACCATTCAAACAAACCACATTCCAAGTTTTACACAGCTGTCTCTTTTAGTTAAACCAGTCCTAGCATGATTTTATATTGATACTGGAGTTATTGATCGACTTATGTATTTCCCCCCCCCCACCTCTCTACAGAGTCTCTCCTGACATTCAGCCTTACCACCCAGAGTTCCTTTACTGGATGCATCCGTAACTTTATGATTGATGAAAGACCAGTAAGTTTCAGTAAGGCAGCTTTGGTCAGTGGTGCTGTGAGCATCAACCTATGTCCTGCCACTTGATGAACTGCTAACTGCAGGGGTCTGTACCGCCCCAAGGGAGAAAAACAACTGTGCTACCTTCAATTCTTAGTACCAAGGAAATGAAAATATATCACTCACTATATGTACACGATAAAGCATTATTCTTTTTTTCATTGGGAATTTGCTTCCAAAAAAAATTGTATGTTGCAATGTGCCAAATTACTGAGGGACATAAGGGCAGCTGGGGAATGAGTATTATGAGTCTAATTCTAAGCAGATATGGGTTCACCAAGCCCACTGAAATAACGGATTTAGGCATGTCCAATTCTGCACAAAGTTATAGCTGTTGTGTGAATCAGCAAGGAGTCTAAGCAGAAACCTACCCATCTGTATCAAGAGGCTCCAGACAGATAACTTCATTTCTTCTATTGTGACACTGCAAATGCCTTGCTCATCATTGCCCAGAAACTGCACTTCAAATATGGATTTCTGACCCCCCCCCAAACTTAAAAGCATTTTGTCAATCTGGATAGCAAGCCTTTCTAGGTGTATTAAGAGCACTGAAATGTTCATTGGCTACGAACAAGAAAATTAAAATCTTTTAAAAGGTTTAACAGAACCATAGGATTTTATTTCAGTTCACATGCTGCAGATTTGCTAAAACAACCTTTGGTCACTACAGTCAACTCGCAACTTATGCACATTAACTTGTGTGAATTCAGCTTTATGTGCTTTGCCAGGATTTTTTTTTTAAGAGTGCGAGCTCCCAGCAGGAAAAAAAAACACTGGCAATCCCACTTGCCATTGCACTTGCCTTGGGAGAGAGTTTGGAGATGCAGGGCACGTGAATTTTGACTATACAAGATTTTGGCTTTGCACACTATCCCTGGAACATAACTCCTGAGTCAACTGTATTCACTGTGGATCTACAAATGCATGGAGAATCCTCATCCCGTCCTATCGCTCTTCCCAGTGGAGTCCTCATGAAGCCTCAATAACTTGCAAGGCACACTACAAGAGGAATGTTGCCACATGTGCATATAATTAGATGCACCCATTGGTGGAGAAAGAGGGGAAAACAGATCTCTTCTAAGCTGTATTGGGATCCTTCATGCACAGGTGCTCTGCCTGTGCTGTGAGTGGATCTGTGCTTGTAGTTTGTACTGAATAAATCTGCTACATGTACCTTACAAAATAAACTATGTCATGGACATGCTTCACAAGCAATTGTTTTTTGAATCATTTTGTTTGGTCTCTTTATTATTCATTCAATTAGACTGGGGAAAACAATTATCACAGGAAAACTGATATTTAATTCAATTTTCCTTTGAATGTGTTGAACTTACTATACAGTAATTCATTTCCATAACTGACAAATGTAATTAATTAAATTTTTTTTGCTCATATTAGTTTTATAGATATATTTCAGCTACATGATTTTACTCTTGGCACTCTTATTAGGAAATCAGATTTTCAGTTAAGGAAAAAATGACATTCTAAGTTTGAGGCAGAGTTATGCACTTATCCCTGAAACTAGAAAAAAAACCTGAACAATCATTTTCCACTTGAAAAATTCTAATTTTCCAGCCTAGTCTACCTTAAAACAAGCTGTACTCAGCACACTGAATGAGTGTTCATTTAAAAACTATTTCAAATGTTTTAAATTCCAAGTGTAATTCTTGTTTCAAATAAAAGAATTGCATGCCTCAAATGCTTGTGCCTTTATAATGAAAGCCTCTATAATGAAAGCCAAAACAATGGCAGTTGATTGACCTTAGCAGAATAATCTCTATGGAAATATAAACAGGAGGAAAATGAGAAAGAATAAAGAAATGAAGCTTTAAATTATATATCTGCTATATATACATTATTTCCTTATAAAGCATTAGCAGCAATACATTTTGCATCAAATATGGAGATTTTTTTCTAAGTTATTAAATCTCTAGAAACTAGTACCTTATAAAGATGACTGGTACCTCGGGACAGTGCAACCATTTGCCCTACTTTATTAATTTACCAACCATCTTCCCTAGTGCAACATATTATTTATCCTGTTTGGTCCACCAACAGGTAATCTGAACTAAGAATGAGCTTCCCAAGGGTTAGGTAGGAGTACACCTAATGGAATCTTCTCCAAAACAATCTCTAGTCTGAACTGATGGACCGGTCATGCAGAGCAAAGAAGCTTCACATTTTTATTTGAAACACACTTGACTGTTATGGGGGAAAACACAGCAACATCCATTCTCATGCTTCTGTGTAGGGTCGCCAGACTCAATAGAGGACAGGACTTCTGTGCCTTTAAAGGCACAGAAGTCCTGTCCTCTATTTGAGTCTGGCAATCCTACTTCTGTACAAGATACAGAGCCTGTATACAGGTAAAACAGAGTTAATGCATTTCTTCGGGGTTGATTATTTAGGGGAATACCATGAAAGGTCAAGGCTGTCTCTTCCAATCAACTTGTGTATGCAATCAAGCTTTGGTTCTGCTTCATTTCACCCTCTGCACTGGGGTAAGGGTGAAGGTCAGCAATATACTTCCTATCCTCAGGTCTGAAAACAAGTAGGAAGAAAAAATGGAACAGGTAATTGTTCTAGTACTTGAAGGTAATATACCTACAAAATCATGAAGCATGATCGTTTGTAAACTTCATATTCCATTTTGAATTAAAAGACTAGCTTTTATTATTTTCACAGGCATTATGAAACTCTATTGACTATTTTGGATACTTTTTGCTAAAATGTTTCTTGCTCTAGGTTCTTGTGACTGTATTACAGCTCACTTCTCAGTGCAAAACTGTGATCTTTAAAGCACAATGCACTCGTCAAAGAAGTGTGATAACCTACCAGACCCTTGTGATTGAGAATTTGTGTGCCTTTGCACAATTGGGTCAAATAATGATGCACTTTGCTGCAGTTCCTATTTAGTTCCCAAACTTGTCTCTTTTACAACATACCAAAGACCAGCCCACCAAGTACTGTACAGCGCATGGTCCAGGTGGGAGCATATGGTAGGAGGAGGGTCACCTAATGTCTGCCTTTTCAGCGTTTATTAATTTGGTTTTAATATTATGAAATGGAAGGGGCAGGGATGCGCTGTTCAAACAGAACCATGCATTTGGGACAGATTACTTTGCAATGCATACACAGGATCAAAAAATGCGTTTTGATTCCAACTTTTTTAAAAAAAAGTTACTCTTTTGCATTCATACGCGACGTGCTTAACGGCAAGATCCTTTCCCTTCGCGTTTTCTACTCGCTTCCAGACGGTCATTTCCAGATGGTGGCAGATAAGAAAGGAGAGCGATGGGGACTCCCGGACCTTTTAGCAGCCGCATGAAAATAAGTTGTCCTGCAGGGGGCGACAAAGGCTAGCGGGACCGACCCGCCGAAATCCCCGCTCTGACATGAGCCTCGCCCTCCTTTGCATCAAGTACGACCGTGAGGTCGGAACAAAGCGAGCCAAAGTAGGCGTGGCAAACGGACAACTGCTATTAGTGAAGGAACCGTTTGCGGCGCGGCGCATGCGCGCAAAGCAAGAACAAGAGCGTTCGCGGCGCGTCTCGGCAGCGAAACGTGCGGCCAGAAGTCCTCCCTGCGACACACAACACGGGGAACTGTCACCACACGCACGTCCCTAGTGGGCGGGGCTACACTTCTCGCCGGCCTTTCAAACTAGATCCACGCCGACGGAAGACATGACGCAGTCCGTGGTGGTTCAGGGTGAGCGCGCGCGTGCTCTCCCCCCCCCTTCTCCCTTCCACATCTATGGCCCCTTTTCACACTGTTCTGTTCGGAAGCTTGATCTCTGTCTGTTCGTTTTTTTCACCTCACAGTGGGTCAGTGTGGCAACCAGATAGGATGCCGTTTCTGGGATCTGGCACTGCGGGAACACGCCGCCGTCAACAAGGTAACAAGCCCCGCCTGATGACTGGGAGGAGAATTAAAACGCCAGTCAGCTCGCGCATGCTCTGTAAAATGCAAACGGTTAGGAACGTTTTACGCGCATGCCGGCTTGACTGCTCCCTCTGCCCCGCCCCTCTGAGGGAGCTGCTGAAAGGTGTGTCCGTTAAACCGCCGCGGTTTGGAATTTGTGGGCGTGCCCTTGGCGCGCTTTTTAACGCGCTCTTCTGCTACTTGTCCCTGAACTCCGCAGTGGACGAGTTAAAATGGCTGCTTGTTTAAAAAAGCAAACCATATTCTTACTCAAGTCATTTTTAGAAATAGCTGCCATTTCCTTTGTTCTTGGCATTCCCGTGTCTTCGTTCACCTGCTTTAGGCGAGGGACTAAATATACCCAGTGGCCAGGGAATGCTGTTGGGGGAAATGTGGGAAGATGAATGGGCATTGGAAGGACGAAGGGAATGGCTGGAATGTGGAACACAAGATCTCCACACAGGAGCACCATTCTTTTAACACTTGTGTGGCCAAAGTGGCACCATTAATATAGAACAGGAATATGCACAAGAGAACCTCAAGGTTTGTAATAATAATATTAATTTATTATTTGTACCCCGCCCATCTGGCTGAAGTCTCCCCAGCCACTCTGGGTGGCTCCCACTCGAGTATTAAAACAATACAGCATGAAATATTAAAAACTTCTCTAAACAGGGCTGCCTTCAGATGTCTTTTAAAAATAGGATAGCAATAGCTGCTTATTTCCTTGACATCTGTTGGAAGGGCGTTCCACAGGGCGGGTGCCACTACCAAGAAGGCCCTTTGTCTGGTTTCCTGTAACCTCACTTCTTGCAATGAGGGAACCGCCAGAAGGCCTTCTCGGTAGTGGCAGGACACTACATGTAGTGTAGAAGGACAGAGAACACTTATTTAAAAAGCTGAAGGGAACAACAACAAAAAGCCTCAGTGAGGACTGAGAATGCATCGTGGAATGCAGTATCCTGGAAGAAGGGATGGCTAACTAGTTGGAACATTAAATAGGAGCCAATAGGTCCAATGGGAATCACAGGGACATGCCCTCTCCAAGAACTAATCATCCATTAGGATGATCAAGGCAATTTCCATTACGAAACGGCCTGAAACCCAATTGAAATGGGTGTTTAAAACCAGTTTCATCCAAAAGGCTCTAGAGATGCATAGCCACTGTTTCAAGGCCACTGTAACGAGGAAACAGCAACCACTTCCTGGACCCCACTAGTCAACTCTTTGTCAGCTAAGAAGGGCAAGCGTGATCATTCAAATGGGTCACCTGCCTGGGTCACCAGACTACTGATGAAAAAGCTGTCATTTTCTTGCAGAGGAGGAGAAGAGTCTAGGACAGGGGTCCCCAAACTATGGCCCGGGGGGAAAAAGCGCCGAAAATCCTTTGTGCGCATGCGTATGGGCCTCCCCCGACCCGGAAGATGTCATTTCTGGTGCACTTCTGGGTTGGGGGAGGCCCATACGCATGCGCACAACGGATTTTCGGCGCTTTTTCCACCCTGGAAGCGCGCCGCCGCGCCAGCAAGCACCCGTGCGCATGCGCACGGGCGCGCACTCCCCCGCCCGCCGGCCCGCACAGGCGCACGCTCCCCCGTCCTCCGGCCCGCCACGCAATCGGCGCGGTGGGAACCGGCCCAAACGCCGGTAAGTCTGGGGACCCCTGGTCTAGGATGAGTTGATCCCAGTCACTTGCTCTGCTTGCAGAATATAAGAGCCTACTGGATCAGGCCAGTGGCCATCTTATCCAGCATCCTGTTTTCACAGGGGTCAATCAGATGCCTGAGGGGTTACCAGAGCAGGCTGGACAACCTCACTCCAAATTTTACTAATAAATATTGAGAGCCTTTAAGTCCAGATGTGCATTAAAGCATGAATTCGTCCTGAAGAAAACCCAAAACTATTGCTATACTATGATGCAACTTTCCTTTTCAATAGGATCTTCTCTCTATATAGAATCATACTCTTCCACTATAGATATGAAATAATTTGTGGATTCCATGTTTTTGAGCTCTACTTGCACGTTAATGGCATACATGAGGCTTTATATTAGGAGCATGTATAATCTCAAAAGAGTTAAATAGTTTTAAGAATGCATACTTTTAAGTCTTAGCACAAGTGCCACACTAAGTTTTGCTTACTGAATGATTCTTTTTTAGAAAGGAATTTACGATGAAGCATTAAGCAGTTTCTTTAGAAATGTGAATACCAGGTAAGTTTTCTTTTTATGAACAATCTTAAATTATTAAAAATGTCCTTAAAATAAATAACAACACAATATTTGGGATCTGTAGAGAAATGTTGCTTCATCATACCTTGCACTACTGCAGGCAAGTTAGTTAGCATCTTGTGCTGCGTCACAAAAATAAAATTGCAGTGATCCAGCATTTACTTTGTGGATTTCTTGTTCAGTTTATGCCCCACTTAAAATGTTTTATTTCTCTCCTTCCCTTTGGGGTTTGTAGATACCATGTGTGTCAGTGGGTAGGATCTTGTGTCCAGTCATGTCAGCATATAATCAGTTACTGATGTCTGACCTGTACTGAATGGGCTTTGGTGCTTGGTGTTCATTGTTTTAGAGTAATTCACATATTGCAGTATCAACTTGCCTCAATACGATTGTGATCAGTGTTGTCCTCACATCCTGAGCCCATCAGTCTCCAGTTTGAGTTACTAATGTTGTGCCCTTCTTTAATACCATTGCTTGTTATGTTTCACTATAGGAAAAGTGCTTTATACTTAATCTGAATCTGCTTTTTGCCTTCATGAAACTGTTAACCCCTCATTTTTTGCAGTTTGCTTTAACCAAGATATAAAATATATAACTGCTTACAATTGGTAGGCATTCCAGGTTTTATTTAATAGTTCTCCTTTGTCTACACAACTGCAGAAATTAAGCAGGTGATGCTTTTTCCATCACTAGGCTAGGAAAAGCCTAATTGACTTCTGCATGGCAGGCTTCCATAAAATGAGCAAGAGCAATGAAGTTCATAAAGTGTACAGTCTTTATATTAGTTCTTGTTATTCTGCTTTTCAATTTAATGTGAAAATCTCAGTGAAAGGGGAAAATTGTAATACTCTGATAGCTTAGGTGTAGTCCTTGATTTTTATTAATTTTGCTTTTTTCTAGGACAGATGATGATAGCACTGACTGCAGAGGAAAAATCTATTCCTTAAAAGCACGCGTAAGGGGGAAACATATTTGGTTCTGTCAATTCTTATACTTTGTATGCCTCTGAAATGTCTGAATTTTTAGGTTTTATTATATCTATGTGTGTGGGCACTTGGGTATATGTTTTGTTATTTGTTTCAAAACAAATGTAAATGGTAAACTAAAGATAATGGCTTCCAGAAACGTATATTTTAACAAACGAGAAACCAAGTAAAATAAACAAATTGCAAGCACAAGGAATATAGGAATGTTGCAGGTTCCTTAGAGACTGACACTGATCCAGCTGTGAAACACACATCATGCCTCACAAACCTTCTGAGCTGCGTATGCACAGTTTTCCCCCTTCAATCCAACCAGCATTTCCACACTTAAAGAGCCCAGTTAGAAAAATAAGTAAAAGCTCATCAGAAGATGAGCAAGTTTGTAAGCTAGATTTAATAATTTGCTCTTTATCAGATAGCTAATGGCACAATTGCTGCTTCTCCAAACACGGTAAAGGAAAGTAAATGCCATTCTGTGGTGTGTTAACATCAAAGTACCATTAGCAGTGCCATTTTATTTTAAGTACATTTAACTAGTGATAAAGTACTGTTGGCTTCAATGTCATTGTTTAAATTGGAAATACCGGTGACGACCATTTTGCACGTGTCCAATTGGCATATGTTCTTTTGAAGAAGGCAGAACGGGCAGGGCAGGGCGGGCTTACGTGATCTGCGGATGCACACTGGAGTCAGGAACGGAACCCCCGGGCAAAATGGTCGCTGCCTGTAATTCAACTAAGAGAAAGGGGTTAGAAAGCATATACAATAGTGTATTGGTTTCTGCTGTAGTGCTCTCAGGTTACAGAATGTCATCCCCTTGCCGCTTAGCATCAAGTTAAAAACATGGGTATTCAAGTTGCCATTTTGGTTGTGCTAATTATAGTGGGGTCTATCTAGTAGTTAATTTTATTGTTGGATGTGATTTTAAGATGTTTTATTCTGCTACCTGTTTTGTGGAATATGCCACAAGAGCATTTGATATAGGGGAGAAAAGATTGAAATAAATAATAAGAAAATATTAAAAGTTTTGTACCATTCTGAAAAGGAAATTAGCTGAGACATAATAGGAGTCATTCCAATTTGTTTATTTTTAGCAAGAGCATGTTTCCTTATGTGTTGCATATGGGCATTTTAATTCTTGAGTTGCACTAAATCAGGGTTGCCGAAATGATCCTTTATTAAATTTCATCCTGAGGCAAATAAATTAGAGATATTCTTCTGAAGTCTGCTTTTTTATTTCAAGGGTGTGCTGAAATTAAAGTAAAGAAAGCGTTTTTTATCTTTTTCTTTTCATTTATTTTGCGTAATGTTTTTAAATACAGACATTCTAAGTCCAAATTCTTTTTGTTCTGCTCCCTAAGGCTCTCCTGATTGACATGGAAGAGGGTGTAGTGAATGAAATTCTGCAGGGACCATTGAGAGATGTCTTTGATAGCAAGCAGCTGATAACAGATGTTTCTGGCTCAGGGAACAACTGGTGAGGATAGAATTCCCCCCCCTCAAATCTTTCTACAAAAATTTCTTACACAGATTAGATGGAAATTGAAAGCAGAACTCCTACATTTCTGTCTTTTTACTTCCTGCAATCTCTTGAATAAATGGTCACATTAATATTTTATTTTATTGTTACCTTTAGGAAAACTTGAAAACACAACTAGTAACTATTCTGCCAGTATGTTATATCTACATAGCTACCCTTTCTAAAAAACCAATTTTGTGAATTTCCATGAACAGATGTATCATGTTACTGTGTTGATATTCTTCTACTCCTACTGTTGTTCATTCAGGTCAAATGGTAATCTAATTACAGATATGAACAGCTGACTAAAGAGAAGAAGGGAAACAGATGGAAATTTAAGTCAAAGAAATCTAAACTTTATTTAAAAAATGCCTTTGAATGATTATATAATGAAAGGGGAGTTTCTGAACAGAAGATCAAACTTGATGACCACAAAGAAGTACTAAAAACTTCTAATAAGTCATTCAGTCAATAGGGGGAAAAGTGTGAACAGGTAAATTAATTCTATAATAATACATTGACAGTAAAAATACTAAAATAGATAGACATCAGATTAAAAACAAGTTAAGACAAAGGATCAGTCCACTAAACCTCAGCTTGACAGGTCAAATTCCACTTAGAATAAAAATGTCTTAACCAGGCGGCAGAAGGCCAAGAGAAAAAGGACAAGGCAGTTATTTAAAATTCTATCCTGGTCACACTGAACACTGTATGGTTTGGTTATACCTTTATAGCCTTTATTTTCTTGATCTTTTTGTTTTCGGTAAAAAGCTTTTGGTAGTATATTATTTTGTTTCATGCTGTTTCACTGTTCTCCCCCTGTCCCGTCCCATCCCTTGGCTCTTTTAACATGAATCCATTATCTTTTTGTTTAGGGAGGCAAAGAGTGTCCATGGATACAGAGCTGCTGAGTCAGCCCTGTACATGCCAGAAGGCCTTTCCCCTGGTTGACTTTAATGGGGCTCAGCCTGCTATTTCCAGCATAATTGAAGCTGCTTTCAAATTCTCCTAAGTTTCATTACATTTCATTTTTAAGTCGTAAAACTTTCTACATTGTTGCTCTGTTAAGTCTAAAAAACTCAGTGGGGGGAACTCAGTGTAGGCATAAAAATACTTGAAGAATTTAAAACATTTTAAATAAGCTAGAATTGTCAAGAGTTGAACTAGAAGAGTAGCATATTAAATGTTTCCTATTTACAGGGCTGTGGGTCACAAAGTTTATGGGTGTCAATACCGAGAAGATATTGTTGAAAAGCTGAGAAAGACTGCAGAACATTGTGACTGTCTGCAGTGCTTTTTTGTCATTCATTCCATGGGAGGGGGTAAGTATGATAAAAGGTGAAACGGAAGCTTAAGAGTTCATGACCTTAAGGACCACCTCTAGTGCTCCAAAACCCTGCACAGGATCAAAGATGGGACCCTCGCCTCTCCCTAGAAGACTTGGAGGAGGGTTTGTCTGTCTCCAACCCAGCACAAGCAAGAGTTCCCTTTGACCTCTTGTGTTTGCTGTGTTATGCAATGAGCTTGGGGCAGGCAAGTAGACGTTTCCTGAATCAAAGCTATAACCAATAGAAATCTGGTGATTGAATTGTGGACCTCCTTATCAGAAAATATATAATACATCTTAAAGCTCTGCTGCATAATGGCATGTTATGCACTAAAACTCTTTTGTCAGCATCTTTGTAATTTACATGAGAAGAGCATGGTTCTTGCGCAGCCAGACTCCCAGTTGCAAATCTTACTTGGGTCATAAACTCGTTAGGTGACCATAGGCAAGTGATTATCCTTGAAATCTATGATCTGTGAATAATAGTACCCTATGCTAGAAGATTCTTTGGAGGACAACATTGTAATGTACAGAATACATTCGTAGTCTCTAAATGAGCAATATAATGTGTTTTCATTGGAATCTGACCAAAAAACGTGTCTTTCCGCAAGAAGTATATTTCTATCAGAAAAACAGAAAACAACATAATGTATTTGCTCAGTAACATACTGTAAATTGGATAGTTCTTATGATGTTGAATGCTTTTGCTTAAAATAATAAGCTAGTCATGATTAGAAAGTCTCAAGGAAATACTGCCTTCAAATCTGGGTTATGTTGGATACCATTTGAGATTGCAGTCCATACTGCAATCTCACTATCAAAAGGAATGATATTGGTGAACTGCTACCTTAAGCGCTCATAATTTTTCCAGTAGAAGACAATCTTTGCATCTCCAAATCTGGACTTTCAATTGGTGAACTTTAAAATAAAAATAAAAACCTGTCTCACGTAAGAAAATCCAAAGGAAGTTGAATACCACACAGGACTTTTTCATGTACTCTTTGTCGTTGTAACTATTTGAATTCTTGCTTCTAGGGACAGGATCTGGTCTTGGTACATTTGTACTAAAGCTTCTTGAGGATGAATTTCCAGAAGTATATAGATTTGTTACTTCAGTTTATCCTTCCCAGGAGGATGATGTCATTACATCTCCTTATAACAGTGTATTGGCTATGAAAGAACTCAGTGACCACGCAGACTGTGTATTGCCAATTGAAAATGAAGTAAGAATTTATAATACCGTATTGTTATACAAAAAGTACAGTTTTGCATTTATTTTTCATATAATGATAAACTTTACAATAAGTAAATTTTAAGTAATACCTCATATATGACATCTTCATTATAGACGTTTGTAGTCAATAATAGTTAAATTACTGCTTTTAAATTGAGCAGGAAAAAAGGTTTGTGTCCTTTTTTTCATAAAAACATTTTAAGTCTTGACTCAAAAGAAATAGATCTGTGTGTCGACCATGTGAGAGAAAGTGGGAGGGGGTGTGCTCCAGGAGAGGGAGAGATTTTGTGAGATGGGAGGGAAGTATGTGTGTGGTCTGAGAGAAGGAGAGGTGTAGTTGGGCAGAGAAAGGAGCAATGTATGTGTGACTTTGTATATGTGAAGTACGGTATGAGAGCATGTGAGAGGGTGGATGTACAGGCAGAGAATATTTTAGCTGTGTGTGATATATGTGCGACTACACACATAGGCATCTTGCCAAACCCAGAAGTGACCCAAACACATCACAAAAAGGGGTGGGCTGGGGTCTTTGCAGGCTTTTTCAGTGGTATTTCAAAATATGTGATTTCACTTATAACGTGTGCTGCCTTGGAATGTAACCCCCGCGTAAATTGTTAGTTGCCCATATGTATCACCTGTGTCTGTGTATGCTGTATGTGCAAGAGAGAAGAGTGTGATGTGGCCACCTTTTATTTTTTTTCCCTGTTAATGCTCCCTGCTATTATAAAATAACAGCATGGTTGGGGATCAGTATTGTGCTATATCCACTAGGGTGGGTCATAAAAAACTTTTTTTGGAACATGTTTCCTCCCTTGATCTTATATCAGGCGTATGGTATAAACATAGTCAAATTTCATATTTGGGCAACTCGGTTAATATTTAGACCCTGCTCCTACAAATTGATATTTTGCCTCACTACGAGTGATGAAAACATAGGAATTTGACTCATTTATTCTCAGTATGTTAAATTGTGAACTAATAAACAAAAATTTTAAACTTTATGTAGAGCAATAATAGTTGCATACTATTATTTTCTGCAATATTTATTTATTTAAGATAAAACATGTTCATAATTTACATGAACAAATTATATGGAACAATTAAGCAAACGGTGTACTAAACAAGTAAACATAAACATTAAACAATAAAACACCGCTCATATTATGTGTTGCATCAAAACTTCACATTATACTTAATTACTTAGGTATAAATTGTACTAAATGCTTACATTTTGTGTAATTAATAAAATTATGCCTTATGCAATATTATACATTGTACATGTACACCATATTATATCATGCAAAAAATATGCTTTTATGCCTTACACTAAACATCTATTTTGGTGCAAAGTCTTTCTAGATTACAGTTTTAAGTGCAATGTTTCTTTGTTTATTCTTCATATTCTTCATTTTAAAATTACCGGTACCTGAAACAACTGAGTAAAATATTAAAGCTGCAATCCTATACACACTTACCTTGAAGTAAGCCCTATTGAATCCAGCAGGCTTTCTGAGTAGTCATGCCTAGGTGTCTGTTGTAAGTTGGATAGCTTTGCATTCAAAAAATTTTACCAGCTTTTTCACCTATGCTTTTTCCAGTCTTTATTTGACATTGTTAGCAAAATTAATCAGATGGCCAACTGTGGAAAGTTAGGATCAACCATAAAGCCAGCCAGTTTAGTAACTTCAAGTGCAGGTGGAATAAAGTGTTCTCGGGAGAAACCATTTGATGCTATGAACAATATTGTGGCCAACTTACTGTTGAACTTGACAAGGTGAGCTTCTGAAAATTTTCATTAGGTAAGAAGTAGTTGCTAAAACTGAAATCAATGAATGTCACCTTTAGCTTGTGTCGTAAAATGTCTATGCTCCCCTTTCATTTCTGTTTGGTAGACCCAGCTTCTCTCACGTTTAGTCTACCTGCACCCATTATTGTAGCATACTAAGAGACGTTCCTTTTCCACCCCATAATTGAATAGAAGCTTGTAGTGCAACTGTTACGGTATGATGTGGGAGGGGAGCACAGTAGAGATGAATAGCCCTGCTTCCCTAGTACAAAGAGGAAAACCTCTTGTAGCAGCAGCTGAACACAGCAAGCAATACTCTTGTAGCCCCTAGGGTGTTGTTTCTTTCTGTATTGCTAAGGGACTTTGCCCTACTTGAAGCTGGAAAAGTGTAAATTTTACAATAAAATGATTGCAACACATTTCACAGTGTAAACTTACAAATATTCAAAAGGGTGATTTTGTATGCTACAATATATGTGTCCAAACTTTTTTATATATAACTCTTGCATTATCTGTATACAGCTCTGCTAGGTTTGAAGGATCTCTTAATATGGATCTTAATGAAATCAGCATGAATTTGGTTCCCTTTCCTCGACTTCATTATCTTGTTTCCAGCTTGACACCTCTGTATACTTTGGCTGATGTTAATGTGCCCTCTCGAAGGTGGGTAACCTTGTTTGACATGTGAATGATAGTTGCTCACTACATGAAGATAAAATGGAATGTGTTTAGTAACAAATGATAAAGTGACAGAAATCTTGTACTCTCTTGTTATTTTTAAATCTTCAACATACTTTTCAACTGAAATAGTGTTCTATTTTTACTTGATGCATATCTAAAATTACTCTGCTGACAAATTATGATTTTGTTAACATTTGCTAAGTTTTCTCAGCTACATGTTCTCAGATACTCTCTTTTTCTCTTAGGTTGGACCAAATGTTTTCAGATGCTTTTAGCAAAGATCACCAACTGTTACGAGCTGACCCAAAGCACAGTTTGTACCTTGCCTGTGCCCTGTTAGTAAGAGGAAACGTGCAGATTTCAGACCTTCGTAGAAACATTGAAAGGTTTGCAAACATCATACATTAGAAGATTAACTGCTAACTGCTCATACAGCAAATCTTCCCAGTTGGTGTTCATTTATAGGATCAAATTTTAGTGAGCTTATTAAGGTTATGTTGATCCACTCCTGCAGCCACAGCTGCATCCAGAGGGAGAGGGGAAAGACCAAATTCTCAGTAACCTACAGAGACTTGAAAAATTAGTCACATAGGTATATTTATGTACATATGTATATAATTTATCAAATAAATGCTTTTAAATGCTAAGGTAGCACAACATATTTGCCTGAAAATAGGTATTAACACTATCACATACTATTTAACTGAGCATTTAATTAATAAAAATGTGTATGTAACAGTGCAGTGAGTTTGTTATTGCTGAACGTGGGGCTGGATATGGTAATCCAAATCTTGCCCTGATCTGGCAGAAATCAGTCTAGACCCATTTTGACTGGATCTGGAAATTCAAATATTTGGTACTCCCATTCATGTGTACAGTGGTGCCTCGACTTACGAATTTAATCTGTTCCGAAGGCACCTTTGTAAGTCGAAAAATTTGTGAGTCGAAAAACGCCATTGGAAACACGATTTCCCATAGGAATGCATTGGAAACGGAAAAATTCGTAAGTCGAAGCAACCCTATCTAAAAATTTGTAAGTCGAAAAATCCTATCTGAAACCGCCGCGGTTTTTTTTCCAGATGTTGGATTCATAAGTCGAAAAATTCGGTTGTCGAGTCGTTCGTAAGTCGAGGTACCACTGTATTTAGAAAACCACAACCATTTTGTTTTTTGTCACAGGTGCATGAAATTTGGAGGCATAACAGCCTCTCCTTGCTAAATGTTGAACAGGTAGATGAGGGGGATTTTGTGCTAGCAACCTTTTAAAGTTTGCTTTTTCTAAACATACTCACACATAGAGAGATGTTCGTGTTTGTGTATGGAAGACTGTACAGACAGTTGAGTGCTCAGTCCTGCCAATTCTCATGCTCTTTGGCCTGTTCAGCTGCATTTCAGTATAGTATAGTAATTCAGCTCAGTCAGTCTGGCACTGATTTCTGTGAAGTAGCAGGGCAGGGTGACTGCTCAAAGCTTTTGCTATGATACATTTGTCTCACAAGACCTATTGACACAAACCCATGACAGCCTGTTTATGAGATTCTAATCCTGGATTGGAAGCTGGAGGTCTTAACGAGCAAAGTCTAGCTCCCTCACACCCATTTACGCATGTTCAATATGTGCACAACTGCACATGTATACATCATGATCCAAAAACATCACAAAAAGGGGCAAGGCATGGGCAGAACAGGGTGTTTGCAGGCTTTTTCAGTGGTTTCAAATATATGCTATTTAAATGACGCATGCGGTACCTCGGAACGTAACCCCCGCAAAAATGGGGGGGTACCTGTATTTAATTGCAAGACTGGCTTTCTTAGAAGCTGTTTTTAGTTCAGATTGATTCAGATCAACCCAACCCACTCTGTAATGATTTGTAGCTACCTTTAGCCAATCTAGATTTGGTAGAAATTGGTCCGATTACGTTTGGGATTCAGCCAGATCGGTTCCACAGCTGTAGCTGAAAGCACATGAAAACACCAGGGGGGGCGGAGTCAATTGTGCATTTAGCATTCATGTTTTCTGTACTTTATTTTACTGCTTGCCTTCATGTCAGTCTTATACTTTCATATTGCAGGTTGAAACCTTCACTTCAGTTCGTCTCCTGGAATCAAGAAGGATGGAAAACTGGCCTCTGTTCAGTACCACCTGTGGGTCATTCCCACTCATTGTTGGCACTAGCAAATAACACTTGTGTGAAATCTACTTTTGTAGAGCTCAAGGAAAGATTCACAAGGCTGTACAAGAAAAAGGTATGTCACATAATGAGAAGTAATATTGTCAATAGAGGTAGTTCAGTTATACTTGTATTACAGTCGGTATGTGGAAATATGCTGCACTAATGGTAGCCTCTCCACATGCTTCACTTGGACTTAGAAGGGGTTATAATACAGTTTGGAGTTAAAGAAATGGTTGGGTGGCTGTGGTGCAAATGCACATGGACATGAACCGGAGGAAAAGAGAGCGAAAGTAGGAAGTCTGTTCTGCCCTGTGCCAAATCCCTCACATACCGAACCACAATACACACATGGTGGATAGATTGTGCGTGATATTCTTATAATTATTATTATTGTTAACCCTTAATCCAAAAATTATCACAACAGATCCTTACATTAAAGTTATAACCAGTTTTGCACGTGGAATTGGAAGCATATGACTAATGTAACATCTACTCTTGCAGGCTCACCTTCACCATTACCTACATATTGATGGGATGGAGCAGTGCTCTTTCTCTGAAGCGCTCTCATCTTTGTCTGATTTAATAGAAGACTATAATCAGCTAGATGCTGCTAACTGTCAACCTGCTATAGATCCACCAAGACTGAAGATAGCAATGTAGCACTTGTTACGGGGTGCGTGTTAAAGTTTAGATCAGCAAATTATGCTCACGCAATCCAGTTAAAAATAACCTGGTATGAACTTACTTTGGCTGGGGTTAGTAAATTCCATTGTCAAAAGATAGTGGAACTGTTCAGTTTAAATGACAGTTTCACATATTTCTCATATTGCACAGATGCTGGATTACATATCTCAAAAAAAGTAAAAGGAATTATAATACCTTCTTATGGTCTACCTCTCGATGTAATTTTAACTTAAGCACTATTTTGAAGATACTTTTATATGTAGATTATGAAAACAAACACTTTTAATATAATTTGACCATATCAGATTTTGTCATAAATGAATTTTATTTACAAGATATTTACATAATAAAATGTATAATTTCATAAAATTTGGCCTTGTCCCTGTGAATCCTTATCTACTACATGCCCCAAACTGTTATACATCTGGTTATCAACTAGTCTAGAGCACCAACTGCAGTTTAACAACATTACTAGCTCTAAACAGCAATACAAGACCTGATATATCTACTACTGTAAACTCAGTACATACTTCTGAAGCTTATGTTGTAGAGAAAAATATGTTATAGAGATTTTCCAAGCAAGCTCGGTAACTTTAAATAATGCAGTTATCTGTGAAACGGCATACAAAAAGGTTCTATCATCCAGTTCACAAGTTGAGCATTTACATTCTTAATGATTTGCAGGCTCTGATACAATATTTTTAAGAGGCATACAGAAATGCTGCTAAATTGCATGGCTGCTTTATTTTGTTCTTTTTGTTGAAGAGAAGAGAAAATATTAACCTGGGAGATCAATATCAAAGACTGTTCCATATAAAATTGCCTGTCTAGAAAACGGATTTGGTTCCAGTAAACAAAGGTGTTTCACTACACTATCGATCATCAAGAAATATGCAATTTGATACATACAGTCATGCTTTGTAAATCTCATACATAAATGCCCAAATCCTTGTTTTGTGTTCACTCCCTCGGTCACCCTGATCTATCTGAGGAGATGCATGTGTTGAAGTTTAGGTACCCATCACTGTTTTGGGTGACAACACACCACCACATTTTCACACAGGTGCAGTACAATCCTATATGTTTCTATTCAGATGTAAACTCCATTGAGTTCAACGGTGAGTGATCTTCTTAATCACAAGTTAACACTAAGCACATGCATGCAAACTATTTGGATGAATGATTTTATGGGTTTTGAATTCATACTTTTGCATGCAGTCTGATACTGTTCACTTTACAACTTTGAAATATTGGTATTGCTTTTGCACAAATTTATAGAAAAGTGAAGGGGTGACACACAATGTCCATGCATTGCACATTCCTAATTGAATTTCTAACCATACCTGCACTGAACAGGGAAGGTCTTCATGGAGCTTTCACTCATGTTCAGCTGAACATCTCATGCAGGCTTTATGAGGTCCCTTGCAGACCTGTTCAGTGTGGAGATGATCAGGGATTGAGCACTTGGATGTTGGGGTGGGGCTTGTACATGCATCTTTGGGCAAACATCCATATGAATCAGTTGTGTATAGGTAACTAATTTGATTGGATTTTTATGCATGAAACCTGTCATTTTTCTATGGGATTGGTATACTTCCATATAAATTATCTAAGTATTGCATTTTTAAAATATTTAAGAAAATACTTTGTAGCTACAGTATTTAACTGGATTTAAATAGTCACACATTCTGCTTTTCAATATAAAACACATTAGGGGCAATCTCTGTCTTTGATGAAAGGATCGCTGTGTGAATTCATTTAAAACCTCTTAATTTCAAACACAGCTACCTGTCAGTGGTGTTGCATGAGCAACTTTTCATGGGAATATTTGACCATTTTCTTTCCTGTGTTGCCACTTACAAGAGTTTGAGTTCAGAAAATAAGTTTCCTGGTTCATTGCATGTCTTCTGACAAACACAAGATGTAATCCACATCAACTTCCACTTAAAGGAGCCTTCCTTTGGACAGTCAAACTGCACTGTAATCATTACAGACTTGTTGGGTATGCAGCACCTCTTGTCCAGGCAGATTCCACAAAAGGTTGGTCTATATCTTTGTGTACTTGTGCATCCAGAAAATACTAGATTCTCTGCCTTGGCAAGCTGGAATGTAGGTTTGCATGTTTTTCCTTTAGGTATCTTGAAATATAAATAAAAGTAAAATCTTGTTATTATGTTCAAGTGAAGTTTATTACATGCATATTGAAATAACAGTGTTGAAGCCATGTTTTTAGCCACTCTTACAGTGCATGCAAATTTAAAATATAGGTTTAGCATTGCATGGTTTTTGTGCAGTGCTGATAACCTAGTTCTACACAGTGCAGGTTCACTATCCTGCCACCTTCAAGACCACTGTGACACTATATGAGTGGGAAATTTAATCAGTGACCTGTGAGATTCATCCCAGCACTTTACCACCTGACTTTCTGGACCCCTGATTTGGGCTAACATAAACATGTGACAACTGGGGGATGCAGTCAGCAAGCACCAGTGCTAACAGACATGGACTATATATTTAAAGCAGCATGATTCCACTTTTAATAGCCAAGGCTTTCGCGCAAAGAATCCTGGGTTCTGTATATTCAGGGTTCTAAGAGTTCCTAGGGACTTCTAGTCCCCCTCAAGTAGCCGCAAGTCACAGTGTTTGCTGGGAAGAGATTGACTGTTAAATCACTCTTGGAATTGTAGTGCTGAGGGGAATAGGGAGTCTCTTAACCACGCCCGGTACCCTGAATATACTACAGTTCCCAGGATTCATTGGAGGAAAGCAATTAATATTTTAAGTGGTATAATACAGTACTGCTTTAAATGAATAGGGTAGATGGGACCTGAAAGAATCTTCCTTGAACACCAGTGGTGCAAAGAAGGGCCCAATAATTCTCTATAGCTAGTTATGTGCCATATGTGCAATGTTGAAAACATTCCACAAGTTTCTATGAGATGATCTGTTATTCCTGTCTCCCTAATTTTCAAATCCACAATTGGACAGCAAGACCATAACTTCTCTTCCCCTCCCCACCACCCCATGGTTATTTAAAAAATCATACATCTAGCAGTTAATACTTTCAGCCTAAAGAGGAAATTGTGCTCTGAAATGTGGTTTACCTTTATGCTGTTTGGAAATTTTGCTTGGCATGGTTGAATGTAGCACAATCTCTTTTCCTTCCTTATTTCACATTTACTGTTTTCATTAGTCACTCTGTCAGATATTCCCATGCCACAGGTTCGGGAACAAGGTGTCCAAGGAGTTGCTTGAACCAGGCATTTCTTCTTTAAAACAAGCGGTACACTTCTGAAAGCTAAAAGGCAGAATTATATTACATCTTGAGCTAAATTTTTAAATGCCATTTAATTCAGATCAGTTCTACTAAGGCAACCCAAAAAATAGCATGGAACATGAGAATTAAGCATGCCAGGATCACCTTTTGTATTTTACTTGCTTAAATTATAGAAATTGGGTTTAGATTTTAAGAAATAGCTGCCACAAGTTCAATTAACTTATACTGTATAGGCATTTAACACCTCAATCTCCAAAGATTTGATTTTATATCTTGCTTGTGCTGTTTGTTTGTTTCTTAATGCCATGACTCAAGTCTGCCCTAGAAAGTAAGACATTTTCCTGAAAGAGCTCTTACAAAATAGACTGGCTATGTGAAATACCTGTTAAAGTGGATATGGAGCACCTAGGCGAGGCTTTATCAACATACATATGCTGAAAGTTCCGTATCAAATTAGTTTTCTTTAAGAGGATTGGGGTTGAGGGCTTTTATCCCCACATTCCAAAGATTTAGAGCATTAATAGCTATAAATCTTAAACCTGCTTTTTACAATCTCCACATAGCAAATCCTGATGATGGGAGTTCTACAGGATGACTGACCAGATTTGAAATGTGCACAGTTTAAGAGGACAGAGCAGATATATGAGGGTACCTGGGAAATAAGCAGCAGCAGCTTAAAAATCACAGCGCAGGAAGCAAATTTAAAAGCCTGGCACAGATCTGAAATAAATAAAGCAAGGTTACAAAGCTGTGGGTTTATATATATTTGTTGTACATAAAATAATTTCATTGCTTTTACAACAGGGATTTGTTAACTAGGGCAGTGCACGCAGAAAGAAGGAAAGATAGTAAAATATTAAAATTAAGCTTGTTCGGCAAGATACAGAAGAAAAAAACCCTTAGTTTTCGAAATTAATTGTGAGAGCATGCGGACCATGCATTAATAGTGTATAAATCATAAGCTGCTTGGATTGTTTTGGAGGTTCTCAGCATTTTCATAGAAGTAAGATTGCAACTGTTTGTTTTGTTTAATCTGCGTTTTTCAACTTTTCTCTAGTTGCTGCCTAGTATTGCCCTAATATCTTGCAAGCAACATTACAGGGCATGTTCTACGTCCAGTGAGTGTTGCTATCTTGTGAAAAGGTTTTCTATGTTACACAAGTCATTTTGTTTTGGACCCCTAGTGTACTTCTGACTATATTGATAATGTAGCTGAAAAATCTGGAAGGCCTATAAGCATTTAAAACAAAGGGAGAAATCCCATCCTCATTGCAGGAGTGGGGAACTTGCATTCTGGGTCCCGCATGTGCCCCTCGGTGTAACTTCATGCAGTTGGGGTGATAGAGGGAAGAATGGAGAAAGCTCAAACATATGGAGTCAGGGAAGGAGGTGGGGGGGACAGTCCTTCCAAAGCAAGCTGTTCCCATTCTTTCCGGCAGCTTGTGGAGGGGAGCAGGAGGGGGGAAGGGGCATAAAGAGAGAAAAAGGAGTGGCAGAACTAAAGTTGTGGCCCAGCCACAACTCTTGGCTCTGACACAGAGCCCCCAAAAGATTACCTCTGAGGCTCTTGACACAAAGAAGGTTTCCCAATCCTGTCCCAGAACCCAACAGTGACCTACAAGAGGAGACAAGCACCTACTCTACCCCAATCTAACAATTATAAATTCAATTATAAAGCTGCCCTACAAGTACCATAGGATTCTGTTACCTATTTAAAAAAGGGAAATGCAAATAACTTTATCTGCCTCAAATAATAAGGAAACACCTCTTTAAAAAAATAAATCTATCATGAAGGAGATATCTATCTAGCCTTGCCTACCTGACATTAATCTGTAACTGGTTGACTGCTGCTCCTGCTGTCCTGAAACACATTTGGATTGTCCAGATTTCTTTCTGCTCTGCAGTGCTGCACATTCATTAGGTGCTGGCTTTGAGATGAAGACAGGTGTACATCCAATTGCACCGTTCACACACAAACATTTGTAAAGAGGAGTGGGCTGGAAGTTGTGGCCATTGATATAGTGCACCCCATTGAGCTCACAACCTACTGCTATCATATCTGGGAATAGTGAAGAAAAAAACCAAGTAAACCTGTGTGGATCCCTGTAAGTGGACAAATGGACAAATGTCCTAGGCAACATTAGTTAATAACAGTAGAGTTTAGCTTTTATGGGTCCTTTAGAGTATTCAAATAATTACATATCCTTATTTTGCATATATAAATTTACTATTTAAAAATCCACAATTCAGACTGCTTAAGATTTTGCACCTCCTGTAGTATAACCATTGACTATGACAGCAGGATATAATATCACAGTTGCTACAACCATTCTCTTATTTGCTGTTTTCCAAAAAACTTCTATAAAAGGGCAATGCCACAATATTCCTTTCCAAAGCTCGCTGGGTGCCTGAGTTCCTATCAGTTAGCAGAGTCCAATTTAGAAATATACTTTAATTTCCAAATCGTTAAACACCAGCAAGAATAGATTTCTTAAAAATTTAAGGCCCATTGACATCAAGAAAATGCGTTTTTTAATCATCATTTAGGGTTGCATCTCCTTTGAAAGAAAATGGGTGTGAAACTGAAGAAAGCAATAAACGTCATGGTGTTACATTTTATTCCCTATTCCCATACTATACAAGTGATAGAAAATAGAAAAAAATGAGGGACTTACATGCACATACTCCATTTTCATACCTAGGCTTATCTGCAGAGTAGTCGCAGTATAGCCCCTTGTGGGGGTCACAGACCTCAGCTTCATTACATGCTTCCCCTGACTGCTTGGCACACATCTTGCAGCATCCGCAGCCATCCTTCACCAGGCTCACCCCAGGACTGCAGGTTGGTACCACTGGGCATCTGCAGGGCCAGTGGCATAGCTCTCTGCGTTGATGAACCTCTGCAGATTTTTCTCTAGACTTTCCTTGCTTCTGCCTGTTGGTTTGCACCCTGCAATAAAGCTTTCATATAGGTGGACTTACCTGAGAGCTGGAAAACTTCCAACAAAAATGGCAAGTGTGTGTGTATCACACAAACACACTGCTGTTATTTTTATTTCCCCTTTGCGCAAGAGATCGTGGCAAGCTACAATTATGTACAATACAACACCAAAATATTTTCCCTTGTAAAGTAAATCTTGTTTACCATTGTCCTAATTGGTATTTTATAATGCAGTGCTTTTTTCTGGGGGGGATGAAGGGATGCGTACCCCTAAACATTTTGTGAATCTTTGTACTGTATTTAGTTTTCCCGATTTGAACTATAAAATGGTGATTTTCTTGAGTCAAAATGAGCGTACCCCTAAACATTTTATAAGAAAAAAAGCACTGGTACGTACAATGCATTTGTCGAGCATGTATTCAGTCTGGTCAGGTATGACTGCCTCTCTTTGTACAGCAGTCTACATTCTAGCCAGGCAAGTGTCAGAGGTATCTACAGACACGCCATGCACACACATCTCCATTGAGCCAAGTAAATGGCACTGTAACCCAGTTGGTACAGTGGCACAGAAACTATACAACTATAAATATCTTCAGGGCTATGGTGCAATCCTGGTATCCTTACAACAACAGCTTTCGATGTGGGGCTTGGCTAACAATGTTTAGCCAGCTTCCTTCTTCAATTGCCAATTTAGGATCAACTAAACCTGAAACTGTTCACATAGTTAGCAATTGTAGATCACATCTTAAAAGTGAACAACAAGCATCGGAAGGCCCTGATTTGGATTGGGATCCTGGCATGGGGGTAGAGGGCTTTCACCCTTTGTTTGTGTGTCCCCACTGTGGCCCTGATCCAGCCCAGGGGCCCTGAGCTTGTTATTAGCATTGGGGAGAGGAGGCTGGAAAAGGTGTTCAGAACCTTTCTTTCCTTTCCTGTGCAAACGTTCATAGGTGCAGCACCATGCCACTAACCGATGACACTATTTACGTTACTCAGAAGGTTGCGCAACTTACTCGGGATATGCTATTCTGGAGGCGCAAGGGAGCACCTGTAAATTCTTGCGTCCAATGGCAGTGCATACCGCACACAGGTCAAATATTTGAAAACTGGGCAGTGGGCACATAGCTGGAAGAGCCTCAATAATATCCAACGAGAGGAAAGAAAATGAAGGTCTGCCAGCAAAGGATTTCTTTCAAAAACAGCACATGCGTACATGCATATTCAGCAGATTGGCACTCCTACAAAACAAGCTGCAGGAATCTTTATGGGAACATGATCCATACATAGGAATATTATTTTTCCCCACTCTACTCTACCAAGTGCAAATTTCTGTAATCTTTAGAAAAACTAGTTCTGCTCTACTCTAAAACTATCTGGTAACCATCCTGGAAACCAAACTGCGGGAGACGATGGAAGACAGGAGTGCCTGGCGTGCTATGGTCCATGGGGGTCACGAAGAGTCGGACACGACTAAACGACTAAATAACAACAACAAACCATCCTGGAAAAAGTGTACAGCTAATATTGAACAGTTCTGCTATCCTCATTTCACTGATTACTTATAAATTGCCTTTCCTTCCAAAGAGAATCCCAAAGCAGCTAACATAAACATAAAAGCAATTAATACAAAATATCAGAATGATAATCAACATTATAAAACACGAGTGTATCAAAATACAAGGCAAGTATTTAAAAAAAATAATCCCATTTTTCGGTATCAAGTTGATTTCCACAGTTTTCTCTTTCTATCCATAAAGCCTTTTAGGACCAATTAACCATTTCCCACCAAGTAAAAACAGTGGAGTGCAGAACTGAAAATTACCCTGTTTCTCCAAAAAATAAGACGTAGCCATAAAATAAGACGTAGCAGGATTTTTAAGCATTCAAGGAATATAAGCCATACCCCCAAAATAAGACATAGTGATAGGCACAGCGGCAATGCCGGCCGTGGCAGGAGGAGGAGGAAAAAATAAGACATCCCCTGAAAATAAGCCATAGTGTGTTTTTTGGAGGAAAAATAAATATAAGACGGTGTCTTATTTTCGGAGAAACACGGGTATGTAGCAATCTCTTGCAGCAAAGCCTGGTACTATTGAACAATTTTTTTGCGATAGGAATCAATAGTAACCTTGCAATGTTATTTTTTTAACTAAGTGGAAAGGAGATAATCAGTCCTAAAAGACTTTATGGCTAGGAAGAAAGATAAAACTATGGAAAATAACTAGATACAAAAATGGGGACGGGGAAGAAACTGCTTGTGTACTCTACAAATCCCATTTCCATGTAATTTTGGTCATTTGTATTGGTCAATGAAAAATGACTAGATTTAGTTAATAAAATTAAAGCAGTTTTCTAAAAACAAATTTATTTGTAACTCAAGCAGATTGTACCATGAAAGACAACATGGACCTAAAAAGGGGAAATATGTTTGCTTTAAACATACAGGTAGTAGCAGAAAATAATTTATAAAAATTTCTAGAGACTCCCAAAGAAAGGCTCTTAGAATTTTATCAAAGCATAATTTCATAATAACCTAATCAAGTGACTTGTGTTAGAACTGCAAGTTATGTAAAAAGAAAAAAGAATCACCCACAAGTAGGAACAATTCAATATTATGCACAAACAATTTATTCCCTTAAGTTAATTTCACTTGCTTAAGTTTCAGCCTTTGTTCTGACGAGGATTTTTTTCTAGAAAACTTACCTGTTGAGCATAAGTGATTATAAGGATGGTGGGGATGAGGAGCCACTGCATGTTCCTGTGAAGGCAGAAATGAAAAACAGAGAGAGCGAACAGGCTGAGCTATGTCAGAGCCAACACCATGCACAAAGTCTCCTCTGTCTCTCCTCTGCAAACCTTCTCCCCTCAGCACACTCACAAAGACACACATATTCATGTTTGGAATCCCTCACACAAAAAAAAAAACCAGCTTCATCCTGAATCTTTCAAATAACTCTTTTTCCTGAGGCTTATTCTCCAAGTTAGGCTAGTTGTGCCTGCTCATTACGTTTAGGAATATATTTTAAAATATTTTTCCTTATTTCAGAGCATTATTTTTTAATGCAAAGCATGAAATTGTTCCCTTGCTTCTTCTCCCCCCCCCATTTCAATCTAGCAAATCGTGAGGCACTGTTCAGGGGTAAGGTTGTGTCTGTCTGAATATGTAAGAGATGTGGGGGTGTCCATACTGGGTATGGCAGCTTTGAGATCAGGATTAAAGCTAGGGAACAAGTAGACTGGTAGGATGAGGGTTGTCTACAAACCACAGAATAATCGAATTGTACAGCTGAAGGGACCCCGTGCATTGTCTAGTCTAGTCCAACTCCCCGCAATACAGGAATCTCAACTAGATCATACATGGCAGATGGCCATTCGACCTTTGCTTTAAAATCTCCAAGGAAAGAGAATCCACCAGCTCTTGTGGGAGTCTGTCGAACAGCTCTTACTGTCTGACGATTCTTCCTGAAGTTTAACTGGAATCTCATTTCTTGTAACTTGAAGCCACTGGAGCAGGAGAAAACAAGATGGAATTGGAACATTTGGTTGAAATGGCTGTCACTGATATGAAAATACCAAAGAGGAACTTTTGGGAAGTGTGGGGATGTATGGGAAGTTATTAATTTAGAGGGCAGGGTGATAGAGGTTGGAAGGAGAGTGAAGAGGAGCTCAAACCATAGTTTTTTGCACTGATAAGTTGTGGAATGTTGTGATCAAGAACCCCTAATAGCACACCCTGTGACTGGACTGAACAAGGCCTAAAACAGCTCCCTTTGCTAATTTTAGCTCTGTGAATTACAGACTTCAGGAAAGCAGCTGCTTGAGGAAGGCTTGTGAAAGATGATTCAGACACCCATATTTAAAGGTGTCAGTGCAGCAAAATGTTTGTCAACAAATGTCAGAAAAAAACAAAGCACTTTCATAAATTCCTCCCTCCTGTCTCCTTTCAGTGTAACCCCAGAGAGTCATTTCTGCTCTTCAAATCATAGCTGAGAGTTTCCTCAGGCTAATCTCTTTCCCAAGAGCTTAAAGCTGAACTGAACCATAAAGTGCCCTGCAGGCTTCTGCTTCCAGTGTTCTCTGCAGCAGCTACATTGGCTCATTGCTCTCTAGCTGAAGCAAGCTGCTGGTTGCTACATTTAAGATGCCCTAAATGAGCTGGAGCTGGCTGCCTCAAGATAGAGGCGTTCCAGTTGACAACAGAGTGGTAGCTGACTGTTTAGGGGCACAAAATTCTCATCACTGCAATATTATTAAGGGCTCATCCCAGGGGAGTTTAATGTGGATTTGAAGCTGTGGCGCTGTGTGTTAAACCGCAGAGCCTAGGGCTTGCCGATCAGAAGGTCAGCGGTTCAAATCCCCGCGACGGGGTGAGCTCCCGTTGCTCGGTCCCAGCTCCTGCCACCCTAGCAGTTTGAAAGCACGTCAAAGTGCAAGTAGATAAATAGGTACCGCTACAGCGAGAAGGTAAACGGCGTTTCCGTGTGCTGCTCTGGTTCACCAGAAGCGGCTTTGTCATGCTGGCCACATAACCTGGAAGCTGGACGCCAGCTCCCTTGGCCAATAACGCGAGATGAGCACCGCAACCCCAGAGTCGGTCACAACTGCACCTAATGGTCAGTGGACCTTTACCTTTTTATGCCTCTCTGTGTCACCCACATAGTATCATCCTCACCTACCTGTCAGCCTGCACTTTCCCTCCATTAAATTTGGATTTTCCTGATCCAGGGATAATCCAGTAAGGAAGTACAGTGGTACTTCGGTTTAAGTACACAATTGGTTCCGGACGTCTGTACTTAACCTGAAGCATACTTAACCTGAAGTGAACTTTCCCATTGAAAGCAATGGAAAGTGGATTAATCTGTTCCAGACGGGTCCGCGGAGTACTTAAACTGAAAGTACTCAAACCGAAGCATACTTAAACCGAGGTATGACTGTATTTGCAATGTAAATTACATTAGCCACGTGTTTTTTTAAAAGTAATTTTTATTGTTTTTCTTACATCAATATAAACCAACTCAAACAGAACACACAATTATAAACCAATCCCCTAGATACAATTATGAACCAATCCCCTAGATACATTAGCCACGTGTGGATGCTCTTAAATATATTGTGTGAGTGTGATGAAATGTTGGGGGTGCTGTCTATCACCACACGCCATACTCCCATTTTATTCCATCAGTCCAATGGAAACAATGCTGTGAAAAAATATAAACAGATTTATTTATTTTGCAGAATTGTTATAGCACAAAACAGCTGCATTAAGAGCCACATAGGCATAGAGTATGCATGAATGGGAGGGAGGGAGATATCTTCCTTGCAATGATTATTTAGCTTAAAGTGATGTGACCAATTTTCAGTTACTCAAATCTGCAAATTGCCAAAGCAAAGCAGGGCCACAAACAATTTTAAAATTAAAGGTGCGCGCACAGGTAGATAAACAGATGTCATGTGAACTCACAGAGGGTCAGGAAGTACTAACTGAGCAGTGAGGAAAACACACAGTGCAAGAAGCACCCACTAATCTGAACAGGAAGCAATGAGATAGACTTCAGAGGCATAAAACTAAAAGTGCTCATGTATAGATGGAGCGGCATAAATGTACATGTGTACACAGTGCATGGATACAACATAGGAGAGCTGAGACAGGTCTAATTTGTTCAAGAGCATTACTGCAACCAACCTACCTCCAAACAAAGCTGTCCCTTCTTGATGACATAGTGGGTTCTCCTTCATGGAGAGCACGTGTTGTGGTGGGGTCCAGCCCTCTGCTGATGGGCGGGATCATCTAGATGGCCACAATTGTGACTGGTGCCTTTTGAGTTGTTGGGGAGTTTTATATGTTGCAATTTTGATGGACAGCCCAGAGGCTATATATCCTTTGCTCTCAGCATTGGGCCTTCTCTTTCGCTGAGTGCATTGGATCACCCGCTAACACTCCCTTTAATTAGGCTTTTGTGTTTGACATTACTATGCCTGTCATGGGGTCGTCTGCTTTGGGGCAGGGGCCCGGTAGGAATTTTCCCATTTGGCTGATTGGCTGGTGCCACTTGGTTTTTGCCTACTGCGTAGCAAATCGTCACAACTTGTAAGGTTGCAGTTAGGCATTGGTTAAAAAATTGGCTGGTGGAGGGGTTGGGATTGGCTGTGCCTACCCCTCCAATGCTGCTGCTGGGCGGGGAATTCTATTAAAGGAATCCAGGGGCTCGCCATGCTTTCGTCCGTACCCCCGACAAGGGGCTAGGGCCACGCAAGAGCCCCTGGGAGCATTTGGGGAGAGGCGAAGGGTCAGACCCCCGTCTCCATTCTCTCCCCAAAATGTTTTCCTCACACTGACTTCCGCAGGTGGGCGGATGTCAGATGGATGGAACCAATGCCTAAGCAACCACTCACATTTTTGTATTTAAATAAAGTTGTGGCGAAAATTATGCCAAAAACCTTAAACTTACATTTCTGTGTGAAGTGTGATTTATTTGGGGTGTCTTGGGAGACCTCTACACGCAACATCTGAAGCCATTGAAATTTAACTCTTTCTACTATAACAGCCACAACAAAAAGATATTAAAACCATATAACTATTTTCTTTAGAAGGTGTCAAGAGTTTTGTCTTTGCTCCTGTGAGAAAGCAATGAAAATACAAAACCTTAACAGGAGAATAGTTACAGGAGAAACCCAGCCAGATGGGTGGCGTATAAATAATAAATTAATAATAATAATATCATTATCATCATCATCATCATCATTACATTTAGTAGTACACAGCCTGTGCCCATCACACTTAACAAGAGCAGCAAATTCCAATAACTGAAACAAGTAGCCTGGTATTGGACAGTATCATCAGGACTACATCAGACAACTTGTAATTATCAAAAACAATATTTGCTGTCCCTAGTTACAAACTCTACCTGCTGATGGCATAAAGCAGTGGAGATTCTAGCTCTCAGAGCTTTAGCACCTCATCAATTGCTATATTGTGATGTACACACAGAGAAAGACTTTTTTCAAATATCCACATCCTTCGTTTTTTTACCAAAATGCTGCCAAGGACTTGAATACAGCTCTTATTTATATGAGGTGTGTGCTCTATGAAAGTCTCCAAAAAAGAAATAGGCTTGAATCTCTTTTTGCTTCAGTTTTCCAAAGATGTACATCCGTTTACTACTATGATAGGAATGCTATTCATTTTTTAACTCATCTGAGCGAATGGATAACCAAGTTCTGTTTCCATGGAAATGCTAGCTGGAAGCTGAGCATAAAAGCATTCCCTTAGTTAGTTTCATCTGCTGAAATTGGGGGGGGGGGAGGAACTTAAGCATTCATATTGGACATAGGGTTGCTGCCTGTGGGTTATCCTTTGAAAAATTCCCTGGATGTAGAAAGCTGTTGAAGTTATGAGATAAAATCCCAAATGTGCCGCAACTCTTGCCCAAGCCGAATTGGCTAATGAGATTATGGAAGCATTTGGGGATGTAAGGGGTATTTTTGCCTGGCCTTTAGACTTTAAAAGTCCTCAAGACGGCTTACAAAACAAATGTCACATAAAATTTTGATCTGTGCTTTCTCCTACTACCAACGGAAAGGAGGATGCAAATGGAAGCTGGTCCCAGAAAGGTCAGTAGAGCGGAGGTCTTGCTGCCTTGCTTCTTCCTCTGATGACGGTGTTGGAGGCCTTGCTGCTGCTTCTCTCTGTGGTCCATGGAAGGGAGGAGCCAAACAGCAGTTGACCCCTCCCAACCATGCCAATGAAGGAGGTCCTGCTGCTGCCTTTCGTCTCCCTCCAGTCATTTCCTCTGGGATTTTCAACAAGGATTTCATCTTGCATCTTCTTTCTGACCAACATGTTTCCATAGCTGTCAATTTACGGATCGGAAAATAAGGGATTAGCAGCCTCACTCAGCGGCGCGGCACCGGAAATCGCTTCTGCGCATATCCAGACATACACAGAAGCGACTTCCGGTGCCGGCTCTGCCCATGTCCGGGGCACCGGAAATCGCTTCTGGGCATGTCTGGACATGCGCAGAAGCAATTTCCGGTGACTAGACATGGGCAGAGTGGCACCAGAAATCGGTTCTGTGCATGCCCGGGCATGCGCAGAGGCAATTTCCGGCAGCACTTGGCAAGTGAGCGAGCAGCCAGCCGCCAAGTGAGGCATTTTACCGGATGGTGGCTGGCTGCTCGCTCGTGGGGGGGGTGCCAAGTGGAGCCTCCCTGGCCAGCAGGGAGGGAGAGGAACTGCTTTGAAACCCGGGAAATTTACGGGATATCTACAATCCAGGATAGCAGCGGGGAAACGGATTGAAATAAGGGGGTTTCCCGCGAAAAACGGGAGGGTTGACAGCTATGCATGTTTTAATAGCCAAAAGCCTCCACTTTGGTTTTCCGGCATCCATCTTCCAAGTGGGAAGATGCTCCACCAGGAGAAGGTCAGTATAGCACTTACCTGCGCATAACCTGAAAACCATTGCGTGGACTATCATATGACTTACTAGTTATAAAAATGGGGCCACTTTTCATCTGCTTCACAGGAGAAGGAATGGCAGCATTTGATGCATTACATAGGCCCCATCTGGACAACTGAAGGAATATCATGCAACTTTAAACTTTCGTATCTGGAATTTAGAAATCTGAATTACTTTCTCTCGTATCAAAGAATCATAGAGTTGGAAGGGACGACGAGGTTTGGCCCAACGTGGGGCTCGAACCCACGACGCTGAAATCAAGAGGCTCATGCTCTACTGACTGAGCCAACTCTATCACCACATGGGACAAGCTGGAACCCGGAGGCACCCTACAATACAATTACAATTTCTTCGCCACCATCATTTTGAGAGCAAGTCCGATTCTTACCTGTGTTTTGTTGTGCTCCAAGTATTCCTCCGCTCGTACTTGAATCAGCCCAAATGTGCTGAGCTCCTTGGAATACTGTGCCTGCTGGTCTTGGGATTTTCCAGCTGGCAAATGGGTATGTGTTCATAAAAATACAGCCTCTTGTTCTGGCCTACAAAGGGAGTACCCTTGCTTTAAATATAGAAAAACTTAACACCTTTTCCTACTTTCCCCCCTCAAAATTCAGATTCAACATGATAAACAGCATGAATAAGATTATTAAATAAAAACAAATATAGGCAAGGGAGGATAATATAAATTGCGGGGAAGCTATGACTCTAGAGGGTTTTTTTTAAAAAATCCAGCATAAACAAGGCAAGAATTGGCCAGTGAAAAGGAATAATATACAAGAAAGTCATTTTACATTAGTGTTACCCTGTTTGGGGGGGGGGCTCAGTAATAACACTGCATTTATTTTGGAAACACAATAATCCAATGCAGATAAACAAAAGAAAAAGTTTGAGCATAGAGAGTGAAAAATCAGAAAGTCTGCAATCAAACACATTTTCTCTTAATAAAAAAATTCCTTCAGTGGCAAAAAAAAATTATTTTGCTTCGACTCAGACCAACACGGCTACCTACCTGTAACTAGAACTATTTTCTCTTAAGTTATAGAATAGCTTCCAATATAATATAGGGCCAGCAGATTTCCACAGGAGCTCTGCAAAGAGCTATATATTTGTCATGGACAGAGCAAAAAGTAAAAGGATAAAATGACTGCAAAAAACAGTGTAATAAGGGGTGGAAGGGAATGCAAGAATGTAGCCCTACTTTGGACCAATGGCAATGGACACAGGTTAGCAGGGCACATGTAATTGTGGCCAGCCATCTCTATACAAGTATTGTCACAGTTGGGTTATCAAAAGACATTTTCAGTCACAGAGGCTGCTTGAGCTTCTAATGACAATGTCGGATCAATAAGCAACCCACATGGCAATATTTATTCTTTAGGGATGGGTGCAACTCCTTACAGAATGGGTTGAGTACCACTCATCCAAGTAAATGAATCACCTACCAACAGTACAGCTGTCTTGTCTGGATTGAGTCTTTATTAACCTCATCCAGTCCATTAGCTGTTTTTGTCTTACCTTTTGTCTCTCTGCATCAATTTTTGAACTGTTAACAATGCTCTCAGTTGCAGGGTTTCTAAAATTTCAATATTGTTGCTCTTTTGTATATTAAAGAAAACACAAGAGAAAATGCTCAATAAAATCATTTTATTTTATTTATTTATTTTAAAGATTTATAAGGTTTTGCAGTGTTGTGGCTTTTCTTAAATGAAGCCATACAACACTTTTGCTTCTGAAAGACATCTTGGTGTAAATTGGCTGAATAGCAGTTTGAAAGCTTTTCTGGCCACAACTAAACTGCTGTTTTGGGGCTGGGATAAAATTTGCATCATAATGTCAGAACAAAATTATGCAAAAGGCTGGCAGTGTGACTGCCAAAACCATAATAATATATTATTAAGTGGGATGGGAAATCTATAAAAGAGAGTTTCAAGTGAAAGATAGCTGACATGCAAAATCACATTCAGGGTAATTTAAAAGGCATCATGGTTGGTCTTGGAGTTCATATCAGAGATCCTGTTATTAATTGAGAACCAAAAGGGCTAACAGCAAAATGTTTCAATAGACATTTCTGGTTCAAAAAGGCCTTATTCCTAGCATATCTATTCCCCCGAGTTTTGCAGCAAGGGAGGCCATATCCTGTGAATAAATGCATGACATCATGATGTCTCCATGGTGACAAATCATTGGCATAAACATGAAGTTTTATGATTTCACAGTTGGATTAAAGGAGAAAAAAAGAAAATTAGTGTAGAGCGCAAGGAAGGCTTTTACTTCAACACCACTTAAGGGAATTCAGAACACAGCAAAGAGAGAAAATTGCTTTCCATTTAAATGTTCTTTTCTAGTTTGCCCTACAGTGAAAGACCCTTTTTAAGACAAATAATTTGGGTAATGATGCCTATCCATTTTGAATATGCAGAATAATAATGATGAAGCTAATCTAGTGTTGAGGGGGGGAATTACAGCATTAATACTAGATGCTTTCTAGCAAGACATTGTTGGCATTTGAAAATACATTAACATTTCTGCTGTGCTAAATGTGTAAAATCCAGATTTGGGGGGTGGGGGTGGGATGGAGATTTGCTAGGTGTTCTTTGTTCTGGGTTTTGCCTGGGGTTTAATTTGTTTTCTTTATCCCTGTAAAAACTAAGAATGCACAGTTAAGCTGCACTCAGAACCTTCAGCTTCTGCATGAAACAAAATTCTCCATCATTTTAGAATGGCATAGCATACACACTGCAAGCTATACACTAGAGGTCACTATTATGATAAAATAAAAATCTAGATGTTAAAATAAGCTAGAAGCCATTCATCATCTCAAAACGGTAATAGAAAATGAAACACCTGAACAAAAGTTAATTACAAATTTAAAAAAATTGATTCAGCCACCTAATAAAATCTAGCCATGGCATATTGGGTTATTGCATCTATAATTTCAAATGCTTCTTTTTACTGTACAGAAAAAAACACAGTCCAAGAAAATAGCCTTTCTTCTCTAGCATTTTCAAAAGGTGTCTCTGGTTCAGCATGGATTAAGCCAACTTGGATTGCATTCTGGTATGCTAAACACTAGGGAACTGCTCGAACAGTTGGCCTACAGAAAATTGATTTAGTCATAGAAGTGCCAAGTGACACACAATTCTTTGTGCATCAGCTGTATCATCTTATATGTGTCTCAACTGCATGTGTATAAAAGCACCTTGATAAACATGGAGAAGGACCTTAGCTCAGTGGCAGAACAAATGCTTTCATGAAGAAGGTCCCAGGTTCATTCCCTGATGTCTGAAGGTGGAAGGGTTGGGAAAGCCTTCTGCAATCCTGGAGAGCCACTGCCAGTCAGTGTACATAGCACTGAGCTAGCTAGACCAAAGATCTGATTTGGTACAAGGCAACTTCCTATAATAAAATAAAATAAAATAAAATATAATAATAATAATAATAATAATAATAATAATAATATAGTAATAATAAATTATTTATACCGCACACACCTGGCTGGGTTTCCCCAGCCACTCTGGGCGGCTCCCAACAGAATATTTAAAAGTCCAAGAAAACATCAAACATTGAAAACTTCCATAAACAGGACTGGCTTCAGATGTCTCCTAAAAGTCAGGTAGTTGTTTATTTCATTGACATCTGATGTGAGGGTGTTCCACAGGGTGGGTGCCACTACCAAGAAGGCCCTCTGCCTGCTTCCCTGTAACCTCACTTCTCGCAGGGAAGGAACTGCCAGAATGCCCTCGGAGCTGGACCTCAGTGTCCGGGCAGAACGATGGGGGTGGATTAATTGTAGTTTCCGGGTCACCTTCAAAGGTAGCCCTATGTAGAGCGCATTCCAGTAGTCCAAGCTGAAATGGTTTCCTTTAAATATATGCTTCCATATATCACAAAATTGAATTCCTGAGCAATAACTCCTGTGACAATTTTTTGAGGTTGTCTATGTAGGAGAACATAAGGAACTGGTGGCTTGCCCATTTTAATTTATGTTAGTTCTAGCGGGGGAGTGCCTCACACTGCCCAGGTATTTTTAAAAACCAAAAGACATTGTGATTTTTAAATGGATAGTACAATTTGTGAATTTGAACCTGTCACACCAAAAATTAAGTGAAGTAAATCCAAAGTGACCTTCTGGCCCACCATCTCAATTTAAAATTGTGCCTGGCATCCAAATATCAAGGAATACTTTTGCTGCCACCTCAGGAACTCTTGTACCAAGTTTAGCAACAATATATTGAGAGACAGCTAATCCTATGCAAAAAATAAATAAATGGCAACATCATGCCAATTTCATATTTTGGTCTGCCATCTTGATTCAAAATGGCTCCCAGCATCCAAATGGTGACAAAGACCACCACTCACCTCTCAGGAACTTTCATGCCAAGTTTGGTGACAATATATCAAGAGGCAACTGAACCTATGCAAAAAACCAGGTGAAGCCATGACAAGGTCATGTTTTGGTTTGTCAACTTGATTCCAAGAAGCAGCTGGCATCCCAACAGTGACAAAGTCTGCCACCTACACCTCAGAAACCCTATTTTCATGTTTGTTGAAAATATATTGGGAAGTAGCCGAACCTATGCAAAACAAAAAACAAAACAAAACCCCAGTGCAATCATTCCAAAGTGTCACGGTCTGGTCGGCGGGAGGTAGCAGGCCCGCCTGAGGACGTCAGGACCAGGGGCAAGATGATGGTGTGGAAGCAGGAACGGGGTCCGGATGGTGCAGGGCTGAGGGTCCAGCAGCAGGCAGTCGCAGGGTCAAGGAACCGAAGGTTGGGAAGCAGGGCAGCACGGAGGCGAGGGCCCGAGGGTCAAGGAGCAAGGCGGAGGCAGAGGCGAAGGTCTGGGAGTCAAGGAGCAAGGTGTCAGCACAACGAAGGTCCAAGGATCGAGGAGCAAGGCGTCGGCAAGGCGAAGGTCCAAAGGTCGAGGAGCAAGGTGAAGGATCAAGGAACAGGAGGCCAGATGCAACAAGGCAGGGATCGCATTGCTGTGGCAAAGAGCTGAAGGGAAATGCTGAGCTTTTATCCCTCCCAGCTCTTGCCACCAGGTGCAATGAGTTATCAAGTGGCCTCACGTGAGTGGCCACTCCTTGCTTCTCCAGCACAAGCTGAGGCAGGCCCCAGTCCTGCAAAGCACTACAGGCCCCAGAGCCTGACTCTTGCCCATACTCCTGACACAAAGTCACATTTCATTCAGCCATTTTGATTAAAAATGGCAGCTGGCATCCAAACAAAGAGCACCACCCAACCTCAGAAACCCTTGTGCCAAGTTTGGTGACAATATCTTGAGAGGGACCACATACCACTGGTGGGCAGAGCAACAAATAGAGCTCAAACCTGTGTACGGTAAGCTGCACATGCTCCTCTCCCACTTCCACCCAGGCAAACAATAGGCATTATCTAATTTCTAGCTAAGCAAAACTACTCAGGGAGGGTAGGAAGTAGGGCTGATGAGGGGTGTGGCCTGAGGAGAGGGCTATGATTCAGAAGGATGTGTGACCTTGGGCCAGATAGTCCCAAGGGCCAGATGGAGCGCTGCATTTGGCCCCTGGAAATGAGGTTCCCCAGCCCTGCTGGATATGAGTCTTAAAAGGCAAGTGATTTCAAAGCGTAGCTCTGAGGCTGTGCATAGAAGGCTTTGATGTTCTTGAGCCAAAGGATCCCAGGCCCAGATTATTCCTCTTTGCAACAGAAAGAGCCATGGTGTATTCACAGGGTGTATGAAAATCCCTGTCTATGTCAGTTACACTCTGCTCCCACAGCCTTCTCTTCTCTCACTTATTTGGTGATGAAGCATGGAAAGGCGAGAGTGTCAGCATGAATTTCCCATGGTCCATCTTTGGCAGGATTTTGTCACAATGATAATGTTCACATTTAACGTTCCACCCTGAACAGATCGCTCCTTTCTTTCCTGACTCAGCAGGGTAACCTGTCTAGGGCCTGCTCTCTGATTATTCGGGACATGCTTCCTGTTTTGTTTCCTCTAAAGCTTTGTGGTTCCTGATGTTTTTGCACATCTTCATGTGGCACATCCTGCTCAGGGATTCCTTATCCGCGGTGTTGACAATGTGTTTTGTCAGCTGTGCCTCCTTGCTCTATCTCCAGCTAAAGAGAACGGCTTTTTTGCATTATTGTTATGTGGCATCACTTGATTCTGCTCTGTGAAATAGGCTTTGTCATTCAATTTGGTCTTCTGCCATGTTAAGTGACAGAGTGAAACTGCAGGTGGAAAAAGTGCTTCCCTACACGGGCTAACCCGGGGGTGGGCTACAAGATGGCCACATGATTCCTCTGCTCTGCATTCCTCCAGAGTGAAAATATTTCATAGAACAATCAGAGCTCTCTTACATTACATTACATTCTTTCATGCTAAAGCTCACAGGGGATGTTAGCTGGCATCTTAAGAAACAAGGAAGGTCTTTTTACCGAATACTTTAAGCCTTTAGACGCGGCCAGCCTAAGCCTTGCAAAACGACCCTGCATCAGTGAAAAGGTGCCCAGATTGCAGAAGATAGCTAACACAAGGGCATACATATTAGAAAGCTAGGTTGCTTTCTCAAGTGAACAACTGTTCACAATGATCATTCTCCCAAAGATCACTTACTCTATTGATCCTTCTGAGCACCCTAACAGCTAGGCCATAAATTAAACCGGGGGGGGGGGGTGTTAGTTAATATGGTGTCCATCAGAGGTTTTAGACTACCACTCCCATAATTCCTGACTCTTGTCCATGTTGGCTGGGTCTGGTGGGAGTTGCAGTCCAAAGCATCAGGGGAGCATCATGTTGGCTACATTGCACCCATCAGGACTTTGTCGAGCAAGACTCAAGTGTTCGGTCTTCATGACATAACATCTAATATAGGGGTGGGGAACCTGCAGCCCTCCAGATGTTGTTGGGCTACAGTTCCCATCATCCCTGACTGTTGGCCATGATGGAAGTTGGAATCCTGTAAGGTCCTGCCTCCCTAATCTAAGAGAACTAACCATAGAATGCCCCTCTCCCACTGTAGCAAATTGCATGGAGCCAGACTGGGGGAACTCCCAACACGACGGGTGCTCTAGGGTGATATGGCAGGAAAAGGAGGATTCAGAATGAGAGACAACAAAATATTATATATAACTATTTTCTTAAGTGCCTGCATTAGCTTGGAAAGTTACATAGAAAAGTTTTCAGAAGACATTTAAAGACTAAAAAAGACATTTAAAGGAGTGTTTCTTTCAGTCTTTAAAAATTGCATATTATAGCATAGGATTGCAGAAGCTTCGCTTTTTATTTTAAATTGGTTGTGACATATTGAATATTTGAAATGGAAAACATGAAAAACAGATTTTTATTTTTATTTTAATGAGTAGCCACGGTGCAGAACAAATACACTGTTACTGCAGTTCCTGATGAACGCTGACGATATCCATGGGAGCCAGCAAGCTGCCCTATAGTAGGCTACATTTTTTACATTGTTTACATTGTTTAAAAGGGAGAATCAGTAAGAAATGAATGCAAGTTCCTTCACCCACACGGGCTAATTGAAATACAGTTTTATGAGAAATGATGAATACAGGACATTATAGTGTATTGTGGTAAAAAAAAAATACTGTATTCACACAGTCTTAAATATGCATGCAGATGAAATATTTCCATAATTCTGTTATATATAGTGATGCAGCTTAGTATTTTTAGCCACTAGGGCTTAAATCTTGTGTAAAGGCTGCTTTACACTCCGATTAAATTCACCCTAACTGGGCAAGATTGCTGCTTTATTTCTTATTGCCAGAAGTTAAGGATTACCCTATGTCTGACAGTGCCTAGAATCAGTCGTGACTAATGTAGGTCTTTCTAAACATTATTTAATAAACATTCTAGCTTATTTTGTGGAATTTATTCATGTCATTTGGCAGTCCTTTTAAATTTCATGGCAATACTAATGCATACCCTTCAAAATGAAAATAGGGATATTTCTATATATTTGCAACATCTTTGTCCTTACCTTAAAGAGCAAGGTATGGTATTTTGCAAGGCTACCGAAATATTTAAAAATAAAGATGTGCACAGATCCATGCCAAAGCAGGTAAAAGTTCCATCTAATCCATTATACTATTTCTAACAGCGCTTAGGCAGATGCTTCCAGAAAGTTTACAAGCAGGGCATAGGAGCAATCATCCCCTCATATTGTTCACCCCTCAGCAATTGGTATTCAGAGGTGCAGTGATTCTGAACATGAATATACCCCATAGCCAATTAGAATCATAGAACAGTAGAGTTGGAAGGGACCCTGAGGAATCCTGCCCACAACTGTCCCTGGGTGGGCTCAAAACAACAACTTTCTAGTTAACAGCCATACACACTGACCCATTGTGCCACAGGGGGACAATGACTTCTGATAGTGTGTGAAGCCATCGTTGACAGGACTGCAGCAGGCGAGAAACAGGTTGAAATTCATGCTCTTCTTCACATGCCATGAAAATTAAAGAGAAAGAGAGAGAAACAGTTAGTGACTTGGGCCTGGGTAATTTTTCAACATCTTCTGCAGTGAAGGAGATAGAATTCTGGGCATAAAATTCCATTAGCTTGTTTGTCATTCCATTCCGTGTTTCATGGGAACCTTTTATTTGTCCTGTAACACAGGGTGGGGAATTTTTCTCAGTCTGAGAGCAACAGCCACATTCCCTTGTGGGCAACCTTTTGAGGATCACATGCCACTAGTGGGCAGGGCAAGAGCCAAATATTTTCAGAAATAGGCTCATCAGATTATTATTTTTCTTGCTTGCCTTATTGCCAGCTTAGTTTGCTCCTTGCGTCTCATATTTTGAACAAGACCAACACTTTCTAAAGGCAGTCTTCTTGCTCATTATGACTTCCTTGCCTCTCTTCATTAATCATGTAGGCATCCTCTTAAACTAGTTTGTGATTCTCTCTGAGCTTATAGTATCATGGTTTTAAATAATTCCCAAGCGCTGGTTTGATTTTCCTGATTCTTCTGGTTTCAGTTTCAAATCATTTTTTTCAAAGAAATCTAATCTTCTTTAAAACATAACCACTTTTGTCAGGATGCTGTCAGCGGCTCCCGGCTGGTTGCCCAGGAAAGTGTAATGACAAGGAAAAGTTTATTATAATCCTTTTTTATTTCAAACTTTACCAGGAGAGGCTGTAAAGAGAGCCTCTTGGATAATGGCAACCCCCACCCCACCCCCGGTCTCTCCCACTTCCTCATTTGTCATCATCATCACCTCCTCTACGGGTGCTGCTAAGTGCCCTCTGTCTTCGAACTCCTTGCTCTCCTACTTTTAAGGCTTGTCGAGTTCTGGGAGATGGTGGGTCTGGAATGCTTTCTAATGACGTGTCAGACAACTGCTGCTCCAGCTCTGCTTGCTTCTCCTCTCCCATGATTTCCCAACTTTTCCCCTCATCTGCCTCTGAGCTGTGAGCTCCTGCACACCACTGTTGTAAATCTATACTGTCTTCCTCTTCCTCCTCCCTGGAAGGGTCAGGATGGGGAGGCGGTCTCCACCACTCCTCCTCCTCTGCTCCAGACCCTATCATCTTTAGACTTCCAGGGCAATCTAAAAAATATGTCAGATTTGATGACACTGTGATGCGATTTAACAACACATTCCCAAGTGGTTCAACAACACATACCTCATTCTAGATTCTGGGCACCAGATGATGGAATACTTTCATTTGATTTGAACATCTAAGCCATGAATGGGGGTCTGTGGTCTTCTAGATGTAGATGGATTCCAACATCCATCAGTCCCAGCCAGTATGTCAAATAGTCAGGGATGATCAGAGTTGGAATGCAACCATTCCAACTGAAGAACCACAGGTTCCCCATTCCTTGTCTAAGGCCCAGTTATGTGGCAGCTGCCCAGCTCTAATCACTCTGTTGCATCAAGCTATCCAAATTCTAAAGGCATCCACTCACTGCCACCTATGAATATGTACTGTACGGCCTTTCTTCTGGAATTAGGCTTAAAGCATGTGAAAATTGCTGAGACACAAATTCACAAAGACACCACCCTTCCTAAGCAACATCTGTCTTCTCCAAGTAGGTCAGTGTGAAAGGTTGTTACATACTGCTTGCCTCCCATATACATTGCAGACATGTGATGCTGAATAGGGCATTGGAAGTGCAAGTGCAGACAGTTGCAAGTCCCATTCTGCCTCCTCAGCTGTCAAGTTCACCTCTTCCATATTCTCCTGGTTCCCTCAAACATTGGGCTGCACAATTTAGAAAATCCGACTTAAGCAAATAAAACCAAACAGACTTTTATTCATGAAATAAAGGCAAAGGAAAATGTTATGTTTTTCTTATCAAACCTGTTTTCTCAAATCATATCCACTTAATTCATTTTTGTATTTGTTTATAGATAGATGCAGGATATGATGAAAGCCAATTTAACCACATCTTTAAGTTTAAATTTTTAAAATGTAAGGTTCTGGAAGCCTTTTTTTCTCATCATCCAGATCAACTGTAAGGTATAGAAAGAGGGTCACTGCCTCTAGTTATGAGGAAAAATGTTCCGATAATGTAAACGCCTTCATTGACCAACCATGTATAATTTGTGGTTGCAATGAGGAAACTTGTTATTGCTCCTTTTTAGAATCACGTCTTCCTCAAAATCCTGTTGAAAACATTATTTGTAAAACATCCCCATATTATATATTAAAAACATCCTCATATATGCAGCTATATTTTAAAGAGGGATTTTGTGTTAACTGAGAACACATTGGAAAGCAATTAACAAATTACAAATGATTTTGAGTGCAAACACCCAGCTGGTTTTAAAATGTAGCTGGATAGCACTTAAATTTTCATTGTTTTGCAGATTTTCAATATAGGATCTGTCATGGGCTAGCCCTAGATAGATAGATAGATAGATAGATATGTAATTTATGTATTATTATACCACTTTTCCTCCCAAGAGGCAATACACAATGCAATAAAAATATGACCATATATACTGTGCACTAGTGTTTCTAGAATTAGCAGAACAAGAATTCTTGCTTTTGCCTGCAGTGCTGTCATTGTTTAGTATATTAAACAATGCCTCCTATCACATAGACCAGGCATGACCAAACTTGGTCCTCTAGCCAAGTTTTGGGACTACAATTCCCATCATCCCTGACCACTGGTCCTGTTAGCTAGGGATGGTGTATGGCCTGACATAGACAAATACTGCAGAGAAAATCTTGGATACATGAATTAGTTAAGTTTATTATATTTATATATTGCATCACACACCCAAAGGGAGTCCTGAAGCAGTTTACAAAACAATAAAACTCAAAGCTATCATATACAAGACAGTATAGTTAATTAAAACAGCACATATGTAGAAATACTAAGCATGCAAAGAAATCAGCCAGCAGCATAAATTATCCACCCACATCCAACAGACCAAAATCCCAAACGAAATCCCAACCATTAGTGTTGTCCAAATGCCTAGGAGAATAAAAAGATTTCCACTGAGCAAAGTCAACGTCAGGCAAACATCTTTGTGAAGTAGATTCCTTAATAGGCTGCTGCCACAGAGAAAACCAGTTCTCTCATTGCCACTCTTCAAACATCTCTCAGAGGGGGAAGAAAGAAAATTGTCTTGAGAGATCGACCTCAGGGTCCAGGTAGGTTTGTATGGTGAAAGGCAGTCCTGGATGAATGGAGGTCTTGAGCCATGTAAGGTTTTATAGCTCAAAACAACACTTTGAACTTGGCTCAGTAACAAATTAGCAGCACATGTATGTGTACCAGAAGTGGACTTACATCTTCAGCGGTTTTTACAATGTTGTATGAGAAAAAAAGAGCCAGTCACTTGAAGTAAAATATTTATATTTTAGTGTGTAGGTGGACCAGAAGTGGACTTAGAGCTTCAGCATACTACAACACATACTACAATGTAGTATGAGAAAAAAGAGCCAGTCACTCACTGAAAATCATATATTTTAGCGTGTATTAAGCTGAGCTGCAAACTGCTTGTTCTGTCTCTGCTATGGAAAGTTTAATTTGCTATTTTTATTGAGTTTTGCTGCTTTAATGATTGTATTTTAAAATACTGTATTATGTTTGCTTTTGTTTTGTGAGCTGCCTAGAGAGTTTCATTGATGGGTGGCAATATAAGTTGAACAAAGAAATAAAACAGTAAAATATGTATGTTGGTGCTTTAATTTTACCTGCGGCTTTCATGCACCTGTCATCCCTGGTCAAATTATTTTCCACATCATGATAGCATCCCATCAGGGCAGAGCATATCTAAAGGAGAAGCAACAGAATGCTGCTTTTCACATTGCAAGCTTTGTTCAAGGGAGTAGGACTGCAAAATATTTCCATTGCCAACACACACACACACACACACCACTTAAATGGGGGAAAGATTTTTTTTTAACCTTAGAATCCTGGTGAGTTCCCCAGCATACTCATTCCTGACTTAAAATTGGAGATGGGTTTTCCATTATGTTTCCACATTACGTTTCCCATCAAGAATATAGTTCTACAATCACTGTGAGATGCATCATTTATGGGACTGGTCCAATCCAGTGTTTACCAGCCTAGAGGGATCGTGATGGGGAGTTACCAGATTTCCCTCCTTGGTCACCCACAGTTTCATGCTCATGTCTTAACTGGGTACATTATTGTTTTGCTTGCTCTTCTTCCCCACCCACTCATCTCCTTTGCTCCACAAGCTTTCCCTCTCTAAAGTCCTGCCAAAAGTGAGGCGGAGCAGCTTGAGGGGAATCTGACCTTTTAATATGACAGGCTTTAGCAAGGATTTGTTTTATGTAATCTGATGTGGCACTTCACTTGTAGAAAATTATCATAGTAATCATTTGGGTTTTATTTTCACAGACAATAGAAGGTTGGACAGCAAATCTTGGGGGTTGTACTAGATTTGCATAGTTGGCTCTGAATTTTTATCTCCTTTAATATTTTCAAAGTGAAGGCAGACCTATGAAACCTAATCCAACACGTTTATTCAGAAGGAAGCCCTGCTGAGTTCACTGAGATTTTAGTTTCCCACAATCTTAAGTCCCATTCAGTACTTTACATTTCAACATGTTTGTTCTCTCTCTATACAGTATATATATTCATGAAAAATCATTAGCCTTTTAGCATGAATTTCCCCTAATGTACACATTTTTATATCAAGGCCAGAGCCGTGTGGGTGCAGCAACATGGCCAATCCATCACACCTGTTGGTGCAGTTGCTTAGCCACAACCTCACCATCACTCTGCCCCACCCAGGTAAGCAGAAACAATGGAAGTAGCACCACTCTCAGGAGGACAGGGGCATTGCACTCCCTCATTGCACCAGTCACTCCTGGAGGTATCACCAGGCTGGGAGAAATCCTGAGGCTTCCAGAAGTACCTTTCTTTTAAAAGATATAATCCCTAAGGTGGGTGGAATTCCAAATAGCACAATGAGAACTGATTGTGCTTAATGAGTGTAGGATTTGGAGTGCGTGTTTGCAGTGGGAGGTGCGGTGTTGGACATGGGGCAATAGAGGAGGGCATGGCTGGCTGGAACGGTGAACAAAAGCACATTACAGTGCAACATTTTGCTACAGATCGCATTTGTGAAACCCTGTTTGTTCTTTCCATCTCAATACCTGCTGTCTTCAGGTTGCTCTTATGAAAGTCAAAGGATCTTTGATACGTGGTTCTGAAGGCTCACAGAAACTGTCACAATACCACATTTGGAATGATGTGTGATCAAAGGATAAAGATATGTTGCTCAGAATCTAGAAGGAGCTAGGAATGTGCAAAAAACCTTGGAGGTTTTAATTAATTCTGAGATGAAAGGAAAACAGCTATATGCAATTAACAGCCCAGCACAGAAACCTACTTGGGCTGGAGTAAGTCCCACTAAATTCTGTGTGATTTACCTCTGAGTAAGGATTTGTTCAGTTGCACTGTGCTGATGGCTCACATCATTTAAAAAGCAAAACATTGACAGAGAAGGGAATTACTGAAATGTTTCTACACTTAGGCTGCTTCTAGATGGGAAGTGGTACCCTATCATTGTTCTTCTGTTGTAAGCTACAAGCAGGATGACAATAGACTTTTTCTTTGTGTGTATCCTGCTATTTCTCTCATCAGTACTTTGATAACTTGTTTCAGCATTTTATTGATTTGTATTATAATTATGTAGTAAAAAATGACTTCTGATTGGTATTTTTATTTATTTATTTTTACATTTATGCCCCACCTTTTGCCCAAGGAGTTAGTTAAGTCCATTGGTTAAGGCTAACCAATTTGTAGGGTTCAATACATGCTTACCACTAGGTCAGCAAGTGAACCCCATGGAATTCAGTGAGGCTTACTTCTGGGTGGATGGAGGCAGAGTGTATGTACAGTTACTGTGGCATAAACCCACTTCTGACCATAGAATATTATGTCACAATAAACATGTTTGTTGGTTGTTGCAGTTAGTGTATCCTTAATGAGCAATAGCACAGTCCCTGAAATGCTGAAATATATTATGAAGGAGTACAGGCCTATACATGTCCTCTCAAAATTAAGTCTCATTGAGTTAAACAGGTAGGTGTATAAGATTGCAGATCTACCTCTGACCGCAATGCACTGTCAGGCACAGAACTTAAGAGGCACATAATTTTATGTACATGTTGAAACAATGAAGGGGTGAGGGAATTAGGTGTTAATTTCTGATCGTCTTTAATGTTCCACAAGTGACTTTTATTCTACACATAGAAATGAGACTATATTTCTAATTGCATGAGAAGAGGTAAAATTTTATTTTGGTGGTTTACTTTTGATATGTTCGTTTCTCCAATTTATAGATATCTCAGTGCAATCCTACATACACATCTACTAAGAAGCGAGCCCTAATGAGTTCAATGAGATAATTGTGTGTTGGATAGAAGATTACATTCCTTTAAATTATTCTTTGAAAACAAGCGCAAATGCCTTGCTGTCGCTGCTTTGGGGACCACTGTATGGGACCAAAAAGTGGCCTAGAAATGCTATTCTACATAATCATACTAAAAAAAACTTAAAAGATGGAGTGTGTTTGTGTATTCCACCTAACACACACACTCATGGACTGCAGTCAGATTGGGAAGCAATTTATATTTTTCTTTGTCATATGAATGAAGACCAACAAAGTCATGTTATCTGAACCCACCCACATATTATTGCAAAACATTTGGCAGGCTGAACTGAGGATTTCATAATTCTGCGGGCATTACAAAGTGCAACACTTCAATGAATTCTGTTTTACTGAAGAATAGGAAACAGATGTTTTATGGTGGAAAGCAGACCTTCCATTCAATAGGTGAAGTGCTAAACGCCAGTGTTCCTCCCTCCCTAATCAGTGGGAGGGTCAAGGAAACTTTGGCATGGTCAAGCTCTCTTTTGGAGTTAAGAGCACGGGAGATCTACAGTGTAAATTTATGTATTCATTCAATGGCTGAAAAGGAACCAACAGGCAGCACCAGATTTTGGTGGCCCCAAACGGAAACTTTGAGCCTCTTTCTAGCATTTGGCCCAGCCCAAACTTACCTGCCAAACCTGCCCACTAGGTCTGTGTCTAATTTCAGTAGAAAACACCTACATTTCTATGGCTTGGCAAACTGCGAAAAGCAATGCATCAAGTCATTCTGATCAAACTAGCACCACCAGATCCCTATTCACGTTTCCTTGGATTGATTCATACAGGGATGCTGGCGCGGATGGTCACTGCGGGCGGAGCTGGATGAGATGACACGCTGGTTTTTCCAACTCTGACTCACTCTCACATCCTTGCAATGCAAAGCCCAGGCATTTAAAAAAAGGAAGAATATCTCCCTCTGTTCCAGTTTCCTTTCCGTTTCATTGGGCGGCTGGAAGAACCCTTCCCCAACAAAGCGCTCTGTCAGCTGGGCGCACCCACCCCATCCATCCCACAGAATAACCCGAGATGTGATGTGCAGAAGCGAATCCCACGGCGCCCGCCTTCCCGAGTGGCGCGCGTGCGAATAAGAACTGGAGTCCCCCCCTCCCCGCCTAACCCACCCCAAAAGCGCTTCGCCATAGGCCGGCTAGGGATGTCAGTCTTGCCTCCTCCGCGCGTGCCTGCGTGCCTGCGTGCGCCCCCCCCCCCCGCTTAGTGAACTGACGCAGGGGTGAGGAGGCGAGGGACAGCAAGGCAAGGCAGTGGAGGAGTCCAGGCTCCATCCTCGCGAGCTGGCCAGGAGGAGCGCCGAAGCAGCGAGGCTGCGGTTGCGCCATCTGTCAGGAGCCTGGGTGGCGGTGGTGGGAGGAGGAGGGGAGGAGACAGACTGAAGCGGCTTTGGCTTGAGTCTTGGGCACAAAAAGAGAGAAAGAGAGGAGGCAACGGAGCCGCGCAGCGCGAGCCCATCTTCCTCAGGACAAGCAGCCCGCGCGGCAGACAAAGCTTCCGCCCCCTCCTCGGCCACTTGGCGCCCCCCGGCCGCTGAGGCAGGGACGTCCACCCCACCCCACACCCTCCTCCCGTTGTTATTTCGGTCCTCACGTTAAGAATAGCAAGCGCGAGCCGGGGAGAGAGCGACAGATATCACCCGGAGCTTTTTTTTTTCTCTGGAGAGGGGACGCCTTCCGCCGCCGCCGCCCTCCGGACCCTGCAGAGAGCGCGAGGGGGAGGGGGCGTTGGGGTGAAGGCGGCGCTGCAGACCCAAGTCCGGCTGCGCTTCAGGTAAGCACGAGAACGCGCCGCCCGGACTTCCCGCCGCCGCAGCCCCTGCTTCATGGAAGGGAGGAAGGGGTGGCAACGAGGCATGCGCCGGCTTTTGTACCACCGGGCTGGGTTCCCCGCTTTGTGCTGGCGCGTGTGTGCGTGTGTGCGCGCGCGCGCGCGCTCTTCTCCTGAAGTGGCTCAGGGAGCAATTGTCTTGCTATATGTCGTTTCTCGCGCGGAGCTCCCACCTCTAGAGCCCCGTGTGTGAAGGCCAGACCAAAGGGGATGGGACCTAGAAAGCGAGTGATGATGGGACCAGAGTCATGGGTCCGTTTATAATTCGAGAGGAGTGGTGGTGGCTGGGCCTAAAGATTTGGAAACCAGAGCAGAATGCTTTCATTCTCCTTGCGATAACGGCATCGTCGAACATGGCAGAGAGGTGTGGATGGGATGGGGAGCCAGAATAATGTCATTTCTAAAGCATGGCATTCAGCGTATTTACAACTCTCTAAAGCCCTGCTATTTCCATATGCCATTTGTGTCCAGCTCTTGTTGGAAAAGGGTGCCCTGTGCTGGCCTCTGGAAGGAACAGTCTGCAGTTAAGAAGTTTTTCATTTATGAGATTTATAGGATGTTGTGTGTGCATGTGTGGCTGCCTGGCCCACGCCTTTGCAGAAATGCTTCATAGCTATCAAAAGCAGAGATTTATGTGAGCTGCTGTCTGCTCTGTAGGATTGGCCCTTCTTGTGACCCTGCTGCTGATGGGGCTGGTGACTGGCATGGCCATATGACAGGATTTTCAAAACAGGGGCACTTTGGAGATGATGCCTCTGATCTACAGAGTAGAGCTTGGGCTTTCTCAAATGAGGACTGTTGCCTGCTAGGTTCTACGGTGCTGAGATGTTGTGGAATACAAAAACCTTCTTTTTAAAAAAGAAGGGGATTCCGCTTCAGTATAAGGGGCATTTGTCAACCCCTGATGGGGATGCATTGTAATTACAAGAGGATCAATTAGATAATGTTTTGTGGCACGTTGAATGAGGGAGAGGGTGAGAATAACTACAATGATGTAATCCTTTAATAATTGATAGTTGTCCTATACAGTAGAGTTTTCCACATGCACAAGCTGCTTCCCCCTTCCTTCTTGGCAAAAATGCTGAAATTTGTCCAGATCCCCACCTTCTTAACTCACACAGACTGATGATTTTACTAGTTGGGGGGGGGGGGGAACGACTGCTGAGATTCATCCCAAGGCTTTATATGCTGCAACTTAACTGCAAAAAGGGGGAGTGGAAAAAATAATAAATAAAGTGACTCCTCCCCCTCTTGCAAACAGATATTGAAGTGTGTGTGTGTGTGTGTGTGTGTGTGTGTGACAAAGAAGGCTTTCAGGGAAGAAAAGAGATTCACATAATGCTCAAGGGTAGTGAGGTTTGAAAGAGACCCCTTTCCCCCCTCCCTTCTTCCTTTGGTTGTTGTTATTATTATTTGCTTATTCCCTGGGGCTTCTTCTTTCTCTTTCTCCAGAAGATACCACTGAACTGTTCTCAGTATCTTTCCAGGCACATTTAGTCTAATGAAGGATTCCTAACACCACACATGGATTGCCAGCATTTTGCTGTGCCTGCAGAATCACAATTTATATGTTAAAGCCAGCTCTCCCCCCCACTCTCTTTTAACCTTTGAAATATTAAAAAACATAGAGTGATCTCTGCTGCTTCCATCAGGAAAGATGATGAATGAAGGAAAATTAGTAGAACATCAGGGGCACAATCCTATGCATGTCTGGTAAGTCACATCAATATCAATGGGACTTACTCCCAGGTCTATGGGATTGTAGCCTAAAAGACATAGTGTTTGTAAAATGCTTTCTCCCCCCCCCCAACCCCTGCTCCATTACTGTGGTACATTCATTTCTTGTGCTCAGAAGTGGGGACAGGGTGTGTTAGAAAGGCATACATAAAAATCGAAAATTCTCCCAGGATACTTACCTGCTCACATGTGTTCTCAGCCCCACATTCTTCTTTGTATTACCTGAAAAACTGTGTAACAATTTGTAATTCTTTTAAACAAACTCTTCTCATGAGAACTCTGTCAGCAGTTAAACAATTGTTGAGCACTTTTGGTTATGTTTGCAGAGGATACAATTTGTTTTGGTTTAGTCTGAAAGTTGAATTTGAAGGGTCCTGTTTTTGCAGTTAATTTAGTTCATCTTTCAGTTGCAGAAAAAGGAGAATAGTGTTGTTATTCAGATGCCCACCATTTTATTGCAATTTACAGTTCTTGGACAAAATGTAAATTGAGTGCTCTAAAATAACCACTGATTGTAGGGAGCAAAGTGAAGCATGTGTTGATTCTTAAATTATATCTGTGCTTTCTTACAGTGAAATCAAAGACAGATCCAAATTAGACATGGTGGCAACAACCCCTTGCCCATTTTAGATGTCTGGATCTGCAAACGTGTAATGGGCTTCAGAATACCTATCCTGACAGAATTGTGCTTATTCTTTTAAAGTTGGTATAATAAACTGTTGGTTCTAAAATGTGAGGTTGCAAAATATAATTTAATAATTTGTAAGCTCGAGGGGCACAGAGCAAGTGAAATGGTAACTTTATTTGAATTACATCATGTTTAAAATGTGGAATGCAGGATTTTGGGTTGTATAGGATGTTTCTCAGGCTTCATGTTCAAGAAGCAAGAAGAAAAGAACAGAAAGCTGTAGCTGTTCCAGGCACTTTGTCAAATATACTATCTTCAGGCTTTTCAGTACCATGCCAGAGGAAATGCTAGCATTATCTGGCCTTTGCAACAGTGCCACAGTATTTTATGTGAGACAATTGGGGCAGAGAGCTGTATGTCTCTGCTGACCTTGCTATTTAAAAGGAATGCCTGGCACTTGCAAGGTGGTGGCGCTCATGTTGGTGCTACTTCATAAGGGTTGCAAGGAGCTGCATATACCGTACCACTCATATCCGAAAAACACATACCGAAAATTTGCCTTTGCATTGCTGTTGTGCCATACAATAGTTTCTTTCTCTAGAATAGCAGTGCTAATTATTGCAATCGTTTTGAGCTCCTATTCACTCTGAACTTGACAGCACAGTTCATGCAGGTCCTACACTATCTGGTAAAAGTTAATGGGATCACTTTCAGTTGTTGTTGACAATGTGGACTGGGTGTTGCAGGGGTAGGCCATCATGACTTTTAAGATCTAACAGTGAGGGACTGGCTGGCTGGATCCAGAAAGTGGATTGTGGGAAGGTACATGCCTGCTGCCTTGAAAGGGACTGTGTTGTGGTCCCTCCTGAAGAGGTTGTCCCTGGATCCCAAGGTATTAGATAATTACCATTCAGTTGCAAATATTTCTCTCCTGGGCAAGGGAATTGAGAGAGTGGTGGCTGGCCTGCTACAGACATGCATGGATAATGTGTAGACCCATTTCAGTTTGTATTCACCATTGAAACAGCTTTGGTCATCTTGATTCTTTATCAGTGGACAAACAGTGTTTGGTATCGCTGACCATGATATCTTTGAGCAGTTGTGCAGGTTGGGACTCAGTTACAGTGATTCTGCTTCTGCCTGTGGGGTCATTACCAGAGAGTAGCATTGAGGAGCTTCTGCTCAGCCCCATGGCACAAGGAACTTACTTGTCCCCCATGCTATTGAAATTCCTAGGAGGTTCATTTGGGGATCTGGAGCATGGTCTCACTGATTTACTGATGACACTACGTTACAAATGAATTAGGAGAGGTGGACCAATGTCTGGAAGGAGTGATGGCCTGGATGAGTGCCAGTAAACAGAGAATGATTCCTGACAAGGTGGAGGAGCTATGGACAGGTGTTTCTTGGGTCCAAGAATTGGGGGAATTGCCTGTTTTGGAGTGGGTTGTACTTCTCATGAAGAAACAGGTACATAGTTTGTGGGTACTCATTCATTCCAAGCTGTTGCTAGAAGCCTGAGTGATATCAAACTATGACTGGTTCACTAGTTATGGCCATTCCAGGACTAGGATAGCCTGGCTTCAGCTGTATTAACCTCACAGTTTTACCTTGTGACCTTATGTGGCAGTATCCCTGAAGACAGTCCTGTAGCCTGTGGGGTCATTACCAGAGCGGCAGCTGGTATAGAATCATGGAATCACAGAGTTTAGAATTGTAGAATCATAGAATTGTAGAGTTTAGTCAAGTAGCAAGATGGGCTCGGATCATGGGCATACCCAGGATCAAAACTAGGGGGGGCAAGGGGAGGGGCCAAGGCACGGAAGGGGAGGGGCTACAAAGTGGGCGGGAACAGGGAACTCGCGCTCCGCTGGGCTGTGCCCCTCCCTAGAAGCAGGGCTGGTGGGCGGAGGCGGAGCCCAGCCCAGCGGAGCACGAGTTCAGCGTTCCCGCCCGCCGCGCCGCGCTCTCTGGTTCCCCGCCGCGCTTGGCCTTGCCAGAGGGCGCGATGGGGAGCTGGAAGGAGGGCGCAGCGCGGCAGGCGGGAACGGCGAACTCGCGCTCCGTCGGGCTGTGCCCCTCCCTAGAAGCAGGGCTGGTGGGCGGAGGCGGAGCCCAGCCCAGCGGAGCGCGAGTTCGGCGTGCCCGCCCACCGCGCCGCGCTCCCTGGTTCCCCGCCGTGCTTGGCCTTGCCTGAGGGTGCGACGGGGAGCTGGAGGGAGGGTGCGGCGCGGCAGGAATGGCGAACTCGCGCTCCGCCGGGCTGTGCTCCGCCTCTGCCCACCAGCCCTGCTTCTAGGGAGGGGCAGCCTGCGGCCCACTTGCCCCGCGGTGGTTACGCCCTTGGGGGGGGGGCAGCTGGCTTCTAGAGTAGGGCAGCTGCCCTAACTTGCCCCGTGGTGGGTACGCCCTTGGCTCGGATGTCACTAATCCTTAAAGAACTGCACTCTGTGTCTGTGAGCTACCAGATGTATTTCAGTGTGCTAGCATATGAATGGCTTGGGGCCTGAGCACTTAAAGGACTGCTTCTTCTAATGCCTACCAGCTCATGCTTTGAGATCAACGGGGGAAGCACAGCTCATGGTACAGCCAATGACTATGGGTTGTTGTAACATGAAAATGAGTCTTCTCAGTGGTAGTGTGCCAACTCTTCTTGAAAAAGTGGGTCTGTCTCTGATGTTGACAAGCTTTAGGTATCAACTGATCATGCATTTGTTTGCCTGGGCTTTGAGGACATAAATGTGTTATGGAGTCCATGGAACAGATTCAACTAACTAGCCATGCCAGCAGAAGCCCACACAAGGACTTCCATTAGTGCAACAGGCCTTCCCCTGCTCCTCCTTCCAGGTGCCTCTCTTGCCACCCCAAGTTGGCTGTGAAGGGAATTGAGAGACCCCTGGAACAACACTGAGGTCAGGGGAGAAAGTAGAATCTTCCATCAGGGAAGCAGAAATACATGCACTGGTGGAGTGGCCTGCTTAGCAGTACATTAAATTCCTCCCCAACAGTTTTATTATTGATGTTTGCTGCACTGTGTCTTTGATTTTAGCTACGCAGTTTTAGATGTTTTAATTATTGCTTTGTGTTGGTTATATTTTATTATGCTGTGAACCACCCTGAACTCCTATGGGAGTAAGGGTGGTATAAAAATACATTGAATAATAATAATAGGAACGGCAGGCTTCCAGCATAGCAATCTACTGTTACGGGTCTGAAAACCCTGAACACAATTCTGTGCTCTCTTGTCTTTGCACAGTGGGACATAGGATTGAGTTTTTAATCATGTCAGAATAAAAGTTCTGGACTGCATGTTAGAACATTCAGATGTGCTATTTAAAATTAATGTTTGAGCTCACATTGGCATTAAAAGAAACCTAAGTAGTAACAATTTTCTGCTACCCATCTGCAGCAAAATATTTACCGGTATTTCTTACCTTCAGTCCTGGGCACACAACTCATAACACTTGTAGTAATCTTTGTTACCACTTGATAGAGATGGCATGTTTGCATTCTTTGGAAGCAGTTGTCAGATGGACAAACAGTGGGCTTTTGAAGTAGGGATTATCTGGTGATTTTCCCCCCCCAGAGAGTACAAATGCAAGGCATAGCATGTGACAATTTTTGCTTGTGGAGTTTCCCAACAAAGAAGATCACTTCTAAAACAGATGCTTCCTATGTATAAAACAGTGAATTTGCAGTTGTGGGATGTGTTAATACACAACAGTTATCCTGCTTGAGGAGCTTGAGTAATGTTATCCAGATATATATATGGAGCAGTATGTGAAGATACCATTGAGGCCAACAGCCCTATGGGCTTCATTAGGCTTGATATGATTTGCAGTAAATTTATGGTCTAATAAAAATGTGATTGGACAAGTTAAAACTGTATAGCCTCTGCAGAATTATGATTCACATTACAGTATTTTTTAGTCATTGCAGTTAGACTAAAACTGCAGGTTTTGGGGATCCTATTTCCCCCCAATTTACGGTATTATGCATTTTATTTATACATTCTGTTATTTATTTATTTATTTATTTATTTAGTCACTTGGTCTTGTCCAGGCCAGCCCAAAGCAACTTACAGCCAAACAAATAGACAGTTACCCCCCTCCCCAGGAGAAATTAAAACCAAGAGGAAAAAGAAATACATTAAAAATATCCTGCCCACTTCCATAAGGCCACAGATAGTTAAAGGACAGAGGCCCAGTTATAAAGGAAAAAATTGCATGGTGCGTAAAGATATACAATGATGGCACCATCATTGTATGGGGAGAGCATTCCACAAACAGGGAGCCACCACAGAAAATGCCCGTTCTCATGTTAAGCTACCCTCAGACCTCTCATGGAGGGGGCACATGAAGAAGGGCCTCAGATGATGAGTAAGGGGTCCAGATCAGTTCATATTTTTGCAATCTAGGAAACTGTAGGAAGTCTCAGTGACAGATGTTCAAAAAAATTGTAGCCTTAATTTGCACTGTTGGTCTTTTTCAGACTAAAGTAGTAAGGTTTGCTTCCCTGTTTAGGGACATTTTTAATATTTGATGTCTTATCGCGTTTTTAATATTCTGTTGGGAGCCACCCAGAGTGACTGGGGAAACCCAGCCAGATGGAAAGGGTATAAATAATATGTTGTTATTATTATTATTATTATTATTATTATACATAATGTATGCTGAGTGACTGTTAAATCTCCCTTTAAAATGTTGTTTTATAGCTATATTTTATTAGTTCTGCTGGTAGGGCAAGCACAACAAGAAAGAAGAGCTAAAAACAATGCAAGCAAAATTAATAAGGCATATTTATGTGTGTATATATCCCCATGCAGATAACTGAATGCTGATGAATGTTGCAGTGAAACTCACATTTGGAAAATCGATGCATTATTATTATTATTATTATTATTATTATTATTATTATTATTATTATCATTATCATTTATTTATATCCCAGCCACTCTGGGCGGCTTCCGGCCGAATATTAAAAACAGTACAGCATCAAACATTAAAAACTTCCCTAAACCGGGTCGCCTTCAGTTGTCTTCGAAATGTAAAATAGTTGTTTATTGCCTTGACATCTGCTGGGAGGGCATTCCATAGGGCGGGTGCCACTATCGAGAAGGCCCTTTGTCTGGTTCCCTGTAACCTCACTTCTCGCAATGAGGGAACCGGCAGAAGGCCCTCGGTGCTGGATCTCAGTGTCCGGGTTGAATGGTGGGGGTGGAGACGCTCCTTCAGGTATACAGGACCGAGGCCGTTTAGGGCTTTAAAGGTCAGTACCAACACTTTGAATTGTGCTCGGAAATGTACTGGGAGCCAGTGTAGATCTCTCAGGACTGGTGTTATGTGGTCCCGGCGGCCACTCCCAGTCACTAGTCTAGCTGCCGCATTCTGGATTAATTGCAGTTTCCGGGTCACCTTCAAAGGTAGCCCCACGTAGAGCGCATTGCAGTAGTCCAAGCGGGAGGTAACCAGAGCATGCACCACTCAGGTGAGACAGTCTGCGGGCAGGTAGGGTCTCAGCCTGCGTACCAGATGGAGCTGGTAGACAGCCGCCCTGGATACAGAATTGACCTGTGCCTCCATGGACAGCTGTGAGTCCAAAATGACTCCCAGGCTGCGCACCTGGTCCTTCAGGGGCACAATTACCCCATTCAAGACCAGGGAGTCCTCCACACCTGCCCGGCTCCCGTCCTCCAAAAACAGTACTTCTGTTTTGTCAGGATTCAACTTCAATCCGTTAGCCGCCATCCATCCTCCAACCACCTCCAGGCACTCACACAGGACCTTCACGGCCTTTACTGGTTCTGATTTAAAAGAGAGGTAGAGCTGGGTGTCATCTGCATACTAATGAACACCCAGCCCAAACCCCCTGAGGATCTCTCCCAGCGGCTTCATATAGATATTAAAAAGCATGGGGGAGAGAACGGAACCCTGAGGCACCCCACAAGTGAATGCCCAGGGGTCTGAACACTCATCCCCCAACACCACTTTCTGGACACGGCCCAGGAGGAAGGAGCGGAACCACTGTATGACAGTGCCCCCAGCTCCCAGCCCCTCTAGACGGTCCAGAAGGATGTTATGGTCGATGGTGTCAAAGGCCGCTGAGAAGAACTGCTCCAGCATTATTAACTTTCAATTTGATAGGAATTCAAATTGTGTGCTTCTGTGTGTTAGGGTGCAATTTGTGTTTGCCTCTTTATCAGTGAAACCGAACCCTTCTGCTGAGACAGTTTGTCCAGCCAACTCAATATTGTCTACTCTGACTGGCAGCACCTCTCTTAACGCAGACTTCCACACTCTAGTATCTTCTAAATATTTTGAACTAGTAAATCCCAGCAGCCCCAGCCAGCATAGCTAGTTGTCTAATAGGAGTTGTAGTCCAACACATCTGGAGGGCATCAAGTTGGTCAATGCTGCTCTAATATATGACAAGGTATTACAGCACTGCTACTTGGAGGCCACCTTTTTAGTGTTGACATTCTGTTTTTTAAAAGCACGCAAAATGTATTGAATCCTAATGAAAGAATAGCATTTAAGCATACTCAGCATGCCTGCTTGTAATCAGATTGTTCCTATATGTTGACATGACTTGGTGACTTCACATGTCAGCAATGCAGAATGATGCTGTATTACAACATGAGCATTGCTCTTAGGAAATTCTGTTTCATTCCACATAAAGCAAAATATTTGCACCATATATGATAGTCTGTCTGTGACTGAGTAGCTGCAAGTCTTTTGATTTCCCACCCCATTAGAATACCGTAGCTTAAGTACAGTAGTTTTTTCTAAATCCCTTCATAGTGGTGTGGTGTGCGAGGAGAGAAGGGGACACTAGCATTACTATGGAGCCTCTGTGTTTAATGAATGCATCTCAGGAGTCAGCTGTTCTTCTTTTAGGGCTTGCACACGTATCACATTTTGGAAGTTCTTGCTCAGTGGAAAGGACTTGCATTCTTATAGACCAGGCTACAAACACTCTAGTTAAGAGAAACAGGGAAAATAAGAGGAAAGCCAGGCATGACCACAGGAAAAGAAGTTTGTGGTTGTGTTTTCAGAAAATGCAGAGAATTTCATCTTTTAGGTTTAGAGGAGGGTTTTTGATTGTTTTTGTCTTTAGCTGGCATTTGAAATTGGAAAGCTAAATACGTAAACTTTCCTTCCTTACACTTTTTTTAAAAAAAAAACTGCTGATGATCAGAGTTGCAGACTAAGGCTGCAATCCTATGCACACTTATCTGGGAGCACATTCTATGGAACAAATACAACTTTCTTCTGAGTACAAATGCATATGATTACACTCTACAATTGCCTTGTTTAGGCCTGACAATTGCACTCAGATTCTCGCTTATGTTTCCTACCTGGGTGTGGAATCCTTGGTTTAATAAACAGGCATCTTGTTGATTTAGTTGAGAATGATGCATGTGTGTGTTAAATCCCTGATTTTTCTCATTAAATATATCCAGACAGCATCAAGAAAGAATTGAGCTACTTTTAGATATAGTTCACTGGAAAAAATGGCAATTTCAATATGTATGAGCTGTTCCTAACTAATAAGAAGTTTGTGCATTTTGTACTTGAGAAAGAAATACATTTATAAAATGTAAAGTGAGAAATTACCTTCAGCTGGCATCTTATTTCAGAGAAGCTACAGGATACCAGCAGATTGTAGAGCCTTTCCTAGAACTTTAGTGACTTCAACTTTGCTCCTAAACCAAAGATGCAGCACATTTCTCCAGTCTTCAGCTTTTTTCTTGTAGTCACTTCCTGAACAAATAATCTAGAGTTCAGAGAAAGGAAATGAGGACAGTGAAGGTTGATAGGGCAACATGCCTCAAGGACTGAGCAAAAAAATAAAATAAAAATTACCTATTTTCTTTCTGGAGCATCTAGAATTTTCCTTCTCATGGGCTGGGATATAAAGCACTTCATGAGGCATGAGACACTGTTGCGAGAAGAGTTGTTTGATGACAACTACCCATCGTGCATGGAAATGCTTTGTTCATGTGCTTCCATAGATCACAAATATGGAGTACTGGATTATGTGAAATTGTACACAGTAAAACTTGTAGTTTATGCTGAATGGGATTTATTCGTGTTCATGAATTTATCTTTTAAAAAATGTCCTCTCACATGTTCTCTCTGGTTTTGGTATCCTGTGGTTTGAATTCTGAAAGTTAATCAATAGGTAGGTGCCTAAACCTGGCCTTAGGAGACTCTGGTCTCTTCCAGCTCTGTGATTCTGTGAACCCATTGGTTAGTTTGTAAGAAATGGGTGGAATGGGCTTCAGAATTCTGGCAAATGTCAGTCTCAAAGGATTTCTTTTCTGTTTTGTGAACAGTCACTGGAATGTGTTGTCTTTTTCTAGGTTAACTGTTCTAAAATGTTTGGAAGAGCTACCAATACCCCTTTGTCCTTTTAGCTCAGGGTGACTTAATAGCAATTTCCTTGCCAATATTCTGGGCAGTGAAGGGGGCCAGAAGCAAACCAAGGGACACCTGATACCTTTTCACTCTTCCCAGCAAGCACTTTCATCTCTCCCCCAAACGATTTCCCCCCCTTTCCTTTTTGTGTCTGGGTAATTACTTTAGAGAGAGCCTTCAGTCTATTAATATGGCTTCAAGATGGAAACCATCCTTCTGTTTAGCAGCCATTATTCTGATAGATGATTTCACACACATAACCTTCAGAACAAGAAACACAAAATACTACTGTACTTTCAGGGGAAATCTTAACTTTGCCTTGAGGCATTTAGTCCCTCTTACATTCCAAATATATACAATCACTCATTTCTTCGTGAGCTTGTATATCTTCTACACATTAAATATGTTTAGTTGTGGCTTCAGAGCATTTGATAGTAATGCTTCTGCTCTTGCAAATTCAGCTTATGTATTTTCCTTCTAGCCTTAATTTTGCACAGAAACTGTGCTTATTCATTTATTTAAGATATTTTTATGTTCTTTTTGATCTGTAAACTAATTCCAAAAAACAAAAACAAAAAACACCTCCAACAGATAACTAAAAACAAGAAAATCAGCAATTTTGTTTAAAAAAATAGCCCTAGAAGTTTTAAATCAGGGAATAAAATCAATTCATATACAAACTTTTGGGTTCTGTCCATAAAGCCAGCTAAAATGCCTGGTGAATAAAAGAACTTGACCTGCTGTCTGAAACTTGGGAGTGAAGGTAGCATGCGAGTCTCTAGGGTATTCATAAGGGGATCACCATCACCACCTGCCTCATTTCCGAATGTAAGGGAGCGCAAAGAAGGGTCTCTTATAAGAGCAAAACACAGAGCACATTGTTAAATGGTACAATTTGGTCCCACAACATGTAGCAATGGCTATCAACTTCAATAGCTTTAAAGGGGGATTCTGTTAATTTATTGGGGCAGGGAGGGATAAAGCTGTCAATGACTATTATATTTCATGATTATGTACTATCTCCAGTGGCAGAAGAAGTACAGTATGTTTCTGACTATCGGTTGCTGAGGAACATGAGTGGGGAGAGTGCTGTACCACTCAGGTCTAGTTTGTGGGCTTCCTACAGGCATCTAATTGGCCACTGTGAGATTAGCATTCTGTGCTAGATGGACATGTGTTCTAATCCAGTTGGGTTCTTCTTCTTATGCTCTTACTTCTCATATCTTGTGATGTTCATGCAGGTATCTGGGTCCCATTCCGTATATGGTTGTTAAGGCTTTTGAAACTCTCATGCTGCCCAGAATTATGGCTGCAAACAATTAAGTCAATAGAGCTGTTTCTGGTGGCTGTTCCTGTCATCTAGTCATTATATTCTGCACCAGCTGTAGTTTCCAAGGCAGCATCACAAAATTAATCTATGGGATTTGCTCTCATAAGATGTGGAAATGGCTGACAACTTAGGTGGCTTTAAATGGGCATTAGACAAATTGATAGAGGATATAGCTATCAATGGCTACTAGTCATGGTGGCTAAATGCATTTCGCAGGATCAACAGCAGGAAGCCTCTTGTGCTGGGGAACAAGAACAGGAGAGGACTATTGCCTTGATGTCCTGCCTGTGTGCTTCCCAGAGGCATCTGGTTGGCCACAGTGGGAAGCAGAATGCTGGACTAGATAAGGTTCTGCTTTTCTAATGCTCATCTAAAGTTAAATGTAACCTCGTTTCTAGTATAAACAGCCTGCTGTTTTACAAATGTGTATTTTCAGAAGGCAAATGCTTGTTATATAGGTGCTGAGAATCACTTTGTACACCGGACCATTAAAAAAACAAATCCAGAAGATGGCAACCATATTACTGAACATTTTGTTTAATATACTGCAATCAACCAAAAGTGCTGATCATTAACATATATTCTCCTATTCTATGTACCCTACTCTGATTTTAGTACCCGAGTATATATTTTCTACAGATTATGATCAGACATTTTCCCTTGCTTTTGCTTTCAGTGGAGGAGTCTCACTTGCTCATGTGAGGCTACATCTCAGGTTCACAGCTATTGTTCTTTTAAAAATATTTGCAATCAAAGAAGAAAAATATTTTTTGTTTAAATAATAGCTTTCAATTTGGAGATGAGGGGTTTATTAAATGAAAAGAGGATTCTGAGGTGGAGATGAATGGAACGGTTTTGCTGTATAGTGAAGTGACAGCCCTAAGGTGCACTAAATTTTATCTATACAGCTCACTGCATTTTGATAGTTGCAATTACAGTACAAGCAGAAGCAGAAGATAAAGAGGGTTACCTTTTTTTTACAGTGACAGATGAAGATTATAAATCAAAACATATTGGTCTGAATGAAGTGCACTAGGGAACTTGTAACCTCCAGAACTTGTAGTTCAGGATCATCTAGGTTTTAGAGCTTCCCTCCTCTTGTTTTGCCTGGTGCTTTCCTTCATCTCCTTTGTTGTATACTGGAAAAGGGTAGCAGGAATCTTCACTATTTTTATCTATTATATACTTTATTTTGGAAGGCTGTTTGTCTGTTTGTTCTCTGGGTTCAGCCACATCTCAAGATATAACCACCAAACTTGGCATGATGGTTCCTGAGGTGGGGCAGCGGACTTTGTCGCTATTTGGATGCCAGGTGCCATTTTAAATCAAGATGGCAGACCAGAGCACCAGTTTTGTGTGACTTCACCCATTTTTGGCATAGTTTCAGCTGCCTCTTCAGATAATGTCACTGAACTTGGCGTGAGGATTCCTGAGATGAGGGTGGCAGTCTTTGCAGACATTTGGATGCTGGTCACCATTTTGAATCAAGATAGTGGACCAAAACATAACTTTACCTGATTTTTGGTATGATGGATCCAAATTCACAAATTACACTATCCATTTAGAAATCACAATATTTATTGCTTTCTAAAAATTCCCAGGCAACATCAAGCACTCCCCCCTAGTTGTCTATATATGGCTGGGGCAGTGTGTGTGTTTGTGTGCAGAAAAGTAAAATCTGTTTCTTATATGGACTGTTGACAGATTTTAATGAGATTAAGATTTGATTTACTGTTTGAGAACAGCAGTGAATAAATACTACTAACAAAGTCTCAGGTATTAAAAACTCTTGCGTGTCTCTGTGTTAGCCATGTGGCTGTTGCAAATTAGTGAACATACATTTTAAAAAAGTTTTTCATTCCTAATTGCATTTTAAAAAAATCTCAGAGTTTTGTTTATTCACACTGCTGGTGAACCTGCAAATCCAGCTGTGTTGGGCCTCAACTAATATTATTGAGGATGCAAATTATATGGAGTTCTATGGACAACAGCCAAAATAGAAACTGTTTTGAAATTCCTATAGCTGCTTCCCATAAGAGAGACCAAGGAGCCAACATATGGCAGCAACTTGTACATGCCACTGTTGTGACCTGTATAATTTTAAACTAGTGACCCTGAAGAATATTGATGTTATGTATCTTGGATTCCTCTGATCTCCTGTTCATTTGCATGTTACACACTACGGTCTGCATTGCAGCCCTTAAGAAAATGTCAGATTGTAAAATCCCATGAGTAACTTTAAGGGTTTGACCTAAATCCTTGCAGCAAGTAGAAACTTAATTAAGCTAGACAGCTGCACTCTTGGCCCCAGTGATTTTGCCAAATATTGCAAATTCTGCAAATATTGTCTCATCTTGCCTTTAGATATGCCATTTATGTAGCTGCTACATAAGAACATTTAAAATGTTCTTGTAACATACTTGCTTCCAGTGATTTCTGAAAGTCTTTTTGGGTCTAATGCATTGTAATACAATTCATTTTATGACTACATGCCCATTTTTTGGTGTGAAAATGTAATGATTTATATATATATATATATGTATAATTGGCTGGCATCCTGTGGTGCCAGAGAAAAAGACTTGCCAATCTCAAGAGTGTCATCTGATTCCTAGTTTTGCAAGCTGCTGTAATCTCTTCACAATATTAAAAATTAAAGCAAGGCAACGTTACGATGATTACAAAAGGCTTGGTATTTTGGTTGTGGGTTCTAAGGGTTTTGCTTATAAGGAAAGAGACCTAGATGCAAAAAGAAACCTTTTAGAAAGAAGTCTTAGGAGGAGGCAGAAGTTTTTTTGACTGATTTGCAATTCAGTGAATAGATTGAGTATACACTACAGTACAGTAGTTTCTGGCATTGTTCACCTACGCTGAAGTTACTGGCAAGCTAAAATCTGGAGTGGAATATCTTTTACTAACATATGAGCATGAATGTCAAATGAGCAAAATAAATTGTATAGGTTAAGATAATATAGGAGGAAACATGCTTTGCCGTCATACTTTAAAACATCACATACTGAGTAGTAAAAACAGCAGATAATAAGAGGATTTGTTGCTGAGTTTGTTTTTTTTCAGTGGCTGCTGTGACATTTAAATATGGAGCAGAATATGTAGCAATAAGATTTCTTGTTTTGCCTGCATGGTGGCATATAAACACTTTGATATATTTAAAAACTGGTTCATATGAGAATGAAAACAAAATCTTCTTGTCCTCAAAGAAAACAGCAGAATCTTCTTGACTTGGCTTTGACACAAAGCGACGTTTGCATGAGAGCCCCAGCTGTTGCCTGAGAGGAGCTACTGCTGTATTATTTCATTCAATATGCAGGTATGTATGTCATCTTCTTAATGAAATTGTGAAACCTTGTAAAAAGACACTGTTAGGCCTTGACCCCTTAAAAGCACTATCGGTAAGTTGTTTACTAGAACCACCTGAGAAATTCTTCAGATGGACCTGGTTGGAGTATTTGGGAACCCGGGTATTTGAGAATACAAGTTAACCAACCACTGAATGCTGAAAAGTTTTGCATTTTTTTAAAAAAAATTAAGTTATTTTATTTCTCTTCCTTTTGCTGTTTGGAAAAAGTTCAAAGAATTTGCTTGGATTCTAGCACTGTAATCGTATACATGTTTACTCAGAAGTAAGTCCTACTGTTTTCAATGGGCCTATTCCCTAGTAAGTGTGTTTAAGATAAATGTATGCTCTTTTGGAGGACCATTCATCCTCCATAAAAGGGAGGGGATGCATGGTTACTTTTGGGGTGGGCAGGTAATGGGGGTCACTCTCCCATCCCAGGGACATGGTGTGACCAAGAGCAGCTAAGCCTCTGTACAAAACCCAAAGACTGAATATAATTGTTTTTGCTGCAGCCCCAGATTTAACAAGAAACATGGCAAGAATGTGCCAAAACATGCCATCTTCTTTAACAATTGTGCCACCAAAAAACTTCTTTTCTCCTCTATTCTGTTGTTGGTAGGGTCAGGAAATAGTGTTTAGCTACCATTGACATTTGTAACTCTGTATAATTTTTGAGTTTCATAAATGCTAAGGGCATTGGGTTCCTTGCAGGTTCAGAACTTGAGCAGCACTGATAGGTGTGGATATCATTTCAGAGTCAAACACTTGTGAACACTAATTCTGAAATCTCGATTTGCAGTGTTCCTGCTTTCAGAGAGGAAAGGTTGGGGAAACAGAGGAGAAATCTTTCTCATGAATTTATGGCCTAGAGGATATAAGGAACCTGGGGATGTCAGTGTTGTGTCCAAATTGCTCTCCAGACATGGTAAGAGCATTAAGAAGAGCCCATCTGGCTCAGTATCCTGTTCTCATAGGAGCCACTGTGAGTTTTCTCTCCATATTGATGTTTAGTCCAACTCAGCACTAGAGAACAGGTTTTCCCCGGGAAAGGAGCAGGGCAATGGGGTAACCACTCAGGCTCTTGCTCGGAGAAACCCCCAGAGCAGATTTAGGAGCACTTGCGGGGAGAAGTATGTTCCATCATGCAAGGCAAAATCCTTGTACTGTACTGACAGAATGTTTGGCATAGTGCTACATTGAATACAATGTAGGGGGTATCCAAACGTAAATTCAAATATGCAAAATTGTGGGGTGGGGTGGGATCATCAGGATATGGCTAAGCACCTTAATGCTGCCCCCTTTCTGTGTGTGCCTTAATGCAGATTAAATAAAGAAATATCACATGCAGGGTTTTGGTTTTTTTTATTAAATGGACAAGTCTTTTTAAACTGTTTCATTTTGGCTGCATGATCCCTAACTGCAACAGTTAATACTGAAGACAAAGTTCCCACTGGCTTGCACTGATTTAAAAAATAAAAAAAAGGATATGGGAACACTGTTATTTTGTTACTCGTTTGAAAAAAAATTCCCAGGGAAAAAGATAAAAAATATGTGGGGTGCTTCCCATGGGGTTCATAGTTGTCTTGTGCTATTAAACAAGTAAGATCTCACACTATATATTTTGCATGTGGTGAAGTCATTAGGTTTCTTATTTGAAGCGCTTAAAAATAATAAAAAGAGACCTTTGTTATACAAGAATTATTATGTATGGTGTGCCCGTTTCAATGCACTTAAAATAAAAAGATCTATTTAACTTGCAGCATTGTACATCCATTGGGGTGATTAAAAATGTTTTTAAAATACAACTAAAATGAAGAGCCAAACCAGCAGCCCTATATCTTGCTGAGCCATCTGTTTGCTGTTTTCTCCAACCACATTTACCAATATTCAACTGCTTTCGTGTGAAAAGCGTTAATGTATATTCTGAGTGGGAAAGTGTGCCATTTTTTGTGTGTGACGCTGCTAGAAGTCTTCTGTGGAAATTTGCTCTGCTGAATGTTTCATTGGAGTATCAGTATTAATTGACTTAGTATTGTCAGATGTGTTCTCAGAATGCCTGTTCTGCCTTCTGCTCCTAAGCTTAAACATCATTGGAATTAAAAAAAAAACACCACTATTGAGGTTCATATGATATACAGTGAAAAGAAGGAAAGCATGTCCATGAATATTTAACATTTTTATCATGTGAAAGAGAACTTCAAGAACCCCACTTCATAAGGATAAATAGCTTGCATCATTTTGCCACAGAAGTTTTCATTCTTGGAGAGCTACAACTTTGCTTATTCATAGTGGATCGGTCTCATCAATTCTTTATCTTAAAGACTATCAGACAGAATCCAAGTTCCAAAAGTAGAGGAGCAGTAGTATGATAGGACTGATATCTTCTTGGCATAGGAGCCAACATTTTGGGGCCATGGGGGCTTTGGCCCCCAAAATAAAATCTTTGATGGGGCTGGGCCCCTGCAAAGTTGATGGGCATTCCCATTCAAATGGTGTGTGTGCACCGTGTCATGTGATTGATTATGCAGGGCAGAGCTTAACTAGGCAATGTACTGAAATTCTTTGATTTTAGTACATAACATTGGCCTGGTTCTTGCAGCATGGTAAGCCAAAGTGTGGCTTAGCAAGGCTCCACAAATGTGTGGGGCCCTGGAAAAAAGCTTGCAGTCACTTTGTCAAGGTAACAGATTGCAGTTAGCGAGGAGAAAGCTTAATCACAAGTCCCAGTTTGGATGACTCGTGAAGATGACCTTGGCTTAGTTCAAAGTGGTGCAACAGTAAAAAGGACTGGTGGGGAGCAAAGAGGTTGTGAGCTTCACTCTGGGAGCCCACACATTCATGCTATCTCTCTGCACTATATTTTGGCCTACTCTGTCATGTGAACCAGCCCATAATATTTTGGTGGTGGTTGCATAATTTCAGCTCTGACCCGAAAACTATTACTTTTTAAAGCAGCCAACTGATGTTAGGGAATATGCTATTTTCAGCCTGATCTATACTGATGGGGTAAACTATCCTGATCAAGCTCAAAAACCAAGATACGTTACTCTACTCAGAAAATTGCTCAATTTATTCTCACCCAACTGTCAATCAAATCGGATTATATGATATTCCTAAATATGTCCTTGGGAGCATGATAATGTTTTGTTTCCTTCTTCAGCTATTTTCTATCACCTTAACTTCCTTGCAGATCTTTCCCTCCCTTCCACACCCCTCTGATACATGGCATGTTGTTATAGCCATGCTGAAAATGCATTTTTCCTCATGCAGCTGGCATTTGTCAGGGAGGGAGGACTTAAAATCTTTACTGGCTTGTATTTTAATCCAAACCAGAGACATTTCAGGGCTATGATGCTTGCCCCATATTTGGGGTGATGATTGCAAAAAACCAAAATTAATGTATCTGAGCAAGGAAATGTGTAATTTGGCAACTTGACTACTCATTTGAATCTGCCTCTATGTTCAGTCTTGCTCATAGTCTTGAACCCACTGATTAAATGGGGAGTAATACTAATTTTAATCTGTCATTGAAGCTTTAGTAAAGCTATCAATTAAATCGATTGAAAATTGTAGCCCTAGAGAAAATTAATTCAAAAGTTTATTATTACTAGCGGGCAAAAGGCCAAAGCAGAATATTAGCACAGACTTATAATCTTCACAATACAGTTGCCTAGTTCATATTAATACTGTAGTTGTACAAAGAACACTTTAATTATAAGAGTGATCATTTCTTTTTATAAAAACACATTTTAAAAGACTGTTCCATAGGTCAGAAAACAGCTTACTTAGGCCCATACATATTTATGGATAAAATTCAGTAGTGAACACCCTTGAAATTCATAGGTCCTATGAAGGTTAATGCATAAGTTTATATGAGATATTATATTCAACATCAGGCCTCTTCTTTCTTTTTCAGAGGAACCATAGGCTACAGCCTGGCAATTATAATGTTAGTCTGATTAGTTGACATGTATTCATTTCTGTTTTTGGCACATGTGGATGTCCCATGTGCTAACATAATCAGCAATAAAATGGGTCAGAAAGAGGAGGTGAGTATATTTCTCTGTGCCAGGGCAGACTTCCTGCTCCTGAGATGTGCAGGAAAATATTTACTTCTTTAAACAACAACAACAACAACAACAGACACACACCAAAATGGCAGAAGAAGCAGGCACATGAACACTGCCCTTGGGCTGAAAATATACATGCATTCCTGAGATCCCAATTCCCCCTCCTAATCTTTCCAACCACGAGGCAACATGCTGCCATTTAAGTTACAAGAACCCCAGCAAAAGAGAAACTACTGTGAAATGTGTCTAGGCACCTGCACATCTTCCAGTACTGATTTCTTTGCACACAAGACTTCCAACCCCAAGAGTGTCAAGCCTTTTTTAAAAAAAATATCATGGCCTCTTTCAGCCTTGGCCAACCTTCTTGGGGCAACACCTCACTCTTGGACTCGCACACAGGTACATAGCCTGGATCAGGCCACTGAACTGGAGGTTTGCCACCTCTGCTTTTAAACTGTAAAGGAGGCATTATCCCAACGTAGCACAGCCCTCTGTGACTGGTGGCTTCAGTGGGTGAAAGGGAGAGAAAACAAGCTACTCTCCCTCCTTGCCCCTACCATGAGCCAGTGCCACTGCATCGACTTCAGGAGATGAATCTGTTTTTTCTGCCTTCAGTCATAAAGCCAAGGACAAGCCAGGGGTAGTTCCTTGGGGGGTCTTGAGCCTGTTACTTCCCAGATGGGGCTACCTGCAGAGATGGGTGTTTGGAGCCAACCTCAGGGAGACCCACCCCAGTCCTTATTCCTTGGCTAGGTGCTGCCCTGTTGAGCAAAGGGAATGCAATGGTTATCCTAGCTAGGTTGTCTTTTAATCCATCTGAGAAGTTCCACATATGGAAACATGTTTCTTTGCATGGATTTCCCTTTGTTTAATTAGGCATGCATCATTGATCAGAGTGCTGCTCAGTTATTTGCACTACATTGTTTTCACTGGAGTGAGCATTTGGGCCTTATCCAAATGTGCATCCACATGCTCATTCCACTGAAAACAATCCACTGCAAATCGTCATCAGCCATTGCCAGTCCAAGTTAGTGTCTCCTAATTGTCTAAAACTGGAATTCGAAATAAGCTTCCAGCAGTGAAAGACGTTTGTGAATTTTTTTGTGTATCACAGAGAACAGCAATCCTGTAACATACTGGGATTGCATAAACATTCTTTTTTTACATAATCTGGATAGCCTTGGGAGAACGTAATCAAAATGTTGACAATTCTAGTCCTTTAATTTGTACTTTTGGTAGGACCTTCACATATTCAGTGTCACCTACTTCAACTGCAGCTAAAATGCAGTTTAAGGCAGCATGACAGACTCATTCTGTGCTATCTTTAAAGTGACTGCAGAGATGTGAATGCAGAATAAATCAAATCAAATCTCTTACCTGTATCGTATCTGCATAAAGCATACGAATGTGCCTTTGCAGAGCTAACTGCTTTAAGCTTAGTGGTCTTAAAACATTTTTTTCAAGCTGTTGTTGAATTAAAACTGTGATGTAGCTACTGGAGGATTCTAATCAGTTATATATTACTAAAGGACAGTCAGGTTTGAGTGAATTTAAAGAGTGTAGAGCAGGATAGTTGATATATTTTCAGTGGATTTGCAGCGCAATCCTGTACTTAGAAGTAAGCCTAAGCTGTTTCTAGGGATTGATTCCCAGGTAAGTGTGAGTGGGGTTGCAGCCTAAATGTCTGGAGGAGCAGCGTGTGAAGAAGATATTATTTGATTCTATGATTCTAATGTAAAATGTATGGAAGGAGTTAAGATTATTGGTTTCAGGGTCTCTGAAAGATCTTGCTCAAAAAGGCAGCCCAGGCATTCATGTTGAATCCATCTCTTTGTACGAGACAAAAATTGTGTTTGCATTACAGTTGCTACAATTTTATTATTTAGTTTTTTTCCTTCCTGCCAAATGGTCAAGATTTATATCAGCATAGGTGAAATAAATTTATGGAAATCCATATATTGAAACTTTCAACAAGAACCCTAATAGTGAATGTCACAAAGGAACTGGCTTTCCTCCTCCCCATGTAAACTGATGGGTGTTCTCTTGATCCTCTACATCTGGTTGTTTGTTTGTTGGTTGGTTGGTTGTGCAAGCATGCCAAATCCATTTTAATTTCACAACCTGAATTTCAAATATATTTTTGAATACCACCTGCTAGTCTGGAAGAGCCTTTGGACTACAGACAATGCTGGTAGACTCTGCATGGGAGATACTCAACCTTGTTAGCCAGTAAGGAATCTCCACCACTGGGCAAAGAATGTCTTTGTTTGGGACCCATCTCCTGACATGAATACTATTTAATATCTGCTTAGTGCCAGCATCGTAGAAATGCTGCAAAGTAGACAGGACTGATGTAATTTCTAATGAAAGGACACAGCTAGATGAGATGAAAATAGAGGAAAGAGGATAAGATTTGTTAAAGGCTACATGGGAATGCAATAAAATCTAGCTGACCCAGCAGTGTGTAAAAAATGTGAGGTCCAGGAAAATCTTGGCAAAAGTATATTTCACTTTAAGGAGAAATATGTAGGCAGAATAATGTGCTAATTTAGATGAAGTAGAGGATAAGGCTGATGCAAGCATGACAAGAGGCATTTAAGACAGGAGTATACAAGACAAAGACAGATTTCACATGCTTAAAAGGGCTTTTGAAGTTCTTTCCCACTTGTGCATGTGTGAAATACAAAAATGAAGCATTAATTGATGTACTGTATAATGCTGTTAAATTGATTGCGGGCCATATAAGATAGATTTACAATCACGTTTCATTCTACATTTTTCATATGTGTTGCTGTTGAGTAGATTTTTTCGAAATCTGCAATAGTTTTAGCGATCCACCAACTATTTTCCACAGAGCTTGGCTTATTTGCGAATATGTTTTTTAGCATTTTAATCTCTCCTCACTATGTCGTCTTGGTTACTGTTAAGGGGTTCAGCTCCTTTACCCAATCCTACTTCCTTTTCTATGATGGTGTCAGCATCTTCCAAACCATTCTTTCTTCTTTGATCAAATTGATAAGGTCAGGAAAAAAGCCTTGTCTATTTCATTGTTGTTTTCCAAAAGGGCATGTATAATTTTATGTTGTTATTTAAAAACCAACAGCTGATGAGATCACTTTCGAATTCACCAGGGCTTTCCATGGTGTTGTCAGTTTCACAGGAAACTGGAAGGGAAGAGAGAATGAATAAATTTCCGAATGAATGAAGTTTGAGTAGGAAGCAGTAGTGCAGAAAGGTGAGTTAAACACTTTCTTGACAGTCACCAACAATGGCATGATGGGATTCCATTTGCATCAAGCTGCAGGAGAGTATGGACCAGTACTCCAGGCAAACAAGGAAAGCGTTACCTTCCACATGCTATCTATCAAGAGGGGAGGGTGGCGGTAACAATATCCAAGGCAGGATATTGGATAATCCACAGGAATGGTGGATGGGGTGAGCAGGAAGAATTTTCTGAATAGCAATTTAACTGCTTGAAAATGCAGATATGATATGGGCTAGAGGCACATAGAGCTGTGCACTCCTGAGAGAAGGACAAATCAGTGACAGTTAGTGGGTGTGTGTGGGGGGTAATCAGAGGTGGAGTGGTAAATACTAGTCAATTCATATCAGTTTGTAAACTGATAGTGAGACTTAAAGGTTTTAAGGATTGGAACAATGGTAATGAGTGTAGTAAGAGGGAGGGAGGGAGCTTTAGGACATCCATTCTCAAGGTATTTGGCATGAGTGGAGCTAGCAAAAGAGGTTATATAGTAACTAGACTAAGCAGCATAATGTGGCCAGTGGCTTGGATGTGCATAGAAGGAACAGAGAAGGAAAGTGCAGAGTTGAGTCATTATTTAGCTCAGTATTCTTCTGCTTAGTGCATCAAGAGGTTGATGAAAGTATATTCAAACATTTTATCCTTGTTGCAAAAGACAAAAATTGCTGCCCTTATTTTTTTTCCTTAGGGGAAAAAAAGCCTGCATTCATAGTGAAGTGTGTGTATTTCAAATGTGTATACAATATATACAGTACACACATACACAGTAAATTTGCTCAATATTTCTAAATCTGCTTGCAGCTTAAAGTGCAAACAATTACCGATATTTTTAAGATAAGCATTTTCAGAACGTGGCTGGAATATTCATTGGTCTGCATTAAATGAGGCTTGTGGCTTCCAGCTCACAAAAAAAACCCAAACAAACACGTGATGGCTGCAGCTCACATAAATAGGATCACTTGTCCCCCTCAGCTGAGACGCTAAAGGGTGAATAGTCATAAAAACTGAATAAGCTTTTCTTTTCCATTTCCTAATGAAGCCACATGGTTAAGCAGTGTGTGGGAAGCTTGCCTATACCACAACTGTTCAGTTCATAAACGAATTATTCACAGCTAGGACTCTTTGGCAACTGTCAGGAGCAATAAAATATTAGGTACACAAAAATTATTTCTTTTAAAATGTTGAAACTATCTGGGTGCTAATGTGGTGGGTGATTCATGCCTGAGGGCCAGGGATTAATGAATTTGGGTGAGGACTGTACCCCAGTGCCTCTGTCCCAGTGCTGACCTCCTGCATACCTGGATAATAATAATAATAATAATAATAATAATAATAATTTATTTATTTATACCCCACCCATCTGGCTGGGCTTCCCCTGCCACTCTGGGCGGCTTCCAACAAACATTAAAATACATGAAATATCACAGATTAAAAACTTCCCTAAACAGGGCTGCCTTTAGGTATTTTCTAAATGTCAGGTAGTTGTTTATCTCTCTGACCTCTGGTGGGAGGGTGTTCCACTGGGCGCGTGCCACTACCGAGAAGGCCCTCTGCCTGGTTCCCTGTAGCTTTGCTTCTCGCAGTGAGGGAACTGCCAGAAGGCCCTCAGCGCTGGACCTCAGTGTCCGGGCAGAACGATGGGGGTGGAGATGCTCCTTCAGGTATACTGGACCGAGGCCGTTTAGGGCTTTAAAGGTCAGCACCAACACTTTGAATTGTGCTTGGAAACGTACTGGGAGCCAATGTAGGTCTTTCAAGACTGGTGTTATGTGGTCTCGACGGCCGCTCCCAGTCACCAGTCTTGCTGCCACATTCTGGATTAGTTGTAGCTTCTGGGTCACCTTCAAAGGTAGCCCCACATAGAGCGCATTGCAGTAGTCCAAGCGGGAGATAACCAGAGCATGCACCACTCTGGCGAGACAGTCTACAGGCAGGTAGGGTCTCAGCCTGCGTACCAGATGGAGCTGATAGACAGCTGCCCTGGACACAGAATTAATCTCCGCCTCAATGGACAGCTGTGAGTCCAAAATGACTCCCAGGCTGCGCACCTGGTCTTTCAGGGGCACAATTACCCCATTTAGGACCAGGGAGTCCTCAACACCTGCCCGCCTCCTGTCCCCCACAAACAGTACTTCTGTCTTGTCAGGATTCAATCTCAATCTGTTAGCCGCCATCCATCCTCCAACCATCTCCAGGCACTCACACAGGACCTTCACCGCCTTCACTGGTTCTGATTTGAAAGACAGGTAGAGCTGGGTATCATCCACATACTGATGAACACCCAGCCCAAGCCCCCTGATGATCTCTCCCAGCGGCTGCATGTAGATGTTAAAAAGCATGGGGGAGAGAACGGAACCCTGAGGCACCCCATAAGTGAGAGCCCAGGCGTCTGAACATTCATCCCCCAACACCACTTTCTGAACATGGCCCAGGAGGAAAGAGCGGAACCACTGTATGAGAGTGCCCCCAGCTCCCAAACCCTCTAGACAGTCCAGAAGGTTGATGGTGTCAAAAGCTGCTGAGAGATCCAGCAGCTTTGACATTACATATTGGGGTCTACCATTGGGCAGCTACTGATGTCTCAGTGGCCTCAGAGGGCAACACTGCTGCCCCTGAACAGAGGAAACTGGTGGGCAGATGGCCCATCTGATGGGATACTGCTGAGGCTTCTCAAAACCTAGCTATGTTGTCCACTATAACCCCTAAATGATCTCTGGAACCTATTTTGTTTATACTGTAGCCGCATTCTCCATGTTATTATAATTTTGAAAGTAGCTACCATTAACCTTTCTGTGCTGTCTTACATAGTGCTGGGATACATTGGGATAGTGTCAGACTGGGACTATATCTCCCATAACCTCGTTTGTTTACAAGTAGAAAAGCTATGGAAGATATCATGCAGATGACTTCTTGTTTTGTTCCAATAGCAATAATAATTTATTAAATTTCTATACCACCCTTTATCCGAGATCACAGAGTGGTTTACAATATAAAAACACAACAATGCATAACATAGTAACAAACAAAAACAATTAACACCCCCTGCCACAGTTTAAAAGGCCATCAATTGTTTAATTAGCCAAATTCCTGGACTGTTTTTGCCTGGTGCCTAAAGATATGTAATGACAGCACCAGACAAGCCTCGCTGGGGAGAGCATTTCACAAATGGTGAGCCACCACAGAAAAGGCCCGCTCTTCTTTTGCCACCCTCTAGACCTTATGTGGAGGAGGCACATGAAGAAGGGCCTCAGATGATGATCACAGGGTCCAGGTTGGTTCATATGGGGAGAGGCAGTTATTGAAGTATTGTGGTTTAAGGGTATGAGCTATTTAAGGCTTTATGGGTCAAAATAAAGCCCTTAACTGCCGTTAATTTAATTTTGAAACAAACATTAATATGTTGTTGTTGTGGGGAGGGGGAAGTGATAAATCTATTAATTTGTTTTGCAATGGCTGATGAGAGGACATGTTTTCCTCTACAGCTAGAGAGAGTATGGAACTGTGGGCTTTTGGTTCATCTTGTTTTGAAACCTTCCCAATAGAAGAGATTATAAAGTCTTGTTTTTTCCTTAGCCTTTTCCTTAGCATTCCTTAGCATTGCTGCTGCCTTGTTTGTTTAGGAAGGGCCATAGCTCAGAGGTAGAATATTTGCTTTACATGCAGGAAGGTCCCAAGCTCAATCCCTGGTCTCTCTAGGATAGGCTGGGAGAGACCCCCGCCTAAAAGCCTGAATAGCTGTTGCCAGTCAGTGTGTAGATATATGGACCAGTAGTCTGACTTAGTATATATTCCTACATCTGGTAAAATGAATCTTTAAACAGTTTAGCACCAGCCGCCAATGTAAAACTCCTATTTGGACATAAAAGTGTATGGCATTAACTTGCATTAACTGTCCTCTGTTAGGAAATGGCTTATCCTGATTTCTGCTCACCTTCTGCATATAACAGGCTATCACTACCCAAATATTTTATGGTGTATTTAAATACAGTGGTACCTTGGTTTACGAACTTAATCCGTTCCGGAAGTCCGTTCTTAAACCAAAGCATTCTTAAACCAAGGTGTGCTTTCCCATAGCAGCGGGGGACTCAATTTACAAATGGAACGCAATCAACAGGAAGCGAAACATGTTCTTATTCCAAGGCAAAGTTCACAAATCAGAACACCTACTTCCAGGTTTGCAGCGTTCTTAATCCAAGCTGTTCATAAACTAAGCTGTTTTCAAAGCAAGGTACCACTGTAGTTATTTTCATATCAGTGCTGTAGTGTTGCTGAACTGGACACAGCTCTCAGCACCCTTCTGGTTCCCCCCCCCCCCCCCCATCCTACCAATCAGACTTGTGATTTGGAATCTGACAAATAGATAAGATACAAGGGAAGGAACTGATGTATCAGTTAGTTAGTGGTATTACTAAAGCACTGGCACCAAGTATCCTGTTAGTTGCCATGGGGTTTCCTCAAATGTAGTTCTTGGAAGCATTTGGAAGGCATTTCTTCTGAGGTACGGTAGTAGGTTACAGAGAACCATAACTAGCCTGTTAATTTCTCTTCCTCTGATCTTTCTCATAGTACTTCCCTAGTCCAGATCAGCAAAGCTTTTAAGGAGAAGGTGGACAGACATACATGAGTTCATTTGCCCAGAGACGTATGCAGCCTTATATAGGTGGAAGAACAACAAAATTGTATTGTGGCTTAAAAGAATCTTAAAAACGGACAAATTTATTATGGCATATGCTTTAATGGACTAAAGTCCACTTCATGCCAGTGATGGAAACTGTGAACAGAGGACGAGGGAAACTCAGCAGGCAGCAATTGCATCCAATGCTCTGGTGTCGGTTTTTCTGAGGAAAGGCTTTGTAAAAAGGAACATAACTATTCTACTTCAGTGATAGCATTTATTGTTTTCTGTTTTGCTTTCCTTACTTTTGAATCAGGAAAAACCTCCAAAGAAGCCCTGAGAGGGTAGCAGAAGCCGCCAGAAGTCTGTGCTTTATAAAGAATAACATGAAAGATTAAAAATAAAAAGGAAGTGAAACAGTTTGAATGCCAACAGTGCCACTGAAAAAGAAGTGAGGATAGTGCGAACTGGCAGAAGTTTGGGGAGGGTTTATGGGCCCACAGCAAAACTGAAATAGGAGGCTGGGTGGGCCGTTCACAACAGTTCCCCCCACCCCATGTGAATAAATCTACAGATTGAAATGAGCTGCCTAGCGTAAGGGTGGGTCCTTGTCACTACTACTCTTCCTTCCTCACGGGCAATGGAGAGGGAGGGCATCATAATGAGCTTTTAGATGCCAAAGTAAGGAACAGACACTGCAAAAGCCCAGAAGGAGATGTAATGGAAAGCTAGGGAAAGCCAAGCAGCAAGAGATCATCAAGTCCTGTGCCCTCAGCTACTCCTGTGACATGAATATGTCCAAAGTCATACTCCTCAAATGGAAGAGAATTTGGGTGAAGGCAATGAACAATGTTCTTTTTAAACATTTTGGTGGCAAAAGGCAGAGACACAGAAAACCCTATTTTTGTAACTTCTCCTTAGGCTTTAATAATACAGGCATGATCTTACCTGTGTAAAGTCTTCACGTGTGCCTGATTACATTTAAATGCAGTTACCATGTGTGCTTTCCCTTTCATGTGTAATGTCATCATCCTAACAAAACCAGGCCATTGATAACTGGCATGCTACATTTACAAATGAATTGGCCAGCATGGCAGGTACATTTTAATGTGACTGGGCACACATATGAAGTATATGTGTTAAGGACTTTCACCATGGCCCACTATCATCTGGATTAAGCAGGCCATGGTAAGTAACTCTTGGTAAGCATTGTCTTCAAGTAGCTCTAACTATCAGTTTCCTATCAGTCCTGGGGCAACAAGATTCCTTTCATGGGCTTTGATTAGTTGAGTCTGTTCATTTTTAACGATCACCTACCATTTCTTCAGTGCTGTTCCACCCTCCCCCCATTGCAAACACCTCTGCAGCATCTGCATTGCTTCTGAATAGTGTGTTAAGGGATGACTGCCACGTTAATGAGTCTGTTATTCCATCTTCTTGGATGAAAATAGTGAAAATATTTAGAGTTTGCAGGCTGCCTAGAGTTTTTAAGTAGGGAAAAAAACCTGGAGGGTGACTTGAACTACTAGTAAGTGGAAAATGTTGCAACCCATGATGTGTTAATAATTCCTGTGGTGATATGTTCTATAGACATGGAATGATTATCGGGCTACACAGTCAAGACTTAACACTGATTGTTGGCATTTTTGTTGTGCTGGAAGAACAAATGAGTCATGCAAAGAACTCAGTCTTCAGATAATCTTAGATATTCTGTTAACTTTTGAGGATTAGCTTCTCCTTGGTCGAAAGGGCAATTTGGGTTTCCTTTCTCAGTGGGAAGTTTGCTTTAACCCCCATTTCCCTCTTCAATGGGTTTTCGGGTGGGAAAGCACATTATATTTTAATGAACTAATACAAAACAATTTCACTATGCTTTGACAGATGTTTTGAGTAAGACCTCTAGATGTATTGCTATAAGTAAACTTTTAACTGATTTAATAGTAATTGCATCTTCTTAAAGAACCCTGGGATGCAATCCCTAATTGATGCTGGTCTGAAGTTTTTGCATGTAAATTTTGGGGCTGCAGCAAAAACAATTATATTCAGTCTTTGGGTTTTGTACAGAGGCTTAGCTGCTCTTGGTCACACCATGTCCCTGGGACGGGAGAGTGACCCCCATTACCTGCCCACCCCAAAAGTAACCATGCACCCCCTCCCTTTTATGGAGGATGAATGGTCCTCCAAAAGAGCATACATTTATCTTAAACACACTTACTAGGGAATAGGCCCATTGAAAACAGTAGGACTTACTTCTGAGTAAACATGTATACGATTACAGTGCTAGAATCCAAGCAAATTCTTTGAACTTTTTCCAAACAGCAAAAGATTCTTGGGAGAAGGCCGTGACAGTTAAAGATTTCTTCCCCAACCAATATGAAACCTGGTATCTGTGTGCCCTGGGTATGCTTTTCTGAAACCCTCCTCTCATACATGAAGTACTGTACCCTGCTTGCTTTTTCATTTTGCTTGTGGCTCTTGGTGAAGTTGTGTGATTGCCTCATCATATGCTTAGCTAGCAATTTAAGCCTGCCATGCAACCACAAAACTGACAGAAGCTAATTGAACCAAAGCTTGATTAAATGCAGGTTGTGCTGTGAGCTAGGTAGATTACACATGAAGCAATTCCACAACTTTTCAGATTTTGCAGGTGCATTTATCCTATATTCTTGATGTACCAATATGTTGACTCTTCCTGCAACTGGCATGATAACTTGGAAATTTCTTGAGGATACAGGGCATAAATTAAATGAATTAATAAATATCATAGTGTGCTAATTGGATAGAGATGTTGGGTACCAAATGCAGGCAACTCCCCATTTGCACACGTTTGAGGCACATACAACTGATACGTGCACCGTTTTCAGCACCGGAAGGGTGGGGCTTATGTGCGTCCCGCCAACTCGCGCGGTGTCTTGGAATGAAACCCCCTTGCAAATGGGGAATTGCCTGTATGCTTCTTAGAGTGGTTATTTGATTCTCTTTGGGTACTATGGGAAGTCACTGAATGCATTTCTAAAGTTATCATTTAGTCTAAAACTAGTTTTAAAATATTATATGCCATGTGGCACTAGTATGTGGTTCAGAGCCTGTTACTAGATCAAAAGGCTGTGTTTTGCTCCTGCTGAGTAGACCAGTGCATTTGCTTATGTATAAAAATGTCCTTGTCTTTTCTGCTCAGCATTTGTTCTGCGAAATAGATCTGTGTGAATGCTAAAACTGTTTCCAAATGGAAGTGAGACTTATAAGCAAGCTAAATGACACAGTTTAGAGTATCTGATGTTTCTATAAATATATAGGAGGGAAAGTATAGCTTGAAAAAGTTAAGTACTTCAAAGGGCTGGCTATACTTTTCAGAGGCAACTGTAGCTTTGGATAAAATAGAAAGAAAGGAATCAATACTTGTAATTGCATGGATGGAGTTAAAAATATCTTCGGAGGTTAGAAAGTTGTTAACATGACAGCTACATTTATGCTACAAATCTTTCCCCAGAGCCTATAATCATACCAGAAGTTACTGTAGATCTATATGACTTTGCATTTTAACATAATCTTCAAAAGTAGAATAAATTTGCACGAGTTTTGGATTTCCTCAGCAGCAAATGTAGTGAATTAATTTTCAGTCAAGGAACCTCCAGTTCAGTTCTGTAACATATAACTCTGGAAATTATCAATTGATTGTTTCCTTTTTCTTCCAGGAAAAGATTAAGAAACCACCTTTCATTCTCATTTTTGAAGGAAATGAATTGAGAATCATTTAACATTATCAGTGATTAAGAACATTCTCTAGAAACTTGTTTGTACTATCAAAACCCTCTCTTGTTTTAAAATATATCCTATTGCTGTGGGTCCTCAGAAGCCATAAGTTGGAGAGAGTAAACCAATAGTGAAAACCAAACGCTATCAACCAGTAATCTTTTTAAATACAGGCAAGATAGCCAAGCAAAGGCTACGGAGATTTAAAAAAAATTGGTAAACTGGATTTTTTAACCAGGTAAGAAAATAATAATAATAATAATAATAATAATAATAATAATAATAATAATAATTTATTATTTATACCCCGCCCATCTGTCTGGGCCTCCCCAGCCACTCTGGGCAGCTTCCAACAGATTAAAATACAATAATCTATTAAACATTAAAAGCTTCCCTAAACAGGGCTGCCTTCAGATGTCTTCTAAAAGTCTGGTAGTTGTTATTCTCTTTGACATCTGATGGGAGGGCGTTCCACAGGGCGGGTGCCACTACCGAGAAGGCCCTGTGAGGAGTAGCAAGTACCCACTAAGGGGTTAAGCTGTGTGCTATGTGCTGTGTGTCACCTGATCACTGGGAGGTCCCACATACGGGAATGTTTCTTTGTTCTGTCTGTGTGAAAATTAGTTTCGGTTTTGTCCAGAGAAGGGAGAGCAGCCATGCCGTCTAACTCTCCCGGTTAGATGTTATATCTTTCTGTAAATAAAGCAATTAGTTTAGTAAAGAGAAGCTGTTCTTTGTGAATTATTGTGAGCTACTTCCAGTTAAGTTCACACAAGGTTTCACTACGCAAGGAGAAAGAAGATACTCTGCAGTTTCTTTGCCAAGAGTCCGCTGATAAGGAAGCGCGACTGGACCCTGAAGGTGGCAAAGACCTAATGAACTAATCAATCACTCATTAGGGCCGTAAAACTCAACAGGCCCTCTGCCTGGTTCCCTGTAGCTTTGCTTCTCGCAGTGAGGGAACCGCCAGAAGGCCCTCAGCGCTGGACCTCAGTGTCCGGGCAGAACGATGGGGGTGGAGACGCTCCTTCAGGTATACAGTCCCATTGTCTTAATTTGCATTCTGCAAATCTCTTTTGATCTCTAGTGTTGTATGGGGTCATGCAAAGGGATATGCAGACAATCCAGAGATCCACCTGCCCCACATTCTATTTCAGTACTTCCTCTGACATATGTTTTGGAATACGACAGCAAAACTCAGATTTGTGTGCACTTATCCACCTGAGATTTAGGAAGAGCAATGTGTATTGTTATAAATGAATTCTAAATAGGAGTCATAATGCATCTGTATACAGCTTTAAAAATTTCTGTGCTAACTGCAAAATAGAATGGATTTTATTTCAAACCTTGTTAATTCATTCATAATTTCAATTTTTAAAAATAGCAAGCCTGAAATGACTTTCAGTAGTAGGGTTTTTGGGGGGATTTGGAAATTGAGGGGATTTACTAAACTGATGACTCTTTTTTGCTTTTATAAATTTTCTCCTTTGGGCAGCACTTTCTAAGTATTACAGCCGGGTGAATCAAATCAGAAATCTGAATGAAGCACTAAGCGACTGCATTAGAGTTCATTCTTGGAAACGTTCACCTATATCACACAGTACTTCCAGGAAGGAAGGCACTGCCTTTACACTGTAGTTACCTTACACTTTAATTGGTTTTTTAAAACACCAGGAAGAAGAGGAGACCTCCCTGGAACTATTTTCAATGAGATGAAGTAGAAAGCTTCATACCTTGTCATCAGTAAAGAACACACAGTAATCTAAGTGGCACCAACACAGTGGCCTGGTTCACACGTCACAGTAAGCCAAGCTTATCGGGACTGTGTGAATTTTCTGGCTTCTGGAGATTAGGCTGCACCCACTTTGTTTCTTGCTGGGCTTTTTTAGCTCAGCATGATACAGCAGCTGTATCATCCAGATAAAGGATTATGGTTGAACTCTCTCTTCCTTAGCTATGATCTGGAACCAAGAACAAAACTAGTGCTCTTTCCGTCATGTACCACTTCAGTGCTTTATTTCTAGCTTGTATTAAGCCACAGTTCCCTCTTATGTCAGAACCAGACACTTTGGCTTAAGCCAGGTGTGTTATATTAACACATGACATTAAACTAGATGTGACATTAAGCTAGAATTCCTTGATTGGACATAATGGGGTAACTGTCTTAATACAATCCAGAATTGAAGTGCCACATTGGTATGAAAGAGGAGAAAAACTCATCCCTGGCATTTCCCTTCATAATCATGGTTTATGAAACCTGGAATTATCATCTACATCATGCCATTATATCTGAATAGCTAAACCATGGTTTGCAAATGTCCAGAAGCCAGAAACCATAATTTGAAATGGGTTTGTAATGGTTTGCAGTACATCTGTATTGATTAAAACATGATTGTGATTATTGCTCCAGAAACCTCCTTACTGTAGAGATAGAAGTGTTCAAGCAGGCAGAAACCAAAAACCCACACTGTTGTTTCCTGAGCACAATCTGTTTCGCACTGTGGTTACCGTGTTTCTCATATTATAAGACATGTCTTATATTTATTTTTTCCTCAAAAAATCACACTATGGCTTATTTTCAAGGGATGTCTTATTTTTTTCCTCCTCCTCCTGCCGCGGCCGGCATTGCTGCTGCGCCTATCACTATGTCTTATTTTCGGGGTATGGCTTATATTCCTTGAATGCTTAAAAATCCTGCTGTGGCTTATTTTATGGGTATGTCTTAAAATATGAGAAACAGGGTATACTTGCAGGTGGGATCACTTCAGCTCTTTGCACCTCTCCTCTGTTCAGAACAGAAGGGAGGGAGGGTACCCAGTCCTGGCATCCAATGAAAAGTGTGCATGTTAAGAGGGGATTATATAATGTATGAGAGACTGAGCCACTGCAAATAAGAAGAGCAATCAGTGTTTTATGCATTTTAGATTTTAAGGGGATATTTACTGAGACCTTTCAAGAAATACTAGTCAGGACGCTGCTGGCTGCTCTGGAGGGCACCAGGTTGGTAAAAGTTACCTTGTGAATTCATAGTAACACCTGGGCAAGATATATTCTATGAATCCTTTGAGTTTGTGTGTGGGTTTAGGGTTTTCTGGAAAGTTTATCCAATTATGCTTTACAGGAGGGTTGACAGGGAAGAAGCACCAAAGCACAGCTACACTAGTAGTAGTGATGATGCATGTCTTGTTAACTTTTATTTGTGTGGTCGTTTCCTCCTGTTCGTAACTGTATATGGTATTTTCTACTCTCTGGCGTACTTTCAAAGAAAAATGGAAGAATGTCTATTTCAGTGGCATTCAACCAATGGAAAAGGGTCAATAAAAGCTAAAGAATACACCCTGAATCTAATTGAGATCTCTGGTGTACTTGCACTTCCTGATTATTTTGCTTCCCTCATTATGTTATTTTAGAAAAATTTCTGTAAGTAAGAAAAAATGTGCCTGCTTTCTCTGTGCTGGATGTAGAAACAGCATTAATAACACAAGCTTGAACAAAATAATAGGCATTGAAATGCTGATTTCATGAACAAGACATAATGAGAGTGAAGGAAGCTGTGAATTACTTCTTGTGTGAGCTCTGTGTGTGAAAGGAAGGCATTTTTTAGGTCTTATCATTGTGAAACATCAGAATGGTTTATTGCAATGTCTTTGTGTGTTGATGATTTTGTGTCAGTTATAGATAAGATGATGAATAGAAAACCATGTAGGTGTGTGTGCGTTTCTTGGCTCTTGCACACATGCATGTAAACAAGAAATGTATAAAAATGGTTTCCCAGACACCATTGAGGCCCAGACCTACATAGTTGCAGAGATGGATGTGCTTTTAGACCTCTGGTCTACATTGTATTGGTGTTCATTCGATGGTCTTTGTTAGCTTTGATTGTGGCAGAGGTGTGAACCGATTTATTTGGTCATGTTATATTTCCTCCCTTTCCTTTTCCTCAGTCGCTGGCCACTTCCAGACTGTGTCACTGTTTCCTGCTGAGATTCAATCACAGACCATCAAATTCAGGCTACACAATTAGAATTGATTTGGAGCTATTTTGCAAGAAATTCACTTCTCAAAATCAGATTTTTTGCAATAAGAAAAGTAACAGTGAAAGGCCCTGAAAAGTGTGGGATAACATTTGCTGAACTCCTTGAACACAAATTAGAACAAATCCTCAATAAAGAGCCAGTGTCCTATTATTTTCATGCAAACAAATTAGTATGAATGTTACAGCCTCTCATCTGTTCAGCGGCTTCAGGCCACTCTCCGGAGGCAGGGGCATCGCAACGGGGCGGGCAGCGCCCCCTGGCCCAGGGCCGGCCCTACGGCCAGGCTGGGTGGCACAGGGTGCCGGCCCTCCAGGCGGCAGCCACGCTGCCGCGCTGTGCCCGCCCACCCACCGTCATGGGAAACGGGGCGGGGGGCGCCGGAGGGATCTGTCGCGCCAGGGCGCCAGGTATGCTGAAGACGGCCCTGTTGATGCTTGAAGCTGGAGGGAAGCTAGGAGCAGCATCTGGTGCTTTGAGGGACCAAGGAGGGACCTCCTACACTTTTAATTTAATACAAATTAAGGCATTTGATTGAAACAGGTCAGCCCTTACTCATCTTGATTTATTGGTTCATTACTTGTACAGAAGATTGGATAAAAGAAAATGAAATGTAGACCTGAATGAATAACCCTGTAAAAATAAAATATTCAAAAAAGAAACTCATGATGAGCAGATTTTAAAATGAATTGCAGAAATTGCTTGAGCATAGTGTTGTCTTGAGCAAAGTCTGTCTTGTTCATCTCCAAAAACTCAGTTTCATTTACCTGGGCTAAGTTTCTACATGTGTTACTACATGCATGTATGGAAGTAATTTCCACATGTATTCTGAAATTTCATGTAATGCTGAAGCAGAGAACTCAGTAGCACTTGGTTGTAACAGAAGAGCAGGGAAGCCTCTCACTCCCTTCCTTCTATGGAGAGACCTTCTGAGACCATCCGCAAGCTCCTTTAGTACCCTTGAGTTAAGCTCATTAGACCCTGGAAATTTGAATTCATTTAAAGTAGCTAGGTGTTCACTTACTACCTATTTTTCCTGTCTTGGGCTGCAGCACCCTCCTTACTTTGTTTATTCTATTATCACAAGGTTGGGCACCGCTTTCCTTTTGGGTTAAGATAAGAGACAAAGTAGGTGTTGAGCAGTTCTGCCTTCTCTCTATCACCCAATGGCATTTCTCCATCTTCTCCACTGGGAATTATTTTCCCAGGGCATTTCAGTCACAGTGTTGTGGAGGAGAGGTGTTGAAATAACAATGTATTATCCCCATTATTATATGGGGATAAAATAGAGCTGCAGATTTAACGTATCAGATTTGGACCCAAATAAAGAATGGAATCAAAACAACACAGATGAGGATGCTCTCAAACACGGCAGATACAAGGCAAATCTTATGGTCACTGCTCACCCCTATTAAATACTTCTGAAATTGTGGCTACCCTTCTACTCTATCAAATTCCAGAGTGCTCTCTTCTGAGCCCTTTGCAATTGTTTAGAATATCTTGCCAGACTTCTAATGTCAAAGCAAAGTAGAACAAGGCTGACATTTGAAGCACATGGTGGCATTTTCTCTCCTCCTGTGGTGTGATGTAGCTATCTATTGCTCAAGTTCAAAAAGAAGACATTAGTGTTACAAGAATGGCTTTGTGTAAGAGATTTAAAAAAACCCAGTTCAGTTTTTAAAATATGGCTTATTTTTTTAAGCGCTGTTCCTTTAAAAATGAAATAAAAATGTTTTCTTATAACTAAGTGTTCTGGAGGAGTCTTAATTCAGGCTTGCAGCTGCAGGCTATTTTTGTTGTTGCTGCTGCTGCTGTTGTTTTAACAATGCTCTCTTGGTTAGACCTTTTCTTTTTTTACTGTGTCAGGGTGGGGAATTCTTTTCAACCTGATGGCCATATGCTCTCAGCAGGAGCCTTCCCAAAGCTGTGTGTTGGTAGAGGCAGAGGCAGAGGCAGAAATGGGTGTAACAATGGATGTGGCTCTTACCTTTGTACAGTGGGCTTCATTCCAGCCATGCAAAAGTTGGAGGTTTCTACACACTCACACCCACACACCAACACTCCATCCATCGAGGCAAGCAGGAGGCATTATCACAGCTCCAGTCACATAAGGGCACTCAAGGAGGATACATAGGAGAGAGAGTGAGGGGTGTGGCCTGGGGATAAGATATGTGGCCTGGGAAGGAGATGTGGCTGAGGGAGAGTCCTGAGGGCCACATAGAGACATCTGAAGTGCTGCCTTCATACCTGGGCCTCAGGTTCCCCACTATGTGCAATCAGGTATTGGAATTAGCATTGGTTATCATAGCTATCATTCTTACTTACGTTTCACATTTATTTATTTATTTATTTATTTATTTATTTATTTATTTATTTATACCCCGCCCATCTGGCTGGGTTTCCCCCGCCACTCTGGGCGGCTTCCAACAAATACCAAAATACATTAAAATATCACAGATTAAAAACTTCCCTAAACAGGGCTGCCTTTAGGTGTTTTCTAAATGTCAGGTAGTTGTTTGTCTCCTTGAACTCCGATGGGAAGGCGTTCCACAGGGCAGGCGCCACTACCAAGAAGGCCCTCTGCCTGGTTCCCTGTAGCTTTGCTTCTCGCAGTGAGGGAACCGCCAGAAGGCCCTCGGCGCTGGATCTCAGTGTCCGGGCTGAACAATGGGGGTGGAGACACTCCTTCAGGTATATATACTTGAACACTTGAACCAACACAACTTTCTCATGCTCCCCTGTTTTACTCCCCACTTTGTCCTGATAGGGACCTGGGTGGCGCTGTGGTCTAAACCACTGAGCCTCTTGGGCTTGCTGATCAGAAAGTTGGCGGTTCAAATCCCCGCAAAGGGGTGAGCTCCCATTGTTTGGTCCCAGCTCCTGCCAACCTAGCAGTTCAAAAGCACGCCCAAAAAGTGCAAGTAGATAAATAAGTACTGCACCGGTGGAAAGGTAAACGGCATTTCCGTGCACTGCTCTGGTTTCGCCAGAAGCGGCTTAGTCATGCTGGCCACATGACCCGGAAAAACTGTCTGCAGACAAACGCCGGCTCCCTCAGCCTGTAAAGCGAGATGAGCACCACAACCCCAGAGTTGTCCGCAACTGGACTTAACTGTCAGGGGTCCTTTACCTTTACCTTTTTTTTGTCCTGATACTTTGAAGATTGCTTGTTCAGCTTTGCATTTTATAACTGGTTTTACTTACCTAATAGCCATAGTCTACAAGGAATTTCACAAAGTGAGTGGGCTGGTAAAGTGAGGTATGCTTAGCTCTGTCCATCTCACTTTTGTGTTTGTGCTTGGTAGTCAGCTGTTAAGGCTACTAAGAGGCTTTCATGGTAGCTACAGGTGAGAGTGATCCCTGGTAAGGGGGTCCAAGGGGAAGGATTCTGTTGGTATGCCCAGGTGGGGGCTAACGGGTCACAGAACGTTTATGTATCCTATGCTGCACTGTTCATTTCCTAGCAAAATTTGAATTTTAAAACAAACAACCTTATTTTCCAAGACAGTAATTTACCAGTTGTGCCATTTGGAGTTATGCAGAAAAGGGGTAACAATTAACACATTGTAGAGAAGAGTAGGGATGTAGTCTATGTTACATAGAAGGTCTATAACAGAAACCTATTGAGTACATTTTTAAAGTACTACAGTGCCAGGAAGTGCCAAAGGATATTTGGACACATGAAAATGCGCCCAGCTGCTTAGAGGAGAAAAAGACCCTGGTAGGATTGTATTTTGTCCATTAGGCATCTGTCAGCAAGTAGACACTATGAATCCAATATTACTATATTTAAAAAAGCAACCAATAAGTTTTATAGATTGGTTTCACAAAGTTAATTGCATTTTTACAGCATGATCCTTTGCATGTCTAACTGGAAGTAAGCCACACTGAGTTTTCAAGTAACTGTGCTTAGTGTTGCTATCATAGAAAAGTAATCTCTTTCAGGCAATATTTCTTTTCATGCCATTGAGCTCTAGACTAAGAATAGGATTGCTATGAAAAATGAACGGTTTGAACAGCTGGGACTCACAGTTGCTTGCTCTGACACTTTTCCTTTTCTTTTTTTTGGAGAGAGTATGTGAGGGACGAATCTTCAAACACCATGTTGATGCTGGCTCCCTGTAGGGAATTTAGCTATTGAGAATCCGTTTTGTGGAACATTTGCTACATGTCAGCATTCTGAACTTCAGAGTAAATGTTGTAGCTCCCCAAGGTTTCCTTCCTCTGAAGCAAGGCCTGAAATAAAATTACATTAAAAAAGGGAAACCTTTTGTTTGTCACCATCACTTACAGCTGTATGTCCAATACCTGCAATGAAAATAAATATCTGAAAAGCACACAATATGCATTCCCCAAACTTGAGATCTGGTGGCCCTATACACTAAAGCCATTTAACTAGGAAGGCCCTAGGACTTGTCCATCTGCGCAGAATATTCTCTCATGGGCACAAAAGGCTTTTCAGGGCTGCGGTACAAATAAGCAGAATTGGGCTGGGCTGTGGCATGCTGAGGCATGTCATCAAAAATGTATGTTCTGCGTAGACAGTGAAGGAAGCTGCGTAGAAAGCTTCATTGAAGGAAAATGGTAAATCCCAATGTGTAGGGATGCCATGTGTGATAATCACATGGCTGTGGTGAGAAGGTACAGGGCGTTTCTGTGTGCTTTGGCTTCTGTCATGGTGTTCCATTGCACAGGAAGCGATTTAGTCATGCTGGCCACATGACTTGGAAAGCTGTCTGTGGACAAACGCTGGCTTCCTTGGCCTGAAAGTGAGATGAGCGTCGCAACCCCATAGTCGACTTTGGCTGGACTTAACCGTCCACGGGTCCTTTACCTTTTTAGCTATTTTACTGTGTGCAAGGCTTACAGGAGCCAGTAAACTGCATGCAGTTGTGTCTTTGCAGGCACAACACGTATGTGCACAAGGTGTAGTAGGCAGATATTCAGTCATCACGTTGTACTATGTGTGGGTTTTAACACTCTTTCCTGTGCCGAATTGCTTTCCAGACAGGAAATGTATCACATTGTGACAGAGCACTCATGCGAACCACAAACGCTCTTGAGTCTAGGCCGATGAAAAACATCAACCTAGCAAGAAGTAAGAAGCCAGGCATAGACCCAATAAGTGCATGAATTGTCTTGGATCCAAATGTGAATTGCAGTCCACAAAAATTTCTAATACTGGTTGTAAATGTAAGTAGATTACTGTATTTTTTGAATTACAATTTTAAAATATTGGATAAATATATGTTCTCATTGAAAGCAACAGGAATGTTGGACTTGCAACATGGACAGACACTTGCTCTTATGTTTCTTAAGCACTCAGTATTTTAAGGAATGGTAGGGTGTAGTTCAGTCTTGACCATAGGGTGGCTCATGGTAACACTGCTACAAATAACGTGAAATGCAATTCTTAAATCTACCTGCTTAGCTTAAATCTACTACTTGTGGAAATGCTTTAGCCCTGATACTCAGTGGTGTAGATGAAGGAAGGTGGTTCTAATGAACTACTGTGAAGCACAGCTCTGTAAATGGGGTTCCTAAAATAATATCAGAAAAGGCTTCTATTTCAGTCGGGCTGCTTGCCTGACATCAGAAGGGAAGGGAAGGGGAAGAACACAAAATGCTCCAGGTTCAGTTCCCAGGATCTCCACTTAGAAGGATCACAGATACCAGCCTGGGAAAGACTTGACCCGAGACCTTGGAGAGGTGATACCAATTAGAACAGACAGTACAGTGGAGGATGGAACAATGGTCAGAGTTGGTGTAGTGCAACTTCATACTTTCAATTCATGATTCTGAAATTCAACAAAGCTCATCTTGTTGTTTGTAAAAAACAACAACCCAAACTCCTCAGAATGAAATCACACTTAAATAACAGTAAAGCTCCAAGTAAAGTTACAGGGTAAACAGCATTTCCGTGATCTCTGGTGTTCTGTTGCACCAGAAGCGGTTTAGTCATGCTGGCCGCATGACCCAGAAAGTTGTCTGCAGACAAACGCTGGCTCCCTCGGCCTGAAAGTGAGATGAGCACCACATCCCATAATTGCCTTTGACTGGACTTAATCATCCAGGGGTCCTTTACCTTTTAACTTACAATTCATGCAAATAATATATTGGTTTTTTTAAAAAAATTAAAGTCCAGACAACATATTAATCAGAAAAAGGCTGAATTGAAATACATGCCAAGAGAAAGTGGACCCAGTGAGTGGCTCTTAATACATCCCATAGCCTGAGGGGAACCACCAGGAAGGACCATTGTCTGAAGGAAGGGATACTCTTAACAGGACCACCTCTAATGATGTTAAAGTGTATGGAGAGATGGTGGCTCTTAAGATAGCCTGGTACTAAATGATGTAGATGTTATAATAGTAAATAAATACCATCATTTCTGCAGTGTTTGAGAACCAGAATAGGTATTGAGAACAGAGTGTAATATGTTTCCAGTGGCCGCTCTGTATTGCAACATCTGAACACAGTTCAGTTGTTACTACACTTTGGTCTGAGCCTATGTCTGTGATCTAGCAACTGGAGTCTTGTAACTTCGGGGCTCTGCTTCTGCGATTATTTTTTGAACAAAAGACAAAGGCTTCTGCTGTTCTTTCCTACATAAAGAAAGCTTGGCTTGTGAGGTAGAGAATTTCTCTACACACACACACACACACACACAGAGAGAGAGAGAGAGAGAGAGAGAGAGAGAGAGAGAGAGAGAGAGAGAGAGAGAGCCTCTCTGTAGAAAAACAGAAAGTCCTTTTAAATTTGATTAAATCCTTAGTAGATTTAAGGGAATGAAATGGCCTGCAAAATGCATTTAAATTTTTTGAATTAGTATGCGCAAGTGGACAATGGTGTTCTGCTCTTGGAAAGTGATTTGTACTGAGCACTTGATCTGTGGCTGATAGACTAGTAATAACAGTAGTAGATACTGCAGCAAAATATTATTTCCCTGATTAGAACACAACAGAGGGGGGATCCTAAGCAATCAGCTCTGATATGAAAAATAATTGATAATACTGTGCAAGTACTGTATAAGAATGCTGCTGTGTTCAGCACAGTTCTGCTGGACACAGTGAGATTCTGTGTCTGCTGGTGGTAGAATATGTGTAATGGAACAAGAACTTGTAAGTTGTAAGTTATTGGGATTCAAAAGAGTTTTCAAGTTGTGAAATGTGATTCCTTAAAAAGGGCAGTCACCAAGTACGGTTCATGCTATAAACAACTCACTCTATTGACATAAGTTCATTCATTGAAAGAATCCTATCAATGGGGTTTTTGTTCCCATCTGCAAAATGCTTGGTATGTGGCTGCCTCATAGTATGTGCCTATTTCAGTGTGAGCTCTTGCCTCCTCAAGGGCAAGCGGGGAAGACTATATAGTGAATTATTAGTAATGTAGTTAGCTTAGCTATCTTGGAAGGAGTTATAATTTCTAGGTTTGACTTTCACATAAGGCATACTATAAAATTAAACAAATGAATTAACATTCTTGACAACGTTGTTGTTTTGGAATAACATCAATCCCTGATCTTGTCTCAGTTTCAATATTTGTTGTGGTTGGAGGAGGGAGGATCAGCAGCTAAAACAATTTTAAAGAAAAAGCAGGGGTTGTTGACTTGTGTAAAGAGATGATATCTGAATAAAAATGGAGGCAAGTGGAACTTGCAATGAATTGTTTAGTGTACCACAATGGCTGATCGGCATTCTGTGACCCCTGAGCGTGCTTTCAATTTGATCTAACTCTGTGCACAGTTTGTGACAAGTTTAGAAGGCAACTGTCTTCCTACTAACTTTGGTAGCCTCCTGGCTACAGTCTGAAACATTTGGTATGAAGTTTTTTATCATGGAATTGTTTTGAAGACTGTTGGCTATATTCCTGAAGGATTCCTGGCCTGCTATTTTTTTGTATTGTGTTAGAACTTAATGCTTTTTATACCCAAGGAATTATTAAAACTTTCATTCTCATGAATGATAAAACACTCTTTCTAACTGGAGGTAAACAGTAGTTTAAGAAAGTTGAACAAAGTGTGAGTGAGAGAAGCATTGTTTCTCATGGTTGTTGTTGTTTAGACGTTTAGTTGTGTCCGACTCTTCGTGACCCCATGGACCAGAGCACGCCAGGCACTCCTGTCTTCATAGTATACATCCTCATTCATTTTGACCTGCTGCTATCTTCGGCCAGACATGTTCTGCAGATTAAAAAAAAAAAACCTACCAAAAAGTTGAGGCAATGGGATTAGTATACATGCCACAGGCAGTAAAACTTTTCCCATCCCAATTTCAACACTCTTAAGAGGGAGAAAAAAACACCATACTCTGTCTGCCATTTATAATATGCAATTTAGAAAGCTCTAAAAACAGCAAAGAAATAGTTCATCTCAAATCTAATGAATACAAATATCTTCTGCAGCCTAAGCATAGCCCCTTGCTTGAATGTTTTTTCCCTTAATTTCTTAATCAGACCACTGAATTTGAGTGCTTAAATATTAGCAGATTTTTGACAGATTGAATTGTTCAGAATTGCGAGGCACAGCTAGGAGGTAACAGTAGCAATTAGGGGAGCTACTTGAGGCATGCCTAAGGGCTTGTGTGTCCTGCAGGACTCAGGAGTTTTCTTGGAAAAGCAACATCCATCCACCATGCTGTAGCATAAACTGATTCTGAAGCAGTATTGAACTTCAAAAGTGGTGTGGCATGTAGTATGTGAGACTGATGTTCTGGGCCCTGGGCACAGTAAAGCAATGGGTGGTGGGCCAAGGCATGGTGAAATTGCAAATAAACAGAGAACAACCACTTGGGATATAAAACAGGCCACAACTTTATTGATTACAGGCACATGCCTTGGGTGTGTATCCTGGCTCAAATTGCCTATCTGCTGCTTTATTGTTTGAGAGGATTAACCAAGCTTAAGGGTCGCCCTATGATGTACATCAAATCAGGGCGATCCCACCAGAGATCACAATATTGGTGATGCTGTGGCCCTTTAGCGCCCATCTGGGTTTCTGGACAGAAGTACCCCCACCCTGGATTCCTTAAACATGATACAGTCATACCTCGGGTTACGAACACCTCGGTTTGCGAACAGTTCGGGTTACGAACTGCGCAAACCCGGAAGTGTTTTCGATGCGCGTGCGGTCGTGCGCTTTGCGCATGCGGAAAATGGCACGTCGCGTCCCGTTCAGTTTACGAACTATTCGGGTTACGAACTGCGATCCGGAACGGACCGCGTTCGTAACCCGAGGTATTACTGTACCTTGATTTCCTGGACCAGGGAGTGAGTGGGGGTGCTCCCAGCCCACCATCCATACAGACTAAGGATCCAACCTAATCCACCACACAATTTGGTCCCATCCCACTGACTCACTGCCAAACCAATTTCATCTTCAACCAATCCCTGCTGCTATTACACCGAGCTACCAGCCCTCATTTCCCCCTGCAGAAAGTGCACCCCAATGGGTCTGTATAGAGCCCCGTTGTCAAATCTAATGCCAAGGTGCTGAATCACCTGACCCTTGAGTGCCAACACTGCGCACTGTGCTACCCTGTTCATTTTCTTCCAAGTGTGATTGACTTGTGCAGGCTCCAAAGCACCGCTCCCATTCTGCCATTCCAACGGTTCTGACCACATAATTGCCATTACAGTTATAATCAGGGCATCTGGGGACCCACAACTGCAATGTGCAATGTCAGCCAAGGCAGCAGGCCATCCCATGTTATACCCCTTTGGCCAAGTCATGTACCAGTAGTATGGGCTCAGGCATTCAGACCAAGATGTTGGCCCCATGGTGTCTAATGCACAATGCTGTGAACGCAGATCCACCCACCCACCCCAGGTGCCTGGAGACTTGCTCTGCCACTGAGACTTCTCATTCACTTTCTTGCCAACTCCTACATACTTGCAACTGTCTGTGACTGGAAGCCATAGTGCTACCTGGAGTGAGAAGGATACTATAAAACATGCCTGGTATTTTCATGTGTTTCTGGCAGTATATGTGGTACTCTGAAGCCACTTAAGAGAAGGTTGGATAGACATTTCTTCTATTTATTTTAAGGTCATGATTCAGTAGTGTGCTTCTGTTCATTTGCAGGCCATATTTCATCCATGACCAGTTCCTCACCACTTAATCTCACTTGATCTCAAACATGATTTACTTTATTATGAAATGTTTATCGTTGCAATTCTTAGATGCGTCAAGATATGTATAGTATTCTCTTTGTTTTTCAAGGGTGCATTTGTGTCATATGAAAACTATCCTACGTGATAGCACCTGACATCTACCTAAAACAAGGAAAGTAGTTTGTCTTGCTATCTTGATTTCACCACTATAACATTTTGCATTGTCAGGAGAAAGATCTGGCTTGTCCAGACTTGTTGTGTATAGTAATATTGTTGTGATGTTATAGTTTGCTGGTGCATGGGGAAAGAGATAATTTCCCTCAGAAGATTCCTGATTGCTGTGTTTGGAGTCACCCTACTGATCCTACCTTTCGGTTTGGGCTTTCTTTTTCATATTATAGAACCTTAATTATTGCAATTATTGTTTTAAAGCAAGATGTTTTAAATGCTGCCAGACTACAGTTTCCATCATTCCTGGCCATGCTCAATGCTACTGTTGGGAGTTGTAGTTCAGTAATATCTGGAGAGGTTAGCCATCCCTGTTTCAATTGTACATCAATTTTTATTTTAATGTGAGCTGGGTTTTTGTATTGCTTTGTCATTTTCTGGAATCCTTTGGAATTAAGGGCAATCTAAAGGCCTAATAAATAATAATAGATATTATCATTATGTAAAGCAACTTATATCTGTTGAAATCATATAGGGCCCAAGCCTTTCCAGTGCTGCTAAGCATCTCTCATAGTTACAATTACATTAGTCTTTTCAGCATCTGTTGGTGCCCTCTAGGTGGAAAATTCTGTTTGTATTCGTATTGGATTTGAACTTGTTATTGTGTATGCAATTGTTTATATATTTTTAATTGTTTTGCTAAATCACTTTGAAATGCCTCATAGGAAATGATTCAAAAATGAAATAAATAATCACAATAATATAATAATACCATTTTGGGGAACAAATATTGATCTGTCCATATCAGTGTTTCGTCTGGACTGTTTTTAGGTGCTACCCATAAAATGAGTAGCAACATTAACAGCAAAAACTGAGAACTGTATTCCCAGAGATAGCTTGTGATTTTTTTCACACTAAGCACTGAAGGTGGCTAACAATAAAAACATAACATAGATAATATAATTACAAATGATTTAAAGTACATAATAATAGAAATAATATTAGGGAATGCTTCAACTTGATTAATATTCCAAATCCAGAGTTTGGGAGAGAGGAGGAAGGGGGCAGAGGAACTCATTGAGCTAGAGTTGCTTCATAGCATCATGGAATTGTAGAGTTGGAAGGGACCCTGAGGGCCATGTGTCAGAGTTGCTTAAATCAGATTCAGTGGCCTTCAGCATTTCATGGTTTCGGTTTTCCATTCCAGATTTAATAAACCATACTTTTTTAAGCTGGGAAGAACTATCCTGGTTAATTTACCAACATTAAACCAGGGTTCCACATTTTGAGGTGAGAGGGGGAGATGTGAGCCCTGTGCGTGTTCCTGGTTTCATAAACCATGGATACTGACCCAGTATCTTCTGAATTAGTATGGCCTAGACTTGCAAACAAAATATCTTGGTACCACTGTAAGGGCTGCCTCTTGGAATCCGAATATATCATATTGTATTTGGCTTTTATTCAAATTAGTTCCATTTTAAAAAATAAAATAAAAAGTGTGTGGTTATCTAACCAATTTCATCAGCAGTTATGGTAAGCATTTTTCTTTTGCAAAAGCTGAGCTACTGTGTAGCTAACAAGCTAATTAACATAAGCAAGATAATTCTTTGCAGATTTATTAGAGTTTCTGAGCAGAGCAGGAAGAAGTCAGAGGGAAATAAGAAATTCTAGTTATTATTGTTTTCTGCTTTGCATAATGTGATCTGAATGAAATCAAGTAATAAAACATCTCATTTATCTTTAGACTTTCCTTTCACTGTGGTTTGGGTGTAGAAGAATTCTAGGTCAGGGGAAAATATAGTTGTCGCCTTGGTTTTCAAATCTATTAAACATGGGAAAACTCTTTCTCCTTAGTGTTTATAGCTGGGGAGCGGTGGACAGTAGAAATGCACACATTGAGGCTTTGGTTTATAATAAATATCTATATATTTCTTTATCTGAGTTTTCTATCTACTTCAGTACTGATCTATCACAAAATACACTCTTAAATAGTAATCTGGTCTCCCAAAAATAAGTGAATCAGCATCAGTCTGTAAGAATATACTACTTATTGTTTCTTCTGTACATACAGCTGTACACCACCACAGCTCTTTTCATACTTAATTTATGTGCCCACTCTATAGTTTGCTACTAGTAGTTCAGAAAACACAAGTCCAATATGGTAGGGGATGAACATCCCTGAATACAGTGGGTTATGTTTCTGAGTATAACCATGCATAGGTTTGTGCCGCATGTTCTTAAGTTACAACATCATAATTTGTTGATCAGTGTTTTTGGGTACTTGAAACAAAAATCAAGTACAAAAATAAAAGATTTCTACTTCATTCTTACAAAGCAAAGCCTCTAGAAGCATGTGATTCAACCATAGCCAACATATTATTTAAACACGACCATAATACATTAAAAAAAATCAAAATAAAACAGAGCAGCAGAAAAACAATGGCTTAGATTTGAAGAAGAAAAAAATACACAAATAGACAGAAGCTCATGGAAGGGGTTTTTCCTTTCCTTCTAAACACTCTCCCCTTTGTGCTGTGAAAAGGTTCCTGAACAGCATGAGAATGGCTTGGGGAGCTGGTGTTGGAAGAAGGAATTACCCAAAATCAGACAGAAGCATTTTGCATGAAGGAAATTCTCATTTTGCACAATTCAAACATTCACTTTGTGGTTCTTAGGATGCAAACGATTTCAAGTCAAAACACACTGTGAAAGCCAGCAACAAAAAGATCTGTCCCCACCCCAAGAGTCTTTACTTGATACCCAGAAGATGCTGGAAAACCTCCCTGGGGAGAGAGTGTCACAGGCAGAGCAGCTGTCACAGGTTACAACCTGCCTAACATCTAAAGAGGGACCCAAAGACTAGCCTCCAAGGAGGATCTTAATCGCAGGGCATGCTAATGTGGGATGAAGTCATATCTCGTGTGTGTGTGTGTGTGTGTGTATCAGTATCATTAAAACATAGATAACAGAACTCTTTTTACATATGCCGTACAAAATATATTTTAAAAACTCCCCTGTGAAGCACTCTTGCCACTCATGCAGAGACTCAGTTTTATTTATTTATGTATTTATCTTGTATATTTATGTATTTACATTCATATCCTGCCTTTCTTTCATCATGGAACACAAGGTGGAAATACATGTGGTTTCCAGGCAATCTCTCATCCAAGCACTGACCAGACAGAGGTATTAACCTCATGTGCCTTCATTCAGACCATACCCTGAGATATATTTAGACACCACCATAACTCTTGCCTCCCCAACATCTGCCCTAGGTACTCAGCAACTGCAGCTCTCCTCACACTCTAGATTGTATCATGAATGTTCACTTCAAGGAAACACCGTGACTGCCTCATGGCTTCTATGGAACCACCCACACTTTCCTTGAGATGTGTTATTTGGTGTAATAAGCTGATTTACTGATTTTTGTAATGAATTTTGTACTTTCGGGTTGGGTTTTTGTTGTTGATCTTATTCTGTTCACTGCCATAATATTTTTTTCTTAAAGTCAGCAATACATTTTTCCTGGGGAAGGGGGAAATAAATAAGGCACTTTTCAGAGTAACAGTATTGCATGTAGGGGCTTAAGGAAAATGCAGTTCCTGGATTGCTTTATTGTGCATCTCAATAGAGCCTCTTCTTGAAATGAATAGTTGAGCTGTGGCAGAGCATATGTGGAGTAGGCATGGGTGAGAAAAGAGCCATACTGACCTCTAATGAAGCCAGTCTATAGCCTCAAATTAAACTACAGTTTGAAACAAACAATGGTTTAATGTGAAGAAGAAGCTTGCTAGTTCACGGTGTACAGATGTCCCCATGGTGCTCCTTCTGCACTGCTGCTGTTTATGTACCATAAACAAAACAAAACAATGTTATCAAAACCTGGGCTCCTGGTCTGATTCTTCCCAACAAACTACATGTGCTAACCAAGGGTTGTTCTTGACTCACCACTCATGGTTTGTTTGGAAAAGCAAACCATAAGCCTAGGTTGAGATGACACAACTCTGCCAGATGACACAGACCAGGGGTCAGCAAACTTTTTCAGCAGGGGGCTGGTCCACTGTCCCTCAGAGCTTGTGGGGGGCTGGACTAAAAAAATTTTTTTGGGGGGGGGATGAATCAATTCCTATGCCCCACAAATAACCCAGAGATGCATATTAAATAAAAGGACACATTCTACTCATGTAAAAACATGTTGCTTCCCGGACCGTCTGCGGGCCAGATTTAGAAGGAGATTGGGCTGGATCTGGCCCCCAGGCCTTAGTTTGCCTACCCATGACACAGACACTCTGCTTTGCTTCATGGCAGTAGCAGGAGGTGCACCCTGGGAACAAGTACCGTACTCTGCTAATTCACATTAAAGCATAGTTGGTTTAATTAATGGGATGTGTGAACTGGGCCTTTGTGTAGGCCAAGCAAGATTATGCCTTCAGTCTTTAGTCATATGTACCTTAAACACAATTGTTATCCTTCTCTCAATGCTGAGGAAACAGTTTTGAACTACGGTAACTGTAGAGAATGTACTGTACTGTACCTCTGTTCTCTTCCTTAATCTTCAGTCATTCAATGGCATTGTACCTCTTTCTCCAACCACTCCAAGATCTTGCTTGCTCTGTTTCTCAGATCTCATACTACCACAAGACACAGGCTCTCCTTTTCCCCAATGATTATTGCCATAAAAATTGTTCTGACAGTGCTGCTTGTTGCCAAAGAAATTTTGAGGGACTATTTCCATTGGAATTTACATAAAGAAACAGGACTTGACATTGTATGGGATGCAAGTAAAGCGGTAATGAGAGGCTTTTTAATACAGAAAAATAGCTTTTTGAAGAAAAAACAGGAAAAGAAAAAGGAAGAAATCCTGAAATACCTCATGGAAAATGAGAAGAAGTTGATCGACAAACCAGACGATCATCAAATCAAGAATAATATTAAGATGCTACAGACGCAATTTTCCATGTTGGTAAATCAGGAGATAGAATGGAAGATAAAACAGATGAGACAAAAAAATTTTGAATCAGCAAACAAAACGGGGAAGTTATTGGCTTGGCAACTGAGGAAAAGACAAAACCAAAATACAATAAATAAAATTAAAATTCAAGATGATTTGATGGAAGAACCAAAGGAAATTAGAAAAGCTTTTCAAAAATATTATAAAAATTTGTATAGCAAAGAGAAAGAAGATGTTATAAAAATAAAAGAGTATTTGGAAAAATATAAATTAAAGCAGATCTCAGAGAGTGAAAAAAATAAATTAAATGCCTCCATCTCCGCCCAAGAAATTCAAAATGCAATAAAGAAGATGAAGATGGGGAAGTCACCAGGACCAGATGGACTTTCAGCGAAATATTATAAAGTATTGAATGAACAACTGGCACCTGTCTTGGGGGAATTAATGAATAGCATACTTAAAGGAGGGAAGATCCCAGATACTTGGAAAGAAGCGTACATAACATTGATACCGAAGCCAGGTACAGATGGTATGGAAGTAAGGAATTATAGACCAATTTCGTTATTGAATAACGACTACAAGCTCTTTGCAGATATAATGGCTACAAGATTGAAAGAGATATTGAAAAGTTGGATTTATAAAGATCAAGCAGGCTTTCTACCTGGTCGGCAACTAAAGGATAATGTAAGACACATTATAGATGTGATAGAATATTTAGAAACCAGAATAGATAAACCTGCGGCGTTAATGTTTATTGATGCAGAGAAAGCTTTTGATAATATATCTTGGCAGTTTATGAAGATGAACCTGGAACAGATGAAAATAGAGGGATCTTTCCTGAAAGGAATAGAAGCGATATACTCGGAACAAAGAGCTAAGTTGATAATAAACAATGTTTTAACAGATTACTTTGAGATTACGAAAGGGACAAGACAAGGATGCCCGTTATCACCGTTATTGTTCATTATGGTCTTGGAAGTGTTATTAAATAGAATTAGAGAATCTGAAAAAATAAAAGGAATAAAAATAGGTGCAAGAGAATTCAAGCTAAAAGCATTTGCGGATGATTTGGTATTGACCTTAGAAAACCCCAAAGAAAGCGTTGCAGAAGTATTAGAAGTAATAGAGGAATTTGGACGCTTGGCTGGTTTTAAATTAAATAAACAAAAAACGAAGATGATAATAAAAAATTTAGAGAAAGAGGAAAAAGAAGATTTGCAACAAAGATACGGTATTGCAATTGCAAAAAAAGTAAAATATTTAGGAATATGGATGACAGCTAAGAATATAAATTTATATAATGATAATTATGAACCAACGTGGAAAGAAATAAAGAAAGATTTAGAAATATGGAACAGGCTGAAGTTGTCGTTCCTAGGCAGAATTGCGGCAATAAAGATGAATGTGCTTCCCAAAATGTTATTCTTGTTTCAAACGATACCTATTATAAAGGGGACAGGGCAATTCAAAGAGTGGCAAAAAGAACTGCAAAGATTTGTCTGGCAGGGGAAAAAACCAAGAATAAAATATAAAATTTTGATCGACAAGAAAGAAAGAGGTGGATTTTCCTTGCCGGACTTGAAAATGTATTTTGAAGCGTCCTGTCTATGCTGGATAAAAGATTGGATAACATTGGAAAACACAGACTTGTTAGATTTAGAAGGATTCAACAACAGAGCCGGTTGGCATGCATATTTGTGGTACGACAAGAAAAAAGCGCATAAAGGATTTACGAACCACGTGATAAGAAGATCATTATTTGAAGTCTGGGAAAGAAATAAAATGCTGTTAGAAACCAAGACCCCATGGTGGATTTCACCAATGGATGTATTTATTGTGAAAAAGGTGAACATGGAAGGAGAGAGGTTAACATATGAAAAAATTCTAAGAAAATCAGAACAAGGATGGAAATTGAAAACATATGAAGAAATCAAAGATTCATTAACCAGTTGGCTGCAATACCATCAAATAAATGATATATTTGTTAAAGATAAAAAGATTGGCTTTGAGGACAAGAAGTCCAAAATTCATATAGAATTGCTAGAAGGCAAAACAAAATTATTGTCTAGAATGTATGATTTGTTGTTAGATTGGGATACAAAAGATGAATTGACAAAAGAGGCCATGATTAAATGGGCAAAAGATTTTGGGCACAACATAGACTATGATTGTTGGTTGAAGCTGTGGAATCAATCGATGAAATTCACTGCATGTATCGCACTGAAAGAGAATATGTGGAAAATGATATATAGATGGTATTTAACTCCAGTAAAATTATCTAAAATGTATAGAATGAATGACAGATTGTGCTGGAAATGTAAGGAGAGGGATGGAGACTTTTATCATATGTGGTGGAAGTGCGATAAAGTTAAAGAATTTTGGGATATGATATATAATGAACTGAAGAAAATCTTTAAATATACTTTTCCAAAAAAACCCGAATTATTTCTGTTAGGAATTATAGGTCAAGAAATCAAAAGAGAGGACAATGTATTATTTTTATATGCAACAACAGCGGCCAGGACTTTACTAGCCCAAAAATGGAAGACACACGACCTACCGACGATCGGAGAGTGGCAGACAAAAATGATGGACTATGCAGAATTAGCGAGACTCACTAGCGGGATCCGGAACCAGGGGGAAGCAAGGTTCCTAAAAGACTGGAGTAAATATGTGGATTATATGGAAAAAAACCGTAGAAGTTTAAAAACTCTTGCAGGGTTGAAGTAAATCCTGTGAATTGAATGTGAAGGGAAAAATTTAAGAAACTGCGAGACAAGCTTTGATTAGAAAACCTTATGAGGGGAGGGAGGGAAGTCATAGTAAAAGGTATGTAGAGGTGTTATGTTATAATTTGAATGTTTAAAAATGTAATAATTGGAAAATCTAATAAAATGTTATGAAAAAAAAGACAGTGCTGCTTGTCTGCACTGCAAGCTGTTCTGTCTAAGGAAAGAACTCGATTAGCTGTCATGAAAAAATTAGTTAACTTTGTTGAAATAGTGGCACCTGTCCATTTTACCCTTCTTAACAGTGCCCAAGTTATGCCATGTCTGTTTGTATGGCCTTCAGTAACTGGAAAATTGTTTCCAGTTATGATCATGAACTTATTGTATTGCTTATTTGTGATTTTGTATAACGACAAAGGGTAAACCAGTTGCAGCAAACTGTAACTTTACAGAAAGATACAATTGCAGCAGTAACAATTTGCTGAGTGTGGGAAACCAATTTGCAGACTTCCATTCTTACAACTACTTTGTTGCATATGATTGAGACACTTTATTGCTATGTGAAACGCCAACATGCCGATAACGGAGCAAGTCTGAAGGAATGAATTGTATTTATTGTAAAACTTTTCCTTTAACAATATGTGAAAATTCCAATTATGCGGCATTGTAATTTTGAGGGGTATATTATTATTATTTTCATCACAGACCCTATGTTTTGTTAATAATGCTCAGAGTCATCTCAAGAGGAAAAATTAATACTGTGAAAGAAAGATTGGACAATGCCTTCATCCCCTGGTTCTGTTCTCTTGGTTGTTGGTAACTCCATATTGGCATTTTTAAAAAATCGAAAAACAGGTCAACTCCCTGTGTTGGTGTTATGCTCCAGTCCCATCATTGGTGTACAATGTTATACAATCCAAAGAATGTTATAAAAGGAGTTTTGTTAGAAACACCAGAGTTGTTCAGCACTGTGTAAGTAAATAATGATGGAAGTACATAACTGAGCAGTTCCCTCTTTTGTTGCAGGACCAGTCTTACAGAAGCTCTTGAAAAAATGTGGTGAATAAAAACTTGCTCTGTTTACAGGGGGGAAATTCTGGTAAGCAACTCTATTTCTTGTGCTTTTGTAGTTGTGCCCATTAAATTGTTTCAACTGCTCTGCTTTAATTTCTACTTAGATAGGAAACCTATAATTTTACAACGTTGGTTACTGGTGTGGGCAGTATTTTCCTCCTTTTCTTTTTTCCATTATTTTAGTTTTGCATGAAGACTTTTGGGTTATAATGAGAAGTCTTGAAAGAAATCAAGCTGAGCCTGGAGGCAAGGAATGCACTAGACAGTTTAATTTCTGAAACAGCTTCCACTTATTGTGCTGTGGCTTTTACAAAGTACTTAAAAGCCTTGGAGCTAAAATCTAAGGGAGGAGTATTATACAGGTTTGCCTTAAAAAAGAAATTTTCTATTGCATCACGCAAACGAGTATTATGGTTCAGATAGAACTATTTTTAAAAGGTTGATATAAATGATTTCATAACAGTGTGGAGACTGACATACCACATCTGTTTCTTATCTCTTGTACCATTTCTTTTTTATATACCGGTAGGACTGATTTTGTATAATGTTACTCCTTGTTATATCAAACAATGGCATATAACCTCCCTAGAGATGATCCATGCAGATTTCTCATTGGAGGAAAGGACTTCCCATATAATTCTACTTTTTGTTCATCAATTTCCAAGTGTGCTGACTGAAATTAGTAACTCTTGTTAGAGACTTGGAAAAAGGTGGAAGATATTACCGTAGTGTCTAAACAATTGGTTTTTTCCCCTCCCACCCCTCCCCCTGGACAGAAGAGTAATAAATCTATATTTGTAGATGGTAGTTGCCAGTCATCAGAGTATTCATTTGAATACTTTATAAAGGGGTGCCATATTTCAGCAAAATTGTCTGTATCAGTTGCCATCATTCAGGGCATGTACTCTCTTAGTTTTTCAGATAAAGCAATATGTTCTGCTTCCATTGTGTGATGTGTAGGTGATCCAGTCCTTTCCCATTTTTTCTTTATATTTTTTGCTGCTACCAGAAGAAAAGTGATAAGTTCCTTGTGCAATAATCTGAGTGACTTTAAAAAATTGTTAATAAACCTAGGCATGGGTTGCATTGTACATTGTGATTCGTACTTTTACTTATTTCCGTAAATAACCTTTCCCCAAATGGCTGGACAAATTCCCATGTCCATCACATATGGAAAGACATGCCAATTACCTTGCACCATCTCCAGCATGCTGAAGAGGATGTTTTCTCTATATAGCTGAGTCTTATAAGTGTTAAATGCCATGTATCTATTAACTAAAAAAAGCCCAAGGGGTAAAACATCCACAAGCACCACTTTGCTCTCTCTTTTACCCTTTTGCTGCCTGCTCAGCAGGACTTTGGATATCTTACATCCTCTGCCATCAGTTTTCACCCTACACAACCATTCAGTAGGATTGCTCTGCAAAAGCAACATACATTCATTTCCATATCACATAGCGTGGCATACTAGTGCCTTGACATAATTATGTGATTTATTTAAAGATATTTATGGCTTTTCTGTACGTTCATATGCACAGCCTCAACAGTAAGGATGTGGCCTCAGTGAGAAAACTACACATTGCTTGCTGACTAAAAGATCTCTCCAGGTTTTTCTTTTAATCTCTTTGGCACATGAATTATGAAAACAGCATTGGAGCTTGGTGTGATTTTTAAAAAATGAATAACACATGATGAAATATTTTTATTGGGTTGCTTATTAATCAGGTTGCTGAGCTCAAATTAAGACAGAAACCTGGGAAAGTATCCAGGCTGACCAGTGACAGGAACTGGAATAATGATGCTCATGTGCTAGGTTTTTTTAAAAAATGCCCAGGAGGACTTTCATCATAGCTATTTAAAAAGAAGCATCTGTTCTATGTATGCATAGCACTTGGACTTAGGATGTGTTCCTGCTTATTGTCTCATTTCTCAAGGATCATTTGGTTCTGATGGTAGTACTGAAGAGAGATAATTATGGGTAAGATAGTTGTGGTCATTGATAGGATTTGTTCATATAAATCATAAGGTAAAAAAGCTTATCTAGTATGATATTGAATTGATGCACAGTTTTATATTAATACTGTTTCAAAGGGTGATTCTGCATTCTTTCTAATGCCTGTTTAGTATTTTAAATAATATGAACAGGAACAAAAAATACTTATTTAATTTAGCATTTTATTTTCTCAATAATAAACATTTGGTATCTTAACACTCCATCAGTAGAGCATCTTTAGCCAATTACCAGTAGCCATTTTCAAAATGAAGGCCCCCAAAATGAAGCAGGGGACAAACCATAGCACAGTAGTAAGGTCATGTGTTTTGCGAGGCTGAAGTCCCTAGGTTCAGTCTCTGGCCTCTCCAGCTATAAACACTGGGTAGGTAGTAATGTGAATGCCTCTGCCTGAGGGTCGAATCAGATGCAACATTCAATGTAGGATTAAATTTAATATGTCCAGTTATTTTATTCTAAATAACATTAATAGGGGAGAAGGGAAGACCAGGATTGGGGCCATGGAACATGGGGAAGGAGGACAAGCCTTTTCCCCCCTTACCATGAACCTTATGAAGAAGCACCCCCTTGAAGCTGTGGTTAGCCCCAAAAAGGAAGCTGTCACTGGCATGCTGACAGACGTTCGTGCTCTAGGATTTAGCTGCTTCCTGTCAGTGATCTGGTTCTCAGTGTGCCCAACTTTATGAGTGGTGGTCAACTAAATTTTACTCAGACCAGATCCATTTTAATTATTGCCCCTAAGTTATGTTCTACCGGTAGGTACATAGTATGTTAACACACACATTCATGCTGAGATTTCACTGTCAAGAGTGGCTCAGGATTTCATGTCCACCATGACATGTCCCAAATATATTTCATGCCACCCATGTTATGGTAATAACAACTTGCAAAACAACATCAAACCTGGGGTTACATGAAATACATTCAACAAACACAACAAACACAAAGACATAACCAGCTGTGCATTCACATAAATAATGCTCTTGTATATTTTCCATAATATCAAATATTTCTCTTACACATAATCAGCACATAAAGTTCAACAAAGTAAACAGAAGTCCCAATAGATCAGTTCATTCATAAGGTCCAAATATTTGCTAGTTTCTATTCCATGTATGTCTTAGTATATTCATAAAATCCAAATGGGAGCTTGCTACAGTTCCACAGAATCTTGACAAGGATTTCCGGAATAATGGCCTTGTTTTGCCTTCCTGGGCTTTGTCAGTTGTACATGTTCTAAATAATATAAATGAATACAATGTCATATTTCAACATATATTAACAAATAAAATAATAATATTGTTTATATTGTTTATATTATTTTTTATATTGTTTGTTGTACCCATGTTACGGGGCAAACTCTGGACTTCTCATCTTTATTTCCCCTTCTTTTAAAGCTCTCACTTAGGATACTTTGTGAAAAGCTTTGATTATAAACCAAGTCTGCCTTCATAGCTGTGCCAGCACAGAATTACATCCTATATGGGGTTGAGGGAGAGAGGCTGTGCCTCTTCAGATATTGTTGGGCTCAAGTTCCCACCATCTCTGGCTATTGGCCATGCTGCTGCTAGGAGTTGGAATTCAACATCTGGAGGACCCTTGCCATGTGGGGTGATATGGTACAGGAGAGCCCACTGCAAACACCATGATCATCACGATGTTGCAGTGAAACTGTCATACATCTAGCATGAACCCAGTTGAGAGCACATAAGTTGATTTTTCCTTGGTGTGCAATCTGTGGGCAAGTTGCAATATGAAGGAACAGGGTTGGTGAGTATTTCTGGAGAGCTTGGCAACTAGCCGGAATAACATCTTGTATATCTGACATCTTCGGAGGATTTTAATAGAATGGAATATCTTCTGCTTTGCACTTGTGGGGGCGAGGGAATAACTGTGCTAAGGGTTAAAAAAAAAAACCTGCCACAAAACTGAAAAGATTTTGCTCACTGAAATCCAAATATAGTTTCCATTTAATATCCTTAGAAGTGGCTTGAATTGTAGATTGACCCCAGAAATTATGGTTTCTTTCTTGTCCTTTCTTTAATAACACTTCCCTTTAATATGCTTAGAAGTGGCTTGAATTCTAGAAAGACCCCAGAAATTGTGGCTTCTTTCTTTGCCATTTTTAAATTAACATTTTCCCTTTAACATGCTGACAGAACATCCATTTCTAAGTATTAGGTTTGTCTGTATCTGCATTCCTTCCAGTAGCACCTTAGAGACCAACTAAGTTTGTCATTGGTATGAGCTTTTGTGTGCATGCACACTTCTTCAGATACACTGAAACAGAAGTCACCAGACCCTTATATATAGTGGGAATGGGTGATTGGCTGATAGGTGTGGTAAACCTGTTAACAACAGCAATTGGTCTTACAGGAAAAACATGCAATTTATTACCAAATTTAAAATCATGGAGAGACCTGGTCTGAATAGAGACATTGGATTCTTATCTCATTATACATGTTAAAGCTATTTTTAGCCATCTCACCCCTTGCTTTTTCCTATAAGACCAATTGCAGTTAACAGTCGTCAACAGGTTTACCACACCTATCAGCCAATCACCCATTCCCACCACCCTTCTTAGTAATATCCCTCCCCACCCTCTCACTATATATAATGGTCTGGTGACTTCTGTTTCAGTGTATCTGAAGAAGTGTGCATGCACACCATAGCTGCCAAGTTATCCCTTATTTTAAGGGATTTTCCCTTATGCTGAATAGGCTTCCTCGCGAGAAAAGGGAGAACTTGGCAGCTATGATGCACACGAAAGCTCATAGCAATGACAAACTTAGTTGGTCTCTAAGGTGCTACTGGAAGGAATTTTTTTATTTTGGTTCGACAACAGCAGCTCTTGTTGTTGTTGTTTAGTCATGTCCAACTCTTCATGACCCCATGGACCAGAGCACGCCAGGCACTCTTGTCTTCCACTGCCTCTCACAGTTTGGTCAGACTCATGTTGGTAGCTTCAAGAACACTGTCCAACCATCTCATCCTCTGTCGTCCCCTTCTCCTTGTGCCCTCCATCTTTCCCAACATCAGGGTCTTTTCCAGGGAGTCTTCTCTTCTCATGAGCTGGCCAAAGTATTGGAGCCTCAGCTTCACGTTCTGTCCTTCCAGTGAGCACTCAGGACTGATTTCCTTAAGAACTGAGGAGTGAGAGAGAAGCCTTCTTTTCCAGAAGTGAGATTATGTTTGTTGTTCATGCATTTTGTACACTTTACCACTACTAACAAGAGCTTTAGCAGTGGCTAAGGGTGGGGGGGAGGAGATGCTTTTAAATTATTTGTCATCTCAACCCATTTCGATGGTTTATTTATTTAAATCTCAATAAATCAGTAGTAAAATCCCCAAGTGTATTATCTATTATTAATCAGTGCGATTTTGAAACTTGCATCAATCTTATTTTAGCTGTACTCCTTTTTTCCACCCTTGTTTTGATTAGTATTTCCAATAAGACTAGTGTGATATGACTTAGGGGCTACTGCACCATATATTTCAATATATCTACCTACCTTAATCAATACCCAGTAGAGGCAAATCTGGAGAGGCACAGTATTGGGACTGGATTGCTTTCTACTCAAGTGGAGTGGGAGGGGGGGATGAAGAGCAGGGGAAGGTGCACCTAAGCCTGAAACTTTATCCCTTCTTCGTTTCAGGAAATAACTAACAGTGCAATTCAAACCCACGATCTGCCAGGATAAGGGAGTTGGGATTCAGTGGATCCTAGATCTTCCTGGCTTAGCTGGGGCTACACCAGTAGAAGTCCTTCACCCTGGCTAAGCTGGTGATGTGCCAGAATAAGGCCCTCAGCTCAGCTCAGCTGGCGGAATTTAAGCTGGTAGAATTTATACTGACCAAAGGCCCCCAAAAAGGGACATGGTCAGTGCAGGATGGGGTAAGGAAAGACATACCTATTCTAGACCCCTTTCGGCTAGGACAGGTGATCTAGTAACCCAGCAGAATTTAGCTGGCAAATGGTAGTGTCTGTCAAATTTCTCCCGAATGAAGTTTGGAATGGGGTATCTTACACTAGCGTAACTCGTGTAATTTACACATAATTTCAATAGTTAGGATTGGACTGTTGGAGTCATTTTAATGTAGGCCTATAGAACTTGAGAAGCATATTGTACTTTCCAAATGTTCAAAGCAGCTCACGTTATCTTAGGAACAGCCCACTAAAGTAGATTAGTGTTGTTATTCTCATATTGCAGGGGCAAAGGAGTAAAAGAAAAACCTCCCCCAAGTTCCCATCCAGATGGGGCCTCCTGCAGCAGCTATTTAGGAGCAGCAGAACTGTACACGCTTCTCTGGGAGTAGGTCCCATTGAACTCAGTGGTGCATACTACTGAACAGCATTGCACTATTAAAAAACGTTTCTGCAATTAGTAAATGAGCGAATAACGTCACACTTCTTTTGGTCCTGAGCTTGTTGCTAAAGCAAGGTTTAAACCAGCAAATTTTTCTGACTCATTCATCTATTTCAGACTTGGCTAATCTGATGTTGTTGGACTCCATCTGCCCAAGTCAGCATAGCTAATGGTCAGGGATGAGGAAAGTTGTAATTAAACATCATATGGAGGGCTACAAGCTAGCTGCCCCTCCTCTTGCTTTATATGTTATAATACATAAAGCGAGTTATAATCCTGTTTATCATGTGAAATATAAACTGAATTAGATTTGAAGACAATTAGATTTGAAGACAATTATGCATGAGGAAATACAGAAAATCTTATATAAATAAATAGATCCATTTACTATGACTCTTCAAATGCTCAACGTAGTTTTCTTTGTAGTATTCAGGGTATATTTGAATTCAGTCCAGATGCTTAAGTGTAGTTTGTAATTTTTTATTTTATTTGCATTGATACATGTACCTGGCAATCTGGGAAGATCTAACTAAAGAGATTGTGTGTGTGTGTGTGTGTGTGTGTGTGTGTGTGTGTGTGTGTGTGTGTTCACAACCCTTCAGTATATTTCCAAACTATAGGAGGTTCAACCTATATTTCATTAATCCATTGGTTTAGTGAAGGCAAAATAGCTATCCCAGTCTAAAACTTGAATTTGTGCAATCACCTGTGTTCTAAAAGTATTTTTGAATTATTTCAGGTTTACAGCAAAGTATGCAGATGAACTTTTACAGAGCTGGCACTGTTTTCTTCTGTGCACAAGAATGTGAAATACCTTCAGAAAAAGGTATTTTTCACATAAGTGTCAATGTTTGCTCTGCTTCCATAGGAAATTTATTTAACTGTCAGCTGTATGTAAATAGCAGTTATGATCCCTTGTCTGCTGATGTGACAGCTGCAGACATGGCTCCTCTGTTCAAGACAACTGTACTATAGAGGATCTGCATTTAAATATTAACACAGGCTGCCTGTATGCAGACACATGTGCCACTCTGTTTTCTCATCAGTACTTTGATTGCTTTAAACCCCATGGGTAATTAGCATGATTGTTACTCAGAATATGCAGATAATCAATTAAATTAAATGCCACTGGCATTGGAAAAAGGTCAAACCAGGTTTCCCTAGTCTTTTCACAACCCAAACAGCTTTGAGGAAATAGTGTGTGCTTGTGATGTTACGTGATTTTCTCATATTTTGTCTTGATTTGGATTCTGTTCTAGTTCCTTGATAATATTTTGTTTTAAAATTGAAAGTTTCTTTCCCCCAAAGTAAATGCACATTTATTCAAAATCTGATTAAAACTATTTGGTTTCACTGTTGACAAAATTGATGAGCTTGATGCAGTGATTCCAGCTGTTCAAAATCTGATAGTCATTTACACTCAATTTCAGATACATGTTGTCCTATCCTACACAAGTTGACTTAATAATGTTTACTTCCAGCCACAAAAGTTGAACCAATATTTGTTGTTATCTGTCTATCTCAAGATAAAATTGAGTACACCTTTTAAAAATGAAAGTTGTATTGCTTACCAAAACGTTTCCAAATATTTTGAGGACTCTATTATTCTTTTGATGAGAAAAGGCTGTGCTGAATGTTCTCCAATAAGAACTTTCCCCCTGAAATGAGTTGTGTGATACTGTCTTAGGGGTTTTAATTAGGTAGTGGTTTTGGGGTTCTGATCCCCACCTTGAAAGAGCTTATCATTTGGGGGGCTATTTTAAAGTATATTATAAATTTTATTATAGATTATATGTCATGATTGGCTATTAGGATACAATTCACTTTGCAAATCAGGATTTTAAGTTTGCTGGTATTGCTACATTAGGTTTCTTGCTTATGCCTTTTGTACATGTATGCATTATCTCATGAAAGTGGAACATAAAGGAAAACTGCTTTAATATAAACTAGTAGTTATTGAGATTATATGTGGGGTGCTATGAACAGGCATTATGAAGTATTGAATTCAAGAGATAAGGTCATTGTGCATGTCATCACTGAGTATGTGATTAATCTGTAATTAATGTGCTAATTACATAAATTGGTTCTTATTCTAAAGGTTATAGGGGAAATCAAAATTCATGAATATGAATCCTTGAATAATCTAGAAATTGTAGAATGCACAACAGATGGGGCAATGAGTACTTAATTCCTGTTGGTAATGAAGAAGGATAAGGGGTTATAACTATATAATGGAACACAGGAGGAAATCATACCTCACAAACAAGTGTACTAGGGCTAAGGGATTGATTGTTAAGAAGAATGAATGCCTAGTGTTATTGGAGGATACGGACACTTCCTAGTTGAAATGTGATTAAATTGCATAAACATTGTTCTTTAGATGCACTCATATCTTGCTTATCTCTTACTACCATTTTTCTCTCTGCTTAGCACCTATTATTGATCCTACTTGTTTAGGGAGGTTTTTAATGTTTGATGTTTTATTGTGCTTTTAATTCTGTTGGGAGCCGCCCATAGTGGCTAGAGAAACCCAGCCAGATGGGTGGGGTATAAATAAATTATATTTCTACTACTACTACTACCTGCTCTTCCATTGTGGTACTCCGCTTCTTAACTACCTTTCTCCAGTTTGCCCACTCCTTCTTTCTGAGGCAGGCTTTGAGTTGAGACCTGATGGTTTCACACTCCCCATCTCCTTTTCCTTCTAAAGCCCTGGGCACATGTCTCTGCTCCATTTGTATCTCCTGCACATGTCATCTTCACCACTATTAAACTACCTGTGCTGGGAGAAATCAGTCTTTAATGAGAGTCATGTTCAAATGGCACAAAGAAAATGGAATACAATTGTTGTGGGACACAACTTTACTCTTACACCAAACATTGGGTACTCAGGGTTCTCACACCCCAAAGTTGTATGAGTGACACTGGCGGAGGAAGAGGAGTAGGGAGGGAGCGCACTGCCCCCGGCAGCATGATCCTGGTGGGGTGCCATTGTGGCTGCTCCCCCGCCCGTGCTGGGCGCCACGCACCCGCAAGCGGTGCGCCACGCCCCCAGGAAGTGTGCCGTCCCCGTCCCCATCAGCTCTCCGCCCCCCCAGTGCCAGAGCATGAAGCTCCACCACTGATGAGTGAATTTCTCCTATTCAATGGAATGCCCTTGGCAGTAACTGCCACGTCACCCCTGATTCTGTTTAACCCAATTCACTGAGAGGAACCTTTTGACTTTGAGGGGAAGAAAACCTTGCATACATTGTGTACACACAAAGAAAGAGAAAGTTTACACTTAATCTCACTCTGACCTTTTTAGCCCTGTTGGAAAAACCCATGCACCAATATATGCCTTTCCTATTCCCATTTTCTTAAATAATTGTTAAAGTTAAATGGATGTGAAAATCATATGGCTGGCATTTTATTACGACATGCATACACACACACACACACACACACACACACACACACATGCAGGCATAATTAAAGGGTTCTTGCCTAAAGAAGTATTCGAAGAGAGATAAATTTGAATTAAGGCTTAATTACCAAGATACATACCTATTAACTTCACATGATTTATTTTTTTCTAACTTGCTTGGACGACTAGTTGCATTTAATCTGAAACTGTGCTGTTCTCCTCAGACTCATTTCTTCTCCTCACTACTTTTATCAGTCATCACATTTCATGCTTTGAAGTTGGGAAATTCTCAAATTTATTTTTTTTAAAAAAACAATGAGCTCTGAGAAATCCTGCTGTGCCTGAGGTACAGCATGGCTATACAGTATGTGCTCCTCTGCTAACTGCCAGTATAAGGCAATAGTAATTTGGAAGTGTCAGTATTTAGTGTAAAATTTGTGAGTGAAACCTGCTCTACTTTGGGAAAACAGGAGGAGACAAAAAGAGCAGATAACTCTTGGCCTTGAATTTTGATTAATTGGACTCAGCCTCTGTGCCTGGTAATCTGAACCCACTAAATTAGAAAGTCCCTTTTGTTTTAAATAGCAAGTTCTTCTTATACCAAATGAATGGCATTCTTCTACATAGCAGTTGCGTGTTCAGTAAGCATTGCATGTTCATCACAAGGTCTGGAAATTATATAGTACCCAGGAATTCCAAATTTAGTTATCTCCAAATCCCATTTCTCAAGTAGTTTTTCAAATCATGGCTTAGCACAAGCATCCCCAAACTTTGGCCCTCCAGATGTTTCGGACTACAATTCCCATCATCCCTGACCACTTGTCCTGTTAGCTAGGGATCATGGGAGTTGTAGGCCAAAACATCTGGAGGGCCGCAGTTTGGGGATGCCTGGCTTAGCATGAATGTGTGGGAGTGTAGACTCCAGGAGAGGAGGTTCAGCTACTTTGCTCCTCCCTCTTCATTCTACTACTATGAGCATAAGAAGAGTCAGCTGGATCAGGGCAAAGGCCCATCTAGTCCAGCATCCTTTTCTCACAGTTGCCAACCACAGTGGCAGCTTAGTGCTATGGACTAACGTATAGCTTAATTAATCATGAGCTGTATCAAAGGCTTACACTATGGTTTTCCAGCTTATTATTTGCCAGGGAGAGCTAAAACCATTACCACATTCTCCTCTGGAAGCCTTCGTGCTCATGTGGTCATACTAAGCAAAGGTTTGGCTTGCTGTGGCATGCGAATCAGGCCATTGTCACTAAAAAAAATATCAATTTTTGTAGCAATGTGAGGGAGAAGAGCAAGATCCACTGCAACACCTCAGTGGGATAGGTGCTTTTGCATGTACAAGGTTCATCTTCTGTTCTGACCATCTCTGGTAGCAAGACTGGAAATGATCTCTGCCTGAGGCCGGGGGGCAAACCTGCCACTGAAGATTTACAATAGCAGGTGATATGTGCCATTTGTCTGACTTTGTGAAATACAGTTATTATGTTTTTACCCCTGAATCTTGCAGTTCATTGAGCTGTGACCCTCTCCCAGCCTTACCTTGCTTCCTACAGAGATACAATACCAGGGCTGAAGTCAAACCACCTGGGTTCACAGCAAGGACAGATGAAATGCCATTCAGTTCCCAAGTGTGTGGAATTGTTTCAAGAGCACTGCATTTAAATAGGTTCTGTGCATTTTCAGAACTGTTGATGCATGTAAATGCATGTAAAAATATCTACAGGTGAAACGATAGTTGACTTTCTTTGTTGCATAATTATTGCACTTTTTTTCTTACTCCCCCCTGTGTCTTTTTGGCAACCGTTCCTTACCTTGGGGAAAGAAAGAAAGAAAGAAAAGAAAGATCAGAGGTTTTAAAATCAGTTTGAGCGGGAAGGCAAAATGAACTTTGGCAAAGTTGTTAACCTACATAGGAATGGTGTGTGGTGTGTTTCCTTCCGCTTTCTCACGCTTAAATGTAACATATGCATTACTTTGTGGCACCCAATGTAAGGCTAATTTGCCTCATTTGAATCTAAAAAGGAGCCCACATCCTTCCTGTGCCCTTCAGAGAATTCTAAAAGGCTCTGCAGAGAAAACAGATGTACGAGTATGTATCACTTACAATTAGGGACGACATGATTAGGTTCTATGCTGAAGAAACTAAAGGACAAAGCTGCCCATGCAGAAAATAGGCTACTGAGATGATGAGGGGTGCTGGACACACTTCTGTTTACTTTTTCTTGCCGCAGTGATTAAAAGCATTTAAAACAGAATAGCTACAAACAAAGCCAGAGTATTGATTGTTATGCTTCAAGAAAACTCAGTTCTAAAGATGAGAAAACGTTTACAGAAATATTAACAAGAATGGACAAAATTAACTTCCACCTCTCTCTCTCTCTCTCTCTCTCTCTCTCTCTCTCTCTCTCTCTCTCTCTCTCTCTCTCTCTCTCTCTGCTTCTTTTTTGGGAGAGGGGGATTAGTATGGGAATACAAGCTTGTGTGTGTGTGTGTGTGTGTGTGTGTGTCTACTGTATCTATCTTAGACTGTTTGCAGGGAAGCTGCTGTCCAGCTCTGTAAAATGTAACAGCTTAACTAAAGTCAATTTTGAATGTGCACATTAAGGTGAAGAATGAAGACTGCATTTTGGGGAGAAGATGATACCATATCTTGCTGGAGCAGCTCTGTGGATTGGGAGTCAGGTGCACCATGTTACAGTTGTTTCATTCTTTCCTGTAGGACTCCTACCGGAAAATAGCATTCATGAACATCTGCTTGGTCCCTAGCACATGTGCTATTGGATCCCACGGGTTCCATTCTGTCCGCCATGATATTTAACACCTGTATGATGACACTGAGAGGCATACCTGCCAAGTTCCTGCCGGGAAAAAAAAGGAATCGGCAGACCGGAAGTAGCACTGTCGCCATTTTGGAACTGGGCGGAGCATGCTCAGAAGCGACTTTTGATGCTGCTCTGCCCAGTTCCAAAATGGCCGTCATGCCGGAAGTCACGCTGCGGCCATTTTGGAACTGGGCAGAGCAGCATCAAAAGTCATTTCTGAGCATGCTCCGCCCAGTTCCAAAATGGCCGTCACGCCAGAAATCGCTTCTGTGCATGTCCAGAGACTCCAGACATGCGCAGAAGGAGCCTCCCCTGGCCAGTAAGTAAACCGGGAAAAAACAAAAAAATCCGTTTTTCCAGCTGGAAAAACGGGGTTTTCCCAGGGAATACGGGAGACTTGGCAGCTATGCTGAGTGGTGTCATCCGAGGATTTGCAGCACAGTGTCATCAGTATGCTGGTGCTACTTGGCTGTGTCTCTCAGTTCCATCGGAATTAGGAGATGCTGTGCAGAAACATCCCAGGCAATGCTGGGATGGCAAGCTATGGTTGTTTTTGAACCAGGATAGTCAAACTTCAGAAATCTATGCCTGGGTAACCTTGTGAGTATGCCACTGCAATGCACTGTACATGGGTCTGCCCTTGGAATTGGTCTGGATGCTGCTGCAAGTGCAGAATGTGGCTGTATAGCTGTTGGACTATAACACTAATTGTGAAAGGATTGTACTAGTTACCTGTAAGGCACTGGGTTCTATTCAAGGTGTTAGTATTTGAAGCATTGGATAGTTTGAAGCACAGATGCCTGCAGAATCACCTTCTCCAATACTGCCAGCTCATACGCTAAAAGCTGTGGTGTTGACCCTGCTCATGGCCCCATCCATGGGCATGGTCTGTTTGACAGTGACAAGAGATATGGTCTTCTCTTAGATGTCACCCCCAGTGTGGAACCCTCTCCAGGTATAACTGCATTTGTTCCGCCCACTAAGAATTGCACTGTTAAGAAAAAGACCCAATTGTTTAGAAGTCTTTGAATGTAGTAAATATAGCTGATTATCTGTTATTCCTTGACTCTTGTCCTGTGCATTCTGAAATGTGTGTGTGTAAAATGTTGTGTGAAGTTTTTAAGGTTTTAATTTTTTATATAGTATTAGATGATAAGAGTTTCACGCTCCACTGACTGAGCTATATACTTTGACACAACTTTGTTAATATATTCAGAAATGTTTATCTGAGTGTTTATTGTTGCTATATTTTTAATTTTATGTAATTGTTGCATGACATATGCTCTGACAAAGATATATCTCAATGCAACCATGTTAAACAGTTTAAAGATGGAAACAAATAAAAATATGTTACAATTAAGATTAATTGACATACAAACAATGTATTATTTGGGAAACTATCTTAAGCATGGTGGTGACAAATCTGATTAAGATCTGGCTAAGACTCTACCTTCTAAATCTAAACTTAATGAATTAATCTACTGAGCAATCCTATTGATGCTTTAATTACTGTTAAGAAGGCAGATTGAATTTAGCAGATTGAATACATGCAGACCATGTGTGTGTACATTTTCTGAGAAGCAGCCTCCCCCAAATCCAAACTGTCCTTAATACAAACTGCCCTGGAAGTTTTGGACTGAAGGCAAGTTAGCTGAGCAAAGGAGAATTCAGTTTCAGAAATTTAATTTTGTTTCTGTATAAACTAAAGTGCATATTTTTGACAGTTTCTTCTGTCTTGTGCTGGCTCATCCATACTTCTGTTTGTCCCTTGATTTCTAGTCACAGGTCTGATAGATTTTAATCTTTTCCTGCCACTTTCCCCAGGAATACCTGCTCTTTACTGCTGAATCGGAACAAATGTCATTCCGCAGAAAACCCGATTAGCATTTGTTTTCCCAGGAAAAGTGGCAAGATGAAAGAAGAACTTCTCAGACCTGTGACTGGAAATCAAGGGTCAAACAGAAGTCTGGATGAGCTCTTAGTGACTACCTTGAATCACATCAACAATTCATAATTTTTCATAATGGGCAAAGATGGAAAGCTGTTTGACCTAGTTCATGGGCACTTTGAGAGTTCATAAATATGGGTAAAAAGTACAGTGGCTGCTTAGGTAGCATTTTGTACTCAGTTGCTGTTAATAACCAATGTGGGCATTAGCCCCCATGTACCATCTATTAATAAGAAGCAGTTATAAGGAAAAAGTGAGTGGAAAGCCAGACTATGAGTAAAGTTTTTGCAACATGCATTGGAAAAAACTGAGACCAGAACCACTGATTTCTGCTAAGTAGTTCTGAAGGAGCTGAACAGCAGAAATATACTGCATTGCTTAGTCATTTGAATTTTGTTTAGACATGACATGAGAGTTATTAAAAAAAGCCATAGCAAGTGTAAAGAAATGTTAGAAGTTGTGTTGGGAATGTGTGTATACACACAGCTGCCTTTTGTAGTTTGCTTTTCTTTACAACTTTTAGTAATCCATTGTTTTATACATTTTTAACTGAATATGTAATTAAAAGGAAGATCCACACCAAACATTTAAAACACATCCAATGTGTACATTTAAAACACGTGAGTTTCCTGAAAGAATCCTGGGACTTGTAGTTTCCCTGTCATGGAGCTACAATTCCCAGTACTCTTAACAAATTATAGTCCCTGTAATTCTTTGAAGCCATGCAAAGCAATGAGATACGTATTGATAGGTCACTATTAAAATTGAATGTGTTTAATGCCTTAAGACATTAAAGTATACATTAATACTAATTAGTTTTACTAGGTGGACAACCTAGCTCTTGTTGCAGTGGTAAAATGCAGGCTTTAATCCATGGGTAGGCAAACTAAGGCCCGGGGGCCGGATCCGGCCCAATCGCCTTCTAAACCCAGCCTGCAGACGATCTGGGAATCAGCATGTTTTTGCATGAGTAGAATGTGTCCTTTTATTTAAAATGCATCTCTGGGTTATTTGTGAGGCATAAGAATTGGTTCATTTTTTCTTTTCAAAATATAGTCTGCCCCCCCCCCACAAGGTCTGAGGGATAGTGGACCGGCCCCCTGCTGAAAAGGTTTGCTGACCCCTGCTTTAATCCATGTAAACACTAACCAAAAGGTTAAGAGGGGGTATCATTTGTGCCTTGATTACAGAAATGTATAATGCAGGGTTTGGACTAGACAACCCTTGGTGTCCCTTCCAACCCTATGATTCTATGATTTATTTATTTTTTGCTGCAGAATACATTTTGGTAGGTTCTTCGCCTGGAATGCAGAAAGATATGCAAGCATAGGGATTGAGCAAAATAATCAGCTGGTGTGTGTGTGAATGGATTAATCAGGACGGCACCAGGGCTGACTTCTCTTGCCTTGTAGGAGTTGCCACAGTGCCATTCCTTCCCATGCAGTCAGGTGAAATGGGAATCCCATGATCATGCAGCAGGAGTTCACACAGGGACTTAACCCCAAGCATAGGAAGAATACTCTTCTTACATGGGCTATGTACACACCATACATTTAAGCCACACACACCCTGGGTGTGTAGTTTGTTAAGGGTACTCAGACATGCAGCTCTGTGAGGGATAAACTACAGGTCCCAGGATTCAGGGGGTGCTTTAAATGTATGGTGCATATGCAGCCCACATCGGGAGCTCTTCATATTATCCCTGGCAGTGTAGGAAGGATCAGTGTTGCTGCCACTACTGTACCACAGGCATAATGCAAGGGCCAAACTCTATTTTTGGATCCATTTAGTTATTAGTATGCTTTTGAACATCTATAGTACAGCTCTTATTCTTACTATGTATTCATGGGAGTCACTTGGGGGCCCTTTTAAGGGGCAAAAGGTATCTATTTATAAAACGATTTGTAAATCCAAAATATCGGTGCCCATGCTGCCTCCTTGCATAAAATCCAGGTAAATTAAGAAATCGGAAGAGTAATATATATTGGATAATAGGGACGGGGGGGTGAGATTCCAAATTACATTTTCTTGGAGGTTCAGGCAATCCATATAGAAAATTCTATTAGCAAATAAACCTTTAGACAGCTGACATTATACTTCATTTAAGCCTGGAAGCTGAAATACGTGGTTCAGCTTCTAGATAAAGTACATTCCCACTTATTCAGGGTTTCCCCCCCTTTCTTTTAATAGAGTTTATAGTTGCTGCTCCTTGCACTGTGCTGCCTGGGATTTTTTCCAGGAATCAAAATGAGCTAAAGACAGCAGCTGCCATGGGGCCAAACAACTCCCCTCTTTCCAGCTCAGCCACTACCCACCCATACACTCATTGATGGGACTAAAGTCCCTGGCTGTGGTCCCATGTAAAGGAGCACAAAAGCCTGTACTGTGTCCTTAAAGCTCACTAAATGCACATGCTGATGGATGGATTGCCAGAGAGGGTGACTCCTATAACAAAAGGCCCTTCCTTCAAGAGTTCTTCAAGCTTGCAATTTCTATCCCACCTGAGAAAATCAGACATGCACTTAAGTCCAAATCTGCCCAAACTTTAACTTTGCATTCTTCACAGGTTATATAGCACAACCAATGATGTTTAAGACTAGTAAAGCAATGGCCCCTGCAACACGGTCTATGTGGGGCTTCCTTTGAAAAGCACTCACAAACTTCAACTGGCTCAAAGAGCTACAGCCAGATTGCTGACTGGGGCTGGTTACAGGGAGCAGAAAACTCCCTTATTAGAAAAAGCTCCACTAGATACCAGTCTGTTTCTGGGCACAATTCAAAGTGCTGTCCATCTGCTGTCACCAGCATGTAAATGTTTCTGCTTATTTAACAATTTTTACATATTTAACATGGAGCTATTCCCATGGTATTTCCTTCCCAATGTTGCTATGTTTAAAAGTCCAGTTTCTTTGGAGTTCCAGCATGCTAAGAAATTACACACACACACACACACACACACACACACACACACACACACACCAAAAAAGAAGAAGAAGCGTATCTTTTTTTTTGCTTCTTTTTGCAGTGTAAACAATTGCAGAGAACAAAAACCAACAAAGCTTGTACTTTAAAAAGTATTCAAAAGGATACATTTGTGCATATTATATCATAATACATAAAGATAATGTGAATCTTTTCCTTAATTTTTTTTATATTCTAGACAAAGATTCATATCAAAGAGGTTTAAACGGTTCCTCTTTTCCTAAACTTACTTGCTCCCTAGAGTTTAAAATGGAGCCAGCTCATTGTTATAAGTCATTTTTGTCTTTAAGCTCATAACAGTGAATTGAGTTTCAGGAGAATAAACCTGCAGGGTGAAGTACATTTTACTACATATTCATACACATCCAAATAGGCCACTGGAGCTTCAAATATTTTGTTATTATAATGGGTAAAGTCCTTAGAAGCTATACCCTATAAAATGTTGACAAAATGCTTTCATTGTCGTCCTTAGTAGCAGTTGGAGTACCAAGTAACTAACATATGAAAAGAGTAATGTTTTAGACCTCTCAGGTGTATATATTTTGCTGCACGTGTTGAAACAGGCATCCACTTCTGAGAGAAAGAAGAAGTTCCCCTGTGACACTATGGCACTTATCAGCTCTGGTTTTAGGGAATGTGGAAAAAAGTGACCAAGATAATCCCCTCCTTTTAAAGAGTACAAAAAGCTTTAAACTTTTGTGAAAGCAGTGTGAAAGGGTACAAAGGTGTGTCTTTTGGTCTTAGTGCACAATAAATATGATTGGGCAAATCAAAGTGACCTTCTAAAACTAAGGGCATAACTTAATAACAGTATGAATTTGAAAAAGAAAATAATACAATTTATATATTTCTGCTTCAAAGAAGAGTAAGCCTTCACTCTTTAAAAATAAAACAGACCTACTTCGTAGCTTATACTAATTAGTGCTCCATGATATAATGGTTGCATAAGTTCTTTTTATAAAATATAAATAGATTTCCGGGGAAATGACAGAATCTGCCTGTCTTGCAGATGGATTTCAATGGTGCTTGCTTAAACAAGTTTGCTGAAATTACTCTCCTTCCAACTGAACACTGCTCTTTTCCTTGACTGAAACTGGTACAAGCAAAGAGAATGGAAAAAGAATTCACTATTAACCAAACAAAACAAAAAAGGGAGGCCCTAACACTCATAGAATTATCTGGCAATGAAACTCTGTTCAAAATGGGAAGAGTTGGCAAAGTGGCCTTTTGTTGGGAGCTTGGAGGTGAGCCTCCTTCTCTTTCATTTCCTGCATTGGAGAGTTTTTGATTACGCCTGCTCAAACAGCCACTTTGTGCTAATGTGTTTTCTTGTGGATTTGCCAGGTGACCCCCTGACTCATGGGCACCCTGCCAGTTCCGCCACAGCGACTGTTCCTTAAACAAGCACAGCAAGTGAAGTCAGTTTTTGCTACTGCTGTCCAGATGGAACACTGACTTTCCTGTTCCTTTTCAGCTAGTGGTGAATATATCCTAAGGTTGTTTTTGGTGAGTTGTTGTTGTTTTAAAGTACTACCTCAATGGTTCTCAGAATGCCAAAAGAAAGAAGATGACTTTTGATGATGGTCTGCAAGATAATTCTTCTTATTCTTGATCACTACATCACCCAAAATACTAGTGGATTTTCATCCCATGGAGTGCTCTACTTTGGTTTCTTCGGTTTCCTTCCATCAGCTTCTTTCTGTGAGGCTTATCTGTACATATAAAATGAAGGATAGCTCATAAGCTACAGCATTTGTTCTGGAGAGGGGCAGTTTTGTTAACAGGAAAAGGTGATCATGTGGGTTTATTTCTAGTGTGTGTCCTTCTCCCCACTCCACCAACACCAGAGCAAAGGCAACACATCTATAATTGTAACATTGCTGTTGTCTTGCTCTGTCCATACTGGCTGTAAACATCAGTGCCAATTAGGGGCTGAATAAATGCTGTGAAATGACACAACATAACCGTAAATTTGTTCCATGTAACATAGATATGGAAAGTAGCAACTGAGAGAAGCATAAAAGAAAACAAGAAAGGGCATACTTGACATGGTACAATAGATAAGTCTTTCTTTCTTCCTTTCTTCCTTTCTTCCTTTCTTCCTTTCTTCCTTTCTTCCTTTCTTTCTTTTCTGTTCCTTCTTGACAAATGCCAGGAAATTGTCTTCTGTGGGCAACAAGGACGTCTTTTCATGTGCTATTTCTATAGCAGGTAGAGGTGAGAGGGGATGCGGGTGGCGCTGTGGGTTAAACCACAGAGCCTAGGGCTTGCCGATCAAAAGGTCGGCGGTTCGAATCCCCATGATGGTGCTCGGTCCCAGCTCCTGCCAACCTAGCAGTTCGAAAGCATGTCAAAGTGCAAGTAGATAAATAGGTATCGCTACAGCGGGAAGGTAAACGGCGTTTCCGTTTGCTGCTCTGGTTCGCCAGAAGCGGCTTTCTCTTACATACTAGGCCTGGGCGATATATCGATATATCGCCCAGGACCAGTATGAGGCGCCAATATAGCTTATTCCTCCTTCTGCATCTTTGAACTGCTCGACTGAGGAGTGTGCAGCTTCCCTTACCTCAGCCAAGCAGTTAAAGGAGCTCCCTGCCCAGGACTGGCTCCCGTGAGCCGGCGGCGGAGTGGAGGCTCCGTGAAACTGCTCAGCTGGGGGGAGCACGGTTGGTGGTTGCCCGCTCACCCGTGAGCGGGGGGGGGAGCGCCAGGGCTTTCTCAGCTGGGGAAGGGGAACCTTCCCGATTCCCAGCTGAACTGTGCAAACAAGCTGCGTTGTCCCAGCCCGTGAGCCCCTGGCTGAAACCGCCTCAGTTCCTGAGGTAACAAAAAAGTTACAAAATAGTATTAAAAAATAACAATCCTAGTGTTAGTATGAAAAATGTTGAAATAAAAATTTGTTTATCACTGAAGAAAGAGAGAATTAAAAGTATTGGGTAATAGATCCTAATTAAAGCAGGGCCTATCCCTTCCCAGTAAAGAAATCTGGCATTAGCAACACAGATGTTATACTACTGACACAATTAAACAGGCATACCTCCCACTTGGCACATTATGCTTCTTGCTTGGTTCTGGATCAGACCTTACACTTTGGCAAGTCACTTAATTTCTGCCTCATTTTCCCATCTCTATGCAGCAGAAAAGACCACATGACTTTGAGATCAGCATTTTCTTCTTCCTCTTCTCACTTTTCTTTTTTTATTTCCATCATGGAAAATAAGCAGGAAACATCACAGTATTGCCTGGAATGTTGTTTGCTGTTATACCTGTCTGGACTTCATCAAATATTAGTGATTTCAGATGCTTCTTCCCACTGGGTCAAGGAATAAAATACTTTGCATTAAAAATGGAATGAGGTCCCTGTGGATAGAAGGCAGAATTGACATGAATTTATCTTTCTGTAACATACCACTAGGATGCCTCTCTACATTCTGGGCTAAGCAGAAAATGATTGGAATATATATATTAAGAGTACACTCTGATTCAAAGGCATGATGAAGCAGGCAAGGCATTTATTTATCCAAGAGGAGTAGAAAGCCTGCAATACCTACGTACCTCTCTTTGTTTTCTCTGTGACTCATTTTTTATTAGAGAATTGGAGGGAGAGGGGGATGATATACAGAAAATAGGATGTGCAGACAATGGAATTGGAAACCTTATTTGGAATAAACTGCTCAGAATGTTTTAAAATATTGAACTAAAAAAGGATGCCTGATGCTGAGGGAATTGTGCCTTTAAAAATTATAACAGTGTGAGGAAATGATTTAGTCTGGGTAAAATAGTGAAGGCAGATAAATTATCACTCTAGTACTGCTGCTCTGGTTAGACTTGGAGCTCTGTGCAGATTTTAAAAAATCAAAAAGTAAAGATTTAAAAAAACACTTTAGAGGTCCATTTATTAATTTGCCTTTATTGGTCACCAGGCAGGTCAATGGCTTGTGTCTGGGTGCTCAAAGCCTTGCTTAAGCAAGTTGTGTCTGCCTTACTATTTCCATCTCTAAAATGGATAACAGTTATCTGCATACTTGGCAGGTTTTTGCTCACTTTTGCCATTTAATTCCTTAATGTGTTTTGCGTTGTAGTTGAATGTGACTTAATGCGTAGTCAGCAACTGGGTATACCTGTTCAGTGTTCTGCTCTGCATTGCATTTGGAGTTCTAGTTTTGTGTTTCTATCTATGTTGTCTCTGTTAGGGGCTGTTATGTGTGAATGGAGCTACTCAGTAGCTGGAGAGTTATGAACATATGGAACAGCTGACAGTATAATTTACCCATGAACAGAATGTTTTATGTGGGCTTTTCCTTTAGGTGCCTGCTTTCACAACATTGCACAGATTACAGGAGGCGGGGTGGGTGTCTGGAAAGATTTGAGAATCACCTCTTTTGGGGGCACCAATACCCAATGAAAACAGCACAGTCTGTTTATTTGGCAGTTCTTGTCTCTTCCATGCAAAACTGATGACCACAGTGAGTGGGAGGAAAGCAAGGGCAAGAGTTTACAAAAATTTATTTAACGGTTTCTAGCCCATTTAGCAATATCAAAAGAGTCTTAAAAATTGCTTTTCCCCTTCTGAACCATTCTGCTTACGCAAGTTCCCAAATCAAAGCTGTATTTTTAATATTTTCATCTGTTATACACCTGCCATATTGTACACAACAACCCAAGTACATGAAGGATTGCAAGCATTTGAATAAATGGCACTGCATAAGCAACAGAATTACTGTCCCTTTAAGGAGGTGACTACTGGTATATAAGATTAAACTTCCATCCCCTAACCGAACCCTTGCCAATTACCCTGTCACTCTCCTTCCCCAGTTAACACACAACTTAATACATCTAGAGGACTTTACATGGAGACTCCAACGTGGTCTTCATTCTGGAGTCCTTCAGGCTGCTCACAGATTGCAGCCTTGGTCTTCAACCTTCAAGCATCAGGTTCACAACAACCAACTATTACTTGCCCAGAGCTCTTTCTTGAGGCCTGTCATACAATTCTGTTCTCTTGTTAGCAGACCTTTTTCATCTCTTTGCCCCCAATATTATCAGCTCCTGGGTTGAATCTTCATTACCCTGTTCCACCTTGGTCTGGTAGTCGCATCAGGGCAATTCAAAAACACAGAGGAGAAGCTGAGGTCAAGCACAGTGATGCAAGCCAAGCATGGATGTGGTCCAATAGCAGGGACATGAGACAAAGCCAAAAGTAGGCAAAATTTCAAAAGCAAGGGGTTAGCAGCGGTCAGTCAGTGTAGGAGGCAGGAACAAGAAGTCAGGCTGAACAGAGTTAAGGGTCTGTGCTTTTCACAACTGGGAAGCTCACAGTAAGGGCTAATATAGCTTGTCTTTCCACCACCACCCCAACCTAATTGCAGTTGCTGCTGTTTAGGGGTATTCAGAGAGCTCTTCCCTTTTGAGGAGTACCCTTCTTCATAAGAAGTTCCAGGGTTCATGACAGGGGATCCTGCATGTTCCCCAAAGTCAATGGGAGGTTCAGTCCATCCTCCAAGGTGCCTGTGTCCAGTTCAGGGCTACACATGACAGACCTTTCAGATGCCTGCCTCTTAAGTCCAGCTCACTCAGGCCCCTTCCTAAATCTCACCCCTCCTTCAGCTCCAAGAGCTGCTCTACACACCCAATACAAAACCTGGCCTTTTATTTACATCAGACAAGACCCACCATGCGGTCACTAAAATTTGGGTGAAATTCTATCCTCTTACTGACATGAGTCAATAAGACACAATAGACTGTCCACTAATTGACAAATTAAAACTGACCACCCTTTTAATGACTGAGTCTCAATGCAGCCAACAACCATTTTACATGCATTCAATATGTGCGTGACACATAGCCACAAACATGTGCATGTCACCACAAACCTGGAGGTGACTAGAAAAAGTGCAAAAGTGGCCCTAAAAGAATGCAGAAAGGGCAAAATCAGTGTGAAAGCAATCCCGTAAGCCTTTGCAAGTGTAATCTCAGGAGCCCTTGCACTGACTGTTGAGTCCTGTGGAGAGTTGGAGCTTGGACAGGGCAGTTTGGAAGAAGTGATTGTGATGGAATTTGGTGGATTATTGTTTTTTTCAAGAGGTTTTCAAGGGTTTTCAAAGGTTTAGAGGGTGTTTGTAGGCTTTTTCAATGGTGTTCCCGCTATACACGGTTTCACTTAAACGTGTGGTGCCTCAGAACAAAACCCCAGCATAAAATGGTCGTTGCCCGTATAAAGCCAGAAACCTCTCCAAGCAAACCCCACCCCCACCCCCAATTCTAGACTGGAGTGACAATTTAACTGACACTATTCTGTCTGCTATTCTATCTTCAATACAACATATTCCTCTAGCTTCCAGCAGGAACATGTCAGTTAAATGATCATCTTGTTTCAAATGACATAAGATACGTTTAATAAACTTTACATCAACAGAACAAAGCTTCTCAACAGCTGTGATAGCTCAGTCAGTAGAGCATGAGACTCTCAATCTGTTGGTCACATGGGTTTGAGCCCCACGTTGGGCAAAAGACTTCTGCACTGCAGGGGGCTTGGACTAGGTGACTCTCATGGTTCCTTCCAACTCACAGAATTAGTTGAGCCTTTGATCCTAACTATCCATCCCTTCCACAGATATTCACTGTATGTTCATGCATAAGGATGACACTTGTGGCGTAATTTTATGCATGTTTTCTCTAAATCAAGTCCCACTGCGGGGCTTACTTATGGGATTCAGCCTTATAGTGACTCTTATACATAACACCTCAGAAGTAAGCCCTATCGAGTTTAATGGAGCCCATGTAAGAATGTATAGCAGGTTCCCCACTTCTGATGTATAGTGTTGCAACTTCAATAACACATTGGTGAGTGTATAATTGTTGATTCTGTACAATGAGCAATATTTTGAAAGGTAAATTTGTGCTCTATCACTTGAAGTTTCATTATTCCTGTAAACTTCGTTTAGCTTTCTTTAGAAAATTCCTAATACTGCTTTGGGAAAGTGGATCAAGATTAAGCTGCTGAAATTATGGTAACGGTAATGGCAAACTTTGAAACAGTCCTATGACCCAGCAATCCAAACATTTGAGGAAGAAATACATCATCCATTAGAACCATATTAAAATCTTGTTTACCGCTTGTGGTGTTGAACATAAATCTCCAAGGGGTCTGGCACAAATAGTTTCCAGATTTTGTTGAATGATATCATCACCGCTTGTCCTGAGCATGCATGTTTTCAGCGCTACCAAACCATGAATACCTCCATTCAGATCAGGTTTGAATTTGAGATGCTTTGTGATAACAGCGGAAAATAGATTCTTGCCCTCTGGTTGTTCAGAGCTGTGGTGCTACTGCTGAATGGAGGATGTATTTAAAAATATCTACAAAAACCCTGGAGTCCTTTTGAATCAAGTCCAGCAATGTGCTTGTACTTCCTCCTGAAACTTAACTAGGCGGCTAATGATATCATCCATAGCTAGTGTCTTCAAAAAGGAATGGACAACTTTTCAAAGTCTTGGCTTGAAAAGAAACATGTAGGTTACACCCTCTGTCACATCTCACACAGTCCTGCAATCAAGCAGCTTTTATACGTGCACTGCCCAGGCACTGGAGCCAAGCTGAAGAGGACAATAGAAAGGGAAATGACCTCTCCATCAAACTTTTCTGCCTGCTCCTCCCCACCTCTCTCAAAGAAAATACATACCAGCAAAAAGAGAGAGAGAGAGGAGAAACTGACTAAAATATATTCATTAAAATATGTTGCACTGATGTCACTGTTACCTCTTATAGAAATCTCTTTCGTTTGGGTCGTCTTCTTTTTTACAGTTTGGAAGGCCTGTGTACCTATTCATTGCTGGCCTAGTTTTCTGTTATTTGTTTAGTTGGCCTGCATTTCTTGAATAGCTGCTTTCTTCCTTTTTCTTTCTCCCCCCCCCCCTTTTTGGCACCTCGAAGTTAATAATTCACTTTTTTGTTGGCTCAGCATGTGAATAATACATTTAGGGCCATATCCTCCCTTCCTCTGTAATAAAGTATATCCTTTCTCAATTCAAATTGTGAAAATTGCTCAGATATCTATAAAGCACTATTAAATAGAGATGGGGGCTAAACCTAGTGGAAGAGAAATTCCACATAAATTCATATGCCCAAATGTGGGTGCGGAGGTTTTTTTGTTTCATTTTGAGGTTTGTTTTATTTTGGGATTCTGATCTCCAAAGCATATTCTGCCCTTTCCAATATGTGCAGTTTGAAATCACAGTGTGCAGCTATTCTCCAATCCTGTGTGGAGGCCTCTAGGAGCCAGTGTGATATAGTTGGCCCCTGGAGATGCTTAGAGCACACACACACACACACCGCAAGGCTGTATGTTGCATGATACAAAATTGTGCCACATTTGTCCCCATTAGAATCATCTGGTGGGGTTGCATGGGGAGGGATAGAGGGTTAAACCGACACCACACCATTTTTCCCATATAGCTCTTACATATGAGTGGTATATTCTTATATATATATATATATAATTTTTAAATTGAATTTTATAAATATTTTTTGACAAAACATCCATGTTACATATAATATATATAAACCACTTGGCCATCCTGGCCTGAGACTTCCCTCCTCCTCAACTAATGGTTTTCCTAATTATGCTCTGATATTGCATGTTGTTGTTGTTGTTGTTGTTGTTGTTGTTGTTGTTGTTGTTACCCTTAAATCCAAATCTTAAATACAACATTTAAACATCATATTGATAATAATTGATATCTCTACCCATACAAAACTTCTTGTAGCCCTACTAATGATGCCAAGTGTTTACAATTGACACTCAAATGCAATGTAAATTTATTCCAGTCTTTCAAAAAGGTCTGGTCCTGCTAGTTCCGAAATTTCCCGGTTAGTTTCGCCAACTTGGCATAGTCCATTAACTTCATCTGCCGCTCTTCTTTTGTTGGGATCTCTTCCATGAGTGGTATATTCTGAATCATGCTGTGTGTCGAAAGTGAAGCAGTGTAAATGCTGAATGCAGCATGTATATGTATGTATGAACTATACATGCAATAAACCAGCAGCTATCTCCAAGGTAACAGCCTCTAGCATAAAAGTGCAACTAACTCAAAAATGGCTGCCAGCTCCTTGGCTATATTGAGGGTGAGCAGCTGCCATTGCCATCCCAAAGTGTAGTAGAGAATAGGTGAATTGTGGTGTGAGCAGGAGGACTATTGGAGTAGCCATGGGATCCAGAGAGAGAGAGAGAGAGAATCTGCTGAGGATGGTCAGAACCTTGAGCTGACACTTGGTGTGGGGTTAGGGTTTGCCCAGGTCAGGCAACTAGAGCATGAGTAAATCTCTTGTCAAAGCAAATACAACAAACAGAAGAGCTTGGTGGCCGTTTCTACTTGCAGCTTGCTCAGTGTTGGGGAATTTTTTTAATGGGGAGGGAGAAATTGAGACTATAGAATCAGAAATCAAATGCACAGTGGTTCATGAGCAATATTTTCCACAGTGGTAATGTGAAGTGACTTCAGAAAGGATGTGAGATGACTTCAGAAAGCCAACACAATTTTAAAGGCACTTTAACATCAATTAAACGCGGGTGGCACTGTGGGTTAAACCACAGAGCCTAGGGCTTGCCAGTCAGAAGGTCGTCTGTTCGAATCCCTGCGACGGGGTGAGCTCCCATTGCTCGGTCCCAGCTCCTGCCAACCTAGCAGTTCGAAAGCACGTCAAAGTGCAAGTAGATAAATAGGTACCGCTACAGTGGGAAGGTAAACGGTGTTTCCATGTGTTGCTCTGGTTCGCCAGAAGTGGCTTTGTCATGCTGACCACATGACCTGGAAGCTGTACGCCGGCTCCTTTGGCCAATAACACGAGATGAGCACCACAACCCCAGAGTCAGTCACGACTGGACCTAATGGTCAGGGGCCCCTTTACCTTTTAACGTCAATACTTTGTAACAGGAGAACTACAGAAGAGATACCTATGAGATCGGTTAACAAGAGGCTAAAATCATTGGGTGCAAAGATGCTTTTTATGAATTGTAGGAAACTTTATCCTGTGTTGGTCCATAGTCTGTCTTTTTGCTGTTCACATCACAGCAAACAAAGGACTGGCATAAGCCATGTTTGAATCACACTTTGGAAATGCAAAAGGGGGGACATTGCCTTGTAAAGGAAACTTCTTTACTGCCCACCCATGTTTCTCAGTTGGAGCACAAACACCAAATGGAAGGTTCAAGAAGTTGCTTTCTAGACATGTCCCAGAAAAGAGATCTGCCGCCTCTAGCGTGCTTGATACTGATTTATCCCAAAAATAATTCTGCATTTGCTGATTGGTAGAATTAACTGTTTATGTGTCATATCATGTTGATAAAGTATATCAAACATCAAAATGAAAGCAATTCTTGTTTGTTTGTTTACTGCAGGATTTTAGATAATGGGCTGTGTGCAATGTAAGGATAAAGAAGCAACAAAACTGACAGATGAGAGAGATGGCAGTTTAAACCAGAGTTCAGGTTTTCGCTATGGAACAGATCCCACCCCTCAACATTACCCAAATTTTGGTGTGACTTCAATTCCAAACTACAACAACTTCCCCACAGCCGGTGGACAGGGGCTGACCGTCTTTGGTGGTGTAAATTCCTCATCACATACGGGCACACTGCGAACAAGAGGAGGCACAGGTATATAATTTAGAATAACTTAATCTTTTTCAAAGCATATTAGGTTTCTTCAGTACAAAAAAATCAGTTTTTATTGAGGATCATTTGCATTCTTGCAACACCCATCTCTGATCTGAAGACATGAAATGATTCTTGCTCATATGGGGCACAATTAACAATATAATAATAATTCACAATGTAAGCAGAGCACAAAAATGGAGGCCTGCATAAAGTCAGATATGACTTTGGGTATAATATATTCTTTGTCTCCATTCCCCCCTCACTGTCTCACACAGTGCACACAGAGCCCCCTCACGCTGCTCATTCTCAGCACTCACATATATACACTTCTTGCACTCATAATTTACATGCTGCTCTCATACTTATGCAACATTCATACTTGCAGTCTGTAACAGGTGACCTTGTGATTCACATTGCCTACTGCTGTTTGTGCTGAACTCTTTTCCACAGAGTACATGGCCAGAACTCTTACAGGCAATAACTCTTGCAGCCAGAACTCTTACAGGCAATAGCTACACAGATTTCAAAGTCTCTAACCTATCTTTACCTCATTTAAATAAATGATAAAATTTTGTTGAGTGCACATGCAATCCAGTGTAGCATGTTGGTTGAGAGACTGAGATGTGAATTCCCTCATTCAGATATCACCTGTATGACCCATGAACTCAACAAGTGGCCTTTGGAAAGCCACTACTATCTCTTCCTTAGACACACACCCCTTATCTTTAGTACAGGAATATTGATAGTCCTCTGTCTTGCACAGGTTTTTGGTTTTTTGTTTGCAAAGATAATACTTCGTGAAGTAGGTGGAACAAAAAACAATTTTAAAACCAAATTCTGTGTTGTTATTTTTTTAAGGCAGAATTTATTGGCCATCTATTTTCCCCTACCCTTATCATGCCATAGCAAATTTGTAAACTGTCGTTTTATGTCTCTTAGGTGTAACTCTTTTTGTGGCTCTGTATGATTATGAAGCAAGAACAGAAGATGATTTAAGTTTTCATAAAGGAGAAAAATTTCAGATACTTAACAGCTCGTAAGTTTTATGTTACCGCATGACTTTGTTAATATTTGTTGAGTGATTTGTACCTTCAGCAGCACTCCCAAAAGATGTACAGGAATGGCTTTAAAGGTGATTAAGACAAATTCATGGAGGATAAAGATACTAAAGGCTACTAGCCATGATGGTTGTGTACATCGTCCAGGACTGGAGGCAGAATAATTCCTAATACAGTCATACCTTGATTTTCGAACAGCTTAGTTCTGAACGCTGCAAACCTGGAAGTGACTGTTCTGGTTTGCGAACTATTTTTGGAAGCCAAACATCTGGCAGGGCTTCCATGGCTTCCGATTGGCTGCAGGAGCTTCCTGCAGCCAATCAGAAGCCACACTTTGGTTTCTGAACATTTTGGAAGTCAAATGGACTCCTGGAACAGATTCTGTTTGACTTCCAAGGTACGACTGTACCAGTTTCTGGTAATCACAAGTGGCAAGAATACCATAGCTGCCAAGTTTTCGCTTTTCTCGCAAGGAAGCCTATTCAGCATAAGGGAAAATCCCTGTAAAAAAGGGATAACTTGGCAGCTATGAAGAATACTGCTGCTCTCATGTCCTGCTTGTGAGCTTCCTGTAAGCATCCATAGCTGCCAAGTTTTCCCTTTTCTCGCGAGGAAGCCTATTCAGCATAATGGAAAATCCCTTTAAAAAAGGGATAACTTGGCAGCTATGTAAGCATCTGCTTGGCTACTGAGAGAGCAGCCTTTTCTGATTCAGCAGAGTTATTATGTGAAATCTTCACACTCAGAGCAACTTCTGCTCCTGGTGCAAGTGGACATGAGAAGCACACCATCAGGTGCTGTAAGCTACCTGTAACCAGTGCTGTAAGCTAAACAGCTTGAGGAAGAGATGCAGGATACTTGAGACAGTCCTGCTTCTCACTTGTCCGAAACCCTTGGCTTATTAGTTTCCACTCACTCACTAAAAGGATCCACTGTGTCCTACCTTTCATGATCACAGCTAAATACTGAACTGGATTTTAGTCCTTGAATCTGAAAGATGGAATAAATTAATTAGCAATGGAAATATGACCTTTTATAAGTCAGTGCTTATACTGATGCAGTTTGCAGAATGTTTATTTCAGACCATGCTTGTACATTCCTCTGGTTTGGATAAGTTTTTTAAACAACATATTTAAACTGTAAACAATATTGAGAGCATTATGACCATCTTCCTGGATTTTTGACCTGGATTATGACCATCTTCCTGGATTTTTGTAGCAGAACATAGAGCCAAGTAAATTTTTGCAGTCATTGCACAAACTGTCACCAAATATCTTTGGTCTGCAGGACATGGTATGCCACAGTAGGAAATAACTACAGTAAACCATAATAAGCCGTGTTTATTTCTTACTGTAGTTTACTGTGATGTGCAAACCAAAGGTATTATTATTATTATTATTATTATTATTATTATTATTAATTTCTACCCCGCCCATCTGGCTGGGTTTCCCCAGTCACCCTGGACGGCTTTCAACAGAACATTAAAAACAGAAGAAAACTTCAAACATTAAAATCTTCCCCAAACAGGGCTGCCTTCAGATGTCTTCTAAAAGTTGGATAGTTGTTTATTTCCTTGACATCTGATGAGAGGGCATTCCAGAGGGTGGGCACGAAAAGGCACTCTGTCTGGTTCCCTTTAACCTCACTTCTCTCAGTGAGGGAACCGACAGAAGGCCCTAGGCGCTGGACCTTAGTGTCTGGGTATTTAGGGGTATTTAGGGGTATTTAGTTATAGTTTTCCATTTATTGCAAATAAATTATTGTGATGTATGGAAGAGTGAAGTTTAAAGAGGAGATAATTTCAAGGAATATTTCATTATTCTGCCTACCTGAACAGCTTTTATGCACATGAAAGCACAGTCACTTGGGCTATGATTTATAAATGAAAACACACTTTTCTTTTAAATTGGCAGTGAAAAAAGCCGACAAAATATTTACATTATACACTTTCCTTTATGCTCCAAAATGCTCCTGCTGCAAGCCTAAGAAAGTAATGCTTGAATAATAAGCAAATCCATTACAAATTCTTAACTGCAATGGGTGAGTTTCAGGTCCTCTGCTGTCAAGAATTTTGGGGCACAGCAAAAAGTGTGTGTGTGTGTGTGTGTGTGTGTGTGTGTGTGTGTGTGTGTGTGTTTAGGCATTCTGCTCTAGTGTAAATGCTATCTGCAAAGAGGATGAGTACAAATGTGCTTACTTAGCTCTTCCCCTACCCCATCGCTGTCTCCATCCCCCCTCCACAAGTTGGAGGGAGAAGTGTGAGGCGGGAAGCTGCCTCCTACTTGTGGCGACTCCCCACCTTAGATAATCGTATTCCAGATTGTGGAGAGTAACAGAGATAGCAATGCAGGAGCAGAGCTTAGCATGCTTGTCCCTGCCTGCCCTCATATAAGCTTTATGCCAACCAATACACTGAACACATCGTTGCTTTCATAAACATAAACATGCTGGGGGGAAATTGCCCCAATGCCATGTTTTCATGCCACATAATTTCTGGCTGTGTAAAGACTCCCATTTACTCTGCATCCAGGGCACTCCTTACCACTGGTTTCGGAAGGGGGGGTACACACAAAATTAACAATAATCCACACCTATCCTCTTAACTGTCCTGTCATGGTTTTTCCTGAAATACCACATTTTGGTGCGTTTCTCCCTCCGATACCAGCTTTATCCAAGTTACAGGGAGGGGGAGACTTAGTGGTTTAAGCCGGTAAAGTGTATGCAGCCTCTTTCTCACATTCCTGTTCCAGAGTCCTGCCCACTCACATGCCTCTAAAGCAGGGGTGGGAAGCTTGTGCCTCTCCTGATGGTGTTGGACTATAACTCCTGCCACCCCTGACCATTCAGTGACCATGCTGACTGGGGCAGATGCGACAAAATCTGGAGGAGGCACGGGTCCCCCATCCCTGTTCTAAACCCTCTTACAAGGCACCTCAGGGGGCTGCCATTAGGGAAAGTCCCTGGTGTAGATGTGTATACTTTAGAGCTTCTGAAGCTGCTCATACTGGCACATTCATTAACAGAGAGACAAACTGTACAAGATGCGGCAATCCCAAACAATCCCTTCCTCTATTTTGCTTGGAAAAGCTTACCCCCCTATTAAACGACACCAGCCACAGTGTTTATGGGTGTGATAAAATATCTCCATCTAGTGGAATTTCTAGGCAGCGGTAGCAAAATAAAAACCAATACAGTAAATAGTTTCAATACACATTTGACTCTTCTGTCACTTTTCTGACTCTTTCTGTCCTGTTCCTTTAATTCTCTCTTTTTATGCATAATGAACTCTGTAATGAAGGGTGTCTAATTAAGTCTATAAGAGTTTATGGTAAGTAGCTTTAAATTCAGAGTGGGAATTCTCTTACTGTTTCTTTCCTCTTGTTTTTCAGGGAAGGAGACTGGTGGGAAGCCCGTTCTTTGACTACAGGAGAAACTGGCTACATTCCCAGTAATTATGTGGCTCCAGTTGACTCCATCCAAGCAGAGGAGTATGCTTTTTTAATTTTATGGAAACTGTTTAAAGCTGTGCTTAAAGAAAGTGCAAAAGGTTTTGTGTGTGATTGATTGGGGTGATTTTCAAATTTCACATTGGTTTCCTTCTTCAGCTCAGTGATAAATAACTGGGTAAATTAGTGGAAGGGGGGAAACTAAACTCATTCTCATTAGGTCAAAGTTTGAGCACCCGAAATTTCTTGGCCTGAGTGTCCTTCATGTTGCAGTTGGTATGTCAGTACAGAAGACAAATTGTATAAATTTTGCAAAGCCAGTTCACTATAGATAAATGCGTAATAATTGCAAACTGAACAAACTTTTTATAATTGTGGCTACACTATTTAAATGTAAATGCTATGGGAAATTTTTGCTGCATTTTTTGTTCAAGGGCCATTGAAGTTGAAAATTTAAATCTTAAACATGCATATATAGTCAATGGTTTCTAGATCTGCCAGTATAAGTGGTTCAGTTTGGAAACTATTTTGACTATCCTTCTGTTCTGCATTGTGCATTTCAAATAAATGTCAGGGGTCAGGTCCTGGCAGTTGTCACCACAGGTACAAGTTGTTCATATTGGCACAAGTCATGCATCATGCTAAGCCAAACCATGGCTTTGTGTGAATGCATGAGTGTACAGCCTCTCAGAGAGATCAATTACTTTTCTTTCCCTGGTCATTCTGCTTCTGCACTGCAGAAAGCTAAGACATGGCTTGGCTTAGTATGTTGTCTGAAGTCAGCTCATGGTTTAGCTCTTTCATAAGCCATAGAGGAAACCTTGGTTACAGCTCATGGTTAGTCTGAATAGAGCTAAATCATGAGCCCAGGTTCAGACCACTGGATAAGCCATGACTTAGACGCAAAACCATCAGAGAGGATCAAAGTGGGCCATGAACTCTCCTCAGAGAGCCTGCTTCAAACTAAACTGGGGTAGGCAACCTTCAGCCTGCTCCCCATAAGTCCTAGCAAGCATGGATAATGGCTAGGAGATGAGAGTTGTAGTTTGGCAACATCTGGAGGGTCATAAGTTCCCCACACCTCCATTATATCATGATTTGACTTTTCATGAAGTGAACCATACTTTTGACTGCTACTGCAGTTGTCCTTTTCCATCTTCTGCTTCCAGAAGAGTCCTGTACCATTTACTATCCATAACAGGTTTTCAGATTGTATTTTCAGGGCACAAGATCCTCACAAATCACCCTTAAATAACCTCCTGTTTGTACAAATTAAATAATATTGCTCAGCATTCTATTTAAAATGAAATTTTCTTTCTTGGTGTTCGGTAGATGGTACTTTGGCAAACTTGGACGAAAGGATGCTGAGAGGCAGCTGCTAACATTTGGAAATCCGCGAGGAACTTTTCTGATTCGTGAGAGTGAAACCACCAAAGGTAGTGTGGCCAGTGTTTTAATTCTTAAGTAATCCCGGGGGGGGGGAGGATGGATGCTTACAAAGCGTTGAGCCAATAACAAGTGGAACCTAATGTATCATACATACATTGATTTTTTTTGTTTTTGTGACCTATGAGTGTCAATGTTGAGTTTACCAGTATTTGGTATTGAATAATCATCATATCTAAAACATTACTTCTGTAGTGCCTTTCCTAAATTATCTGAGTATATAAAAGCAACTGCAGGGTTAAGGGGTTACTTCTCCAACTTTTGCTGCATGCTTGTGGAATTTTGCAAAGAATTTCGGAAAAATAAATTTATATTTGACTCAATAAATAGCAAATCACTGTTTGAAATTGGTTAAGAATTTGATCAAGTGTATCAATATAATACAGTATATATTTCAAAGAAGGGGAGGAGGCAGGTTGAAGATGAAGGGATCCTGTTCACATAGATAGCATTTATAGTATGATTTCCTTTTAGTTTTGCTTAAGCCATCACTTAAAGCATGCCCTGGACATGAGTTTTAAACTGTCATGCAATTCAAAACAGTCAAGCAATTCTTGATTAAAAAAACAAAACTATATAGGTGTTATAATTGTTGTTCAGAGCTGACCACAATATAGAGGTATCACTTATCTTAAAATACTGAAAGTTGTAGCTGTAAATTTGTATATCCAGCAAGGTCTTCTTTTAGCATATATGATGCCTTAATTATGTCTTAATTGCACGGGTGGCGATGTGGGTTAAACCACAGAGCCTAGGGCTTGCCGATCAGAAGGTCGGCGGTTCGAATCCCCACGACGGGATGAGCTCCCGTTGCTTTGTCCCTGCTCCTGCCAACCTAGCAGTTCGAAAGCACGTCAGAGTGTAAGTAGATAAATAGGTACCGCTACAGCGGGAAGGTAAACAGCGTTTCTGTGTGTTGCTCTGGTTTGCCAGAAGCGGCTTTGTCATGCTGGCCACATGACCTGGAAGTTGTACGCTGGCTCCTTTGGCCAATAACGTGAGATGAGTGCCGCAACCCCAGAGTCGGTCATGATTGGACCTAATGGTCCGGGGTCCCTATACCTTTACCTTAATTACAATGTGTGGTCCTTTTATCCTTTGGATTGTAATATGTTATCAAAAGAATTTAAATTACTTTTAGTTTGAATTAAGACTATTTCCTTTACTTCTGACTATATGTAGTTTTTAAAAACTTGTTTAATAGGTGCCTATTCATTGTCTATTCGTGACTGGGACGATATGAAAGGAGATCATGTCAAACATTATAAAATTCGCAAACTTGACAATGGAGGATATTACATTACAACCAGGGCACAGTTTGAAACTCTTCAACAGCTTGTTCAGCATTATTCAGGTAATTTTGCAGATAAATGTTTGGTATATATTCTCAGTTCCTATAAGATATCAATAGTGTATATAGAACTTTTACTTTATAAAATATTAATGAATTATTCGTTCATTCAATAATTTCGATATTATTCACCATGAGGTCCCAGAGCAGGTTGCAACAATAGAATATGCAATTATAAAAAACAGATACAATTGCAAAACACATTAAACTGTTCCAAATGTAACACAACAATATCTGATGAGAGCAAATAAACAGTTTCCTTAAAAAACCAAGAAAATAAAAGCAGCTTTGCACTACATAAGCAATGTTCTTCGTTAATTACACTGCTAGAGTACAAAACCACAAAGAAACTATTGGGAACATTGACTGGATAATTCTTGCTAGCTATGCAGCATATAAGTATTTTTTCTTTCTTTGATACTGTCCAATGTTGTGCAACCAGACTTCTGCTTGTACAAAACGGCTTCACTTTCCTTTCCCCCATCCTACACCCCCCTAAGTGCCCCCCAAATCATTTTTAAAGGCAGCCCCATATAATTTATTGCAGTAATCCAAACAAGAGGTTGCCAGAGTATGAATAACTGTAGTAAGGCTGTTTCTGTCCAGATAGTACTGTACATTATAGTTAACATGTATGTTTTATTACATTGATTTTCATATATCTTTAGTAATAATCCATACTTTGCATTGTAGCACAACTGTGAAATAGTTAGAAATGTGTGTCTGTATAATTTGCTTAATCCTTTAAAATAGTTTCCTCACACTTTTATGTTGTGTATGTTGTTTCAAATGTGCATACACACACACACACACACACACACACACACACACACACACACACCTTTAAATATTCTGCAAAGTTCTTATCTTCAAGATGTTTCCTACCATTATTTTTAAGTAAATTTATTCATAACTATATTTAAAATTGCTCATTCTAGTCTAGGATATCATAACTATAATGGTGCCTAAGATTGCTCGATCTTTAAATTGTTTCATAAACAGTAGGGGGAGGGGGAACCTGTTTGGGATTATTGCTGCATCATTTTATTTCTGTTTGTAATATTACTCAGAGCTTCCCTGAAAAGAAAATCTGACCTTCTATTTCTGCTTGGCCTAAAGGTTATGCTAACTAGAGGAGTGCTGACAATTTATGCTTCAACTATTTCTTAATATTAATCCTACGTCTAATTCTCATACATTGCCTCCCTGTTTTGCATTGCACCAAAGCCCTCGATCTTGCTTCTTAGATCTATTTATTCTATCCCTATACACATTCAGACTTTCATATGCTAATACTTTCTGGTTTCTAGTCTCAGCTCTTCTATTGATGTAGTGCTGGAAATGTTATCTTGACAGATTTTTGCCATTGGTAGGAAAATATGTGGCTGCAAAGACATTGGCTTCAGCCTAGAAATTTGGGTGGCTGTTTCAAATCAAGGTGTGATGGCTGGTGAGATAGAATGGAAAGCAGTAAATTACCACCACTGAACAGGCACTGAGAGGGTGGAATGTCTGGGGTAGCCAGTTTTGTTTTGTTTTTTAGGTACAGGGCTTCTTAAACTTTTAATACTTGTGTAGAAGAAGGAATTTCAGCAGATTTAGATGGTCATGCAAGCCACATCTATTGAAATTCCTTCTTTCCTGGGAAGCTGCTTAAAGTTAAAGGTGGGCCTGTTTGAGGGTATTTGAAGCAGGGCGAAGCTTCTCCCTGCGGTGTGCAGCTGTGCTGCTGATGAATGGCCAGCATCAGTCTCTTTGGGTGTGGTCAATTACATTTGCCAGCAGTGTATCTGCATGAGCCACTCCCTGTCTCTGCTGCCCACCCATAAGGGCGCAGGCCTCCCCTCCCTGTCAGTGGCAGCTATTTGCTGCTTTCTACTCCACCTCACCAGCCACTGCCAGTTATGGCTGTCCGTTCTTTTCCTCTACAGCTCCTAGCTATGTGTTCTGTCCCAATACTCCTTCCTCTTTTAGACTTCGCCACCCCCCTGGCCTTCTCCTATGAAGGTCACAAACAAACAAAATACACAAAAAACTGCCTCAAGCTATGGTTTTGTTTCCATTGGGAACATAATTGGCCATGTTGCAAATTCTAGTAGTGTTAGGAAAGCAGTCTTGAAAATTCTGGTGCCTAGATTTGAGCTAGCTCGTAAACAAATTGCAAGATCCTCCACACATATTCTGGCACTACACCATCCTGAATTGTCTATTAATTGCCCAAGCTCTTTCACCCCGTCCACCATTTCTCCCTTTTCTTCTCCTTACCTGCAAAAGTTTGCTGCATCTGTTCCATGTTTATTTCAGAAAACCCCATTTAAAAGATTTACAAACTCTAGGTCAGGCTCCTGTGTATTATGATAGAGGTATAACATGTACCTATCAGCTCCAAAGAACAAACTTGATTGTATTAATAGCCATTAATTGATTTTTTTCTGATACCCATGTATTTCTGCAGTCATGGGTGAAAAGAAAAACGTTTATGTATCATTTATTTATAATCTGCTCTTCAACCAGGTCCCAGGGCAGACATACACAAACCTAAGCAAGAATTCAGCAATAAAATTAAAACAGCATAAAACAAAATGCAGATTTCAATTACAGATAGAACCAGCAGCAACAGCAGAAATTCAAATGCCTGATACACTGCAAAAACCTGGCCAAAAAGGTGCATCTTCACCTGCCACCAAACGGTTATCAATGTCATAATGAGGCACACCTCAGATGGGAGGTCATTTCAACAGAGAGGGTCCCTAGAGAAAGTCTACCCACAAACTCCTGTCCCATGAATCTCATTATGCTTTGGGACCATAAGCAGTGCTTATCCTACTGATCTTAAAACTGTAGCAAGTTGGATGAGAGAAGGCCTTCTTTCACATAGTTGGGGCTTAGATCATTTTGGGCCATATTAGTTTTAAATCAATGCCAGCTTTAAAAATAAATAAAAAAAAGGCACCACAAACTTGCTTCTGGGCATTTGTTTCCCCATGTCCCTTATTCCTAAAGCACCAATTATGACAAGTAAATCATATATATTTACCCAGTAGTGCACAATCCAGTAGCCACTACTGCATTTAAATCTTAGATAAAGCCATCCAGGAGATACTGCAGCCCATCAAATAGCTGTTTTTTTTAAACAATCCTACAGTTTAAATGTCCTCTTCCTGCTTTTCAATATTTGTCCTCACTACTTGTGTTAATTCCTGACTTGGAGCCTCTTAGCACATTGTAAGAAAGAAGCAAAAAATAATAAAAAGTAACACTACAAGGAAGCAGTTGGGGCAGATACTACTGGGAGTGGGTGGTGTTGCGGTCTAAACCACTGAGCCTCTTGGGCTTGCTGATCAGAAGGTCGGGGGTTTGAATCTGCACAATTGGGTGAGCTCCCATTGCTCTGTCCCAGCTCCTGTCAAACTAGCAGTTCTACTTGCACGCCAGTGCAAGTAGATAAATAGGTACCGCTGTGGCAGGAAGGTAAACAGTGTTTCCGTGTGCTCTGGCTTCCATCATGGTCCTCCATGAACCAGAAGCGGTTTAGTCATGCTGACCACATGACCCGGAAAGCTGTCTGTGGACAAAAGCCAGCTCCCTTTGCCTGAAAAGCAAGATGAGCACTACAACCCCATAGTCACCTTTGACTGGACTTAACTGTCCAGGGGTCCTTTAGTTTAGCTTATCTTAGTTTAGCTTATCTTAGCTTAGTTTAGCTTAGTTTAGCTTAGCTTAGTTTACTGGGGTGATAACTTTACAATCAGTCCATCTGTGATTGTCTGTGTACAGACAGGGAGCTGATTTGCAGGGCATGCTAAGCCAAACCATGGTTTGGCGAGACTCCCTGAACACGCAGGTTCCTGGAATGGAAAGGGCAAAGTGGCTGCAAGCTCATCTTCAGGAGCTCACACATTTGTGTGGACTTGCTAAGCTAAAGTTATTTTCGCAGCCTCACCTGCCCCACATGCTTCCTTGTAGCTCAAAGAATTCTGCAGACTTTTGTCATGCCAACCATTCTAAAGATCAACATTACTGTGAAAATACATTCATGGTGACATTCAAATACAAAATGATGTAACATGTATGGCATCCATTCATGGCCTCCTTGGCTTGGGGTAGGGAAAGGAAACACAAATCTCATCAGCATGTCCTTCTTCTTTCAATGCAAACCACAATCTGTAACTTAAAACACTTTTTATTATAAAAAGTAAGATTCTCATAAAGGTAATAAAGTTAGACTGAGGTGTGAGGATTTTTACTTTATGTGCTGCTTTGTTTTTTTAACTTGTTAAATAATTCGAAATTTTAACGAATAAATAATTTATCAAGTCATACAGTATTAAATGAATATCTTTAACTGCATTATGCCAGTTTCCCATAAATGCAGGATGTTGCAGTAATAGGAAGAAACTAAGAGATGATTTATCCACTCCTTATGCCAAACAAATAATGGGATTAATAAATGCCCTTGAGTGAATATTTCAAAAGTGAATGTTTTAAGTGTACATTTTGTTTATCTTCGAGCTTTTGGGGGAGAATGCTACTAACAAATGATGTAACTTGTTTACTAGCATTGTTTTTCTTGCTTCCTGTGTATGTTTCATGTTTGTTACTCTTTTCTTTTCCCTCTGCTTCACTTCTGCTCCATCAGAGAGAGCTGCAGGTCTTTGCTGCCGCTTAGTAGTCCCTTGTCATAAAGGAATGCCAAGGCTTACTGATCTGTCTGTCAAAACCAAAGATGTCTGGGAAATTCCACGAGAGTCACTACAGTTGATCAAGAGACTGGGAAATGGGCAGTTTGGGGAAGTATGGATGGGTATGCAGAGAAAATACATATCTATATATATCCCATAGTCTCCTAACTTTGGGGGGCAAGAATGGAAGATGGAATGTGGAAGCAAAATGAGCCGTGACCAGCAACATCAAAGAGCAGATGTCTTCAATTACTTAGGATAACATGCTTCTGACTTCGAAAACCTTTCATTCTGAGCACTGAGTAATTTATAGATGATGAAGAAGAAGAAGAAAGAAAGAAAGATGATCTCATATGCTCTCCTGGCTCTATATGTCAGGTTTGACAAACTACCTTCAGCTTAAGAATCAAGCCTTACGCACTCTAATCTGTTAATTATGTAAAGGTTGTGATGAGCCTTCTACCTCGAAATTAAGTGAGCATTGGCACTGAAGGACAAAACCACCTTCCATCTTTCTCTGTGCATGTAATAACTGTGTGGATTATAAGTATTTCTTTTATTAATTTCCTTCCCTGTAGAAAAAGCTGATGGTTTATGTTTTAACTTAACTGTGATTGCATCGAATTGCACTCCACAAACTGTCGGATTGGCTAAGGATGCATGGGAAGTGGCACGAGATTCATTGTTTCTGGAAAAGAAGCTGGGTCAGGGCTGTTTCGCTGAAGTGTGGAGTGGTAAGGCAGCGGAAACTGTTCTGTTTGGGATAGATAACTTTAAAACCATCATAAATAAAACCCTGTCTGTTTCAAAATCAGAAAGCTATCATTAAACCAAGTGAAATAAATCTAGCACCTAAATCTAAAGTTAGTGCCACCTAAATCTAAATTTTTAATATGGTCTCTAGATGCCTAGTCTGTCAACTTGCTACCTATGCAAGTCCACATGGGCTTTGAGCAGACCACACCAAGTGCTGCCTTTGTGCAATGTCACAAACTGCAACACTGACATTGCAGAAATTTATTTTAGCACTGCAGGCAGATAATACAGTACATATCCTTTGTATTTGGTTGGATACAGCCCTTTGTACCAGTTCCCAAGTTTCAGCATTTGTTAACTGGTCCCAGAAATGAAATCAAGATTGGGGCTATGCAAATATGTACTGACTAGTTTGTCAATAGTTCATATTGAGTTCTATGAAACAAAGTAAATGACCTATAATTTGAAATACATCTGAAAAGGGACAAAATCTGATCCAGATTTCAGAGTACCCAGGGTCAGGCAGGATGGGGCAGGTTGAAGCTCGCCGAAGGGTTGTCCCCAAGTTCACTTTTCCACATATATATGTGTGGCTACCACATGTCAATGGGAAAAGGTAAAGCACTACACTAGGAGACATCATTGTAGTGATGAAAAAAACCTTCACTCTGTCCTGTAGTGGTCAGTGGAGTAGGACATCTTTGCTTACCTGACCTGTCACTTGCATTGCTGCAGCTTGCTAGGGAGGAGGGGTGAGATGGCAATGAGCTAATTAAACACACTGGTGGGAGCAGGATATTGGTTCTGCTCATGCATTTGCACCACATGGACCTCACGTCTCACCCTGCTGATAAGCCACAGCGATACCAGTGACAGGAGGTCAAATAGTCATGATCAGGGCTGGTGCGTCCATTTAGGCGAACTAGGCAGTTGCCTAGGGCGCTAAAATGGAGGGGCTGCAGCAAGCGGGCGGTGGCAGCGCCCATAGCTGAAACCTTCAGCTATGGGCACTGCTGCTGCCGCCGCCGCTCACTCCCTGCAGCCGCCGCTGAGGAGATCACAGCATCCCCTCCATAGGCAGGAGGAGCGCGAGCCAAAAGGAGAGCTCAGCGCCCTCCCGCCCATGGAGGGGATGCCGTTAGCTCCTCAGCAGCTGCAGTGAGCGAGCGAGCGGTGGTGGCTTCAGCTATGGGCGCTGCTGCTGCCGCCACTGAGGAGCTCACAGCGTCCCCTCCATAGGCGGGAGGGCGCTGAGCTCTCCTTTTGGCTTGCGCTCCTCCTTGCGCAGGGGCGTCAGCGGCGATGTGCGTGGGGCATGCCGCATGCATCATGAAGCATGCGCTGGGGGGGCGCCAGAAGGTGATTTTGCCTAGGGCGCAAAAAGCCCTAGCACCGGCCCTGGTCATGATGCCTTGCCAATGACTACTGCCTCAGTTCCTATCAAACCTGTTCCTGGTTTCAAATACGTAGTTAAGCAACCCTGGGGGTTTGAGTTGCATGAAGACTATCTATTCTGCAGAATACGTGAGAACAAGTTGCTTGTGTGTATTAACGTCTATAGACATGTCAGCATAGCCCCTTTATGATCCAGCTTTCTCTTCTGGATCAAAATAAGTGCCTCTCATTTCAGGAGGGGTGGAATCTATAGCTAGTGAACAGCCTTTGGCAACAAACAGATAAAATATTACCAAAAAAGTATTGAGCTAATGTGTGAATTCCTGCATTAACACACTCACCATTGTTGGTTCATTGCAGAACTAAGAGTGAATGAATTCCTTAGCTCTGTGTTTTATTTTAAATAAAAAAAACACTATGTGATGTGCTGTTTTGGCCAAAGCTATATATATATACAGTGGTACCTCGGTTTGGTACACAATTGGTTCTGGAAGTCTGTACTTAACCTGAAGCGTACTTAACCTGAAGCGAACTTTCGCATTGAAAGTAATGGAAAGTGGATTAATCCATTCCAGACGGTCTGCAGAGTACTTAAACTGAAGTGTACTTAACCTGAAGCGAACTTTCCCATTGAAAGTAATGGAAAGTGGATTAATCCGTTCCAGACAGGTCCGTGGAGTACTTAAACTGAAAGTACTCAAACTAAAGCGTACTTAAACCAAGGTATAACTATATTCTTCTTCTTCCATTAGGAAGTCTTTTTATAATGAATTCCCTCAAATAAATGGACCTAATTTTAGCACTGAAATATCAGTCTGCACTATTTAGTCAACTAAATTAGACTTCTGCTGATTTGTGTAAGAAGCTCAAAAATTATGGCCTCTTTTAACAATAGAGGCAGAAAATTTTATTCCAAGTTGCTCAGGGCTGTGTCTCAGCTATGCAATAACAGTATGAAGTAGATTAGCCTAAGATCAAGGGCTTGTCTTTGGTCACTTAGTTTATAATAGAGAAGTCAAAACCAGCTTAGCATATGAATTCATCACTTTGGCCACTACAGTGTATGGATCTAGATTACAGTAACTGTCAACCAAAAAATGCACAGCCTCATTAATGTCCACTGCTTCTTAGATGTCTCACTCACTGATCTTCGCTACTTCTGTTCTTGTAGAGTCTTGTGAGTTCTGCAGTAGAGTCTTGTGAGTTCTGCAGACACTGGATGTTTCTGCTGACAGCATTTGTGGGTGTTTTGTAGGTACTTGGAATGGAAATACTAAAGTGGCAATAAAGACTCTGAAGCCTGGCACAATGTCCCCAGAATCATTCCTGGAGGAGGCTCAGATCATGAAAAAGCTAAAACATGACAAACTGGTCCAGCTCTATGCTGTGGTATCCGAAGAACCTATCTACATTGTCACAGAATATATGAGCAAAGGTAGGTTAACACCATGCTGCTTGTAGATGTGAGTCAGGAATTACTCTCTAGATTGATTAATGCAAATTAGCATCACCTTCAACCATTTGCTTACCTATTATTTTTTTAAGCTACCCATTTGAAGTAATGGTTCTTTATTGCGTTTTTTTTCTCTCCAAGGAGCTGAAGGTGATATAAATAGTGACAAAAGGTGATGATGTACACAAGACTGGGTGGATTCAGAGTGTGATGAACACATCTTTGTGGGAATAGGTGATGCTTGGCACCTTGAAAGAGGCAGTAGCATGGTCACTTCAGGGGAGGGGACCCTAGACCTGATGATGTTTCAATGACTACCGTCTAGTCACAAATACCTCTTTTGGGGCAAGGTCTACAAGATGGTTGTGGTGGTGCCATTGCCAGCATCATTGGAGGAAACTGGTTTTCTAGACTCATTCCAATCTGGGTTCACACCTGGGTTTGGGACTGAATCAGCCTTGGCCACCCTTTACCAAGAGAGGAACACTGGAAGTGCAACTCCTGGTGGATCACCCATCAGCTTTTGATACCGTTAATCATGGTAACCTTCTGGACTGTATGAGAGATGCATATTGGGGCACTGTTCTGCAGTGTTTCTCATCTTATCTCCAGGGAATATGATTTTGGAAGAGTGTTTCCCAGAGACCTGACACTAGAGCTGTGTGGTATCACAGACCATTGAAAGTGAGATTTGAAGCAAGGTGTCTTTAGTAGCCTGCTTATATCTAGCTTTCTGTATAACAGGCATCCCCAAACTGCAGCCCTCCAGATGTTTTGGCCTACAACTCCCATGATCCCTAGCTAACAGGACCACTGGTCAGGGATGGTGGGAATTGTAGTCCAAAACATCTGGAGGGCCGAAGTTTGGGGGTGCCTGCTCTATAACATCAGAACTGGGAATGGGTGAGCAGGACCTGGACCAGTGTCTGGATGCAGTGTTGGGCTGAATGAAGGCTAATAAAATGAGCCTGTATTCCTGCAAGACGGAAACTCTGGTGGTAGGTTTTAGAAGTCAGTAAATTGCCTGTTCTGGATGTGATTGCATTCTCCCTGAAGGAGCATGTGCATATTCCAGGGGGTACTCCTCAATCCAGTTCTGCTGTTACAGGGACCAGATTACTTGACAGACCACCCTCTCTAACCCTTACATTTCCAGTAGGTCACTGCATTCTGCAGGAGAGTTTCTGCTTCAGGTCTCAAAGCTATCAAGACTCAAAGCAGGGCTTTCAGTGTGGCTGCTCCTGTTTTATGAAGCAGCATCCCAGTTTAGATACAACAGAAACAACTGAAGAATTTTTTTTTGTTTTTTCAGCAAGCTTTTTCAGCTGGATGAAAAGATCTCTGCCTTATATGTTAATTTTGTGTTGTTTTTAAGCCTATATTTCATTTACAGTTGCTTTCCTTTTCCCTGTTTTAAAATCTATTTTAGATGTTTCATGTTGCCTTGAGACTGCTGTAAAAGGCAATTCATAAATAAGTTCTCCTCAACCATATTTTATCCCCTTACAATCCTGTGAAACAGGTCAGATTGGCTGTACTAAGGCCACACATTGACTGAGCTCCAATGACCAAGTGATTGTTTAAACTAGAGTCTCCCTGACTGTAGTCTGATACAGTCAAACCTCGGTTGTCGAATGTAATCTGTTCCCGAAGACCATTCGACTTCTGAAATGTTCGACAGCCGAGGCACAGCTTCCAATTGGTTGCAAGAGCTTCTTGCACTCAAGCAGAATCCGCGTCGGACGTTTGGGTTCCAAAAAAACATTAAGAAACCGGAGCACTTCCGGGTTTTCGGCATTCAGGAGGTGAAACATTTCAAAATGGTGCCATTCGAGAACCTAGGTTTGACTACACCATATTGTTGAAAAAGAATGTCTTGCTCAAAGCCTATTCCCCCAGATGAAGTTCATGTCTTGGTGGGTATGCTGTCTCTGGCATTTCACAGCACTGCCCTCTGCTTGCTGCCCATCATTGCTATCCTCTGCTTGCTCACAGGGCAGTTTAAGGAGGATTTGACCTGCCATCAGCATGTTATACCTGAGCCTCTACATTACATGTTTCCCCACTGTTCCCCATTGCATTGTTGAAGCAGCGATGGAGAATGCCTCCTTTAATTATTCTTGCATTGACTCTTTGTATAGTATAAACATGGCCTCTGGTTTCTTTGAGTGTTGAATTAATTGATTACTCATTAATTAAACTGTTAATGAGTAAAGAAAACTGCCTTTGATTAATTGGAGGGTGTAAAAGTTGCCATTTGCTCCATGTCAGAATTAGATATTTTGAGGGTGCCAAGGTAAGTGGGGATTAGAATTTAGCCTGATAGTCTTGATCAGAACACACCAGGGTTACCTGCGTGAGTGAATGAGGGTTGTTGATTCATTTTAACAATCTTGAATCCCTCATCATATAAACATGAAGCCCCATTGAACAACATATTGAAATTAATTTAATCAACTTTAATTAAATCATGTATTTACCCAAAACACTAAAATAGTACTATTCCCCACAAGGCAACATAAAAGAAATTATGTAGGTACACACAATATAAATTCACATGAAAGGGCATTTGTTTCACAAATGGCAATGTTTTCTTGGAGAGAATGTGTTTCTTCACTAAAATCTTTCTGGTCCCAGAGCATTAAAAATGCCTCTGTCTTCCTGCCCCTGTTGCTTCTGCTATATGGTGAGGACTGCACAAAATCTCCTTGCATATCACTGTCAAAACCCCTCCGTAGCTCTCTATATAATTATTTGCATGCATATTTTTCTATGCCCGCTTGATTGTGGGTGGCAATCTAGCAAAAAGTTTTAAATTGCTATTTTTAAGTGCTAGAAAGGAAACATACTTTTATGTATTTTTAATTGTGTTTTCACTTTGTTGTCAGATTGTTTTCCGCATGCCTTCTCAGACTGCTCTGAGCATTTCCTGGCAACCATGTTATCATAGAGATGAACATCTGCTTTTGTTTGTTTGTTTAGGACAGAAAGCATTTTTTAAAAGAATTTTGCAAAATCTAGCACTTTAGATATTACTTTTGTTTTTGAAGACATGGATGATTCTGTTATGGTTCAGGGCACAAAAGATTAACCCTTGCCTCTGTGCTACATTCTTCTTACAGAATAACAAAGAACAGAAATCCCTTTTTAAGATTGGTGATATTATTATCACAACCACTTAACCCTTTTTGTCATTTCAGTGTTGAAAAACAGCCCATTTCTTTCTTTCCCATCTTGCTGTTCCTAGCTGCTCTACAATCTATATTAGGCTATTTTCCCTTAACACTGTATCTTTAAATTTTTATATATTACTCCATCTTATTCTCTCTTAAATGGAAAGAGTTATTGATTTCCACTTCCTAAGGCAATTGTGGCTCCATGGATTTGCTGAGCTCAGGCATTGTCATGCGATCTAACCACTTTCTCCATCAGGGAATGCTTAACGAAGCATTCTGAACTGACCTTCTAAATACATTACCTGCATAGAAGCCCTCTGCAAGGTATTGTTAGGGTGGTGAGAACTCATTTTAATGATGAGCTAGCCATGCATGGGCACTGGCATCTTTTACCTTTTAAAAAATATTCATGCAAAGTTGGTTGATCTTATTAAAGACTGCTCTTTGTTGTGTTTGCTCTGATTTCATGCAAACTGATACTAAAAGTTGTAAATTCAGAGTAAAACATTGTTTTCTCTTCTATTGTGTTTCAGCAAAGGGGGCTTTATTAAGCTGTTTTACACTTCCCACTGCATTTACATTTAAGGATAAAAGAACTATATCTTGTTAAGTTTATTATATATATTAATGTCTTGTATTCTATATCCAGAAACATAGTTTACTGAATACACTTGCTAGATGTTCCATTTGCTTCTGAGAGGTAACTTTGGTGATAGTTAATGAAAAACACATACATCCTGGTGACATGATATATTGGCCTGCTTTGCACTAAGGCTTAGCGCAAACCAAGTACCCATATTTTTCGCTCCATAAGATGCACCTAGTTTTCAGAGGAGGAAAGGGGGAAAGCCTTGGTTTTTTGGGGGGGGGATCAGCTCACAGTTGTGCAGCTTCTTTTTGCAAAGGGGAAAAGCCCTTTTTAAGGATCAGCTCAAAGTTGTTGAGCTTACTTTGCAAAGGGAAAAAATCCTGTTTTTATGGGGTTCAACTCATAGTTCTGCAGCTTCTTTAGGAAAGGAAAGGGAGCCGTTTCTACAGTTTCCAGACAGATAATGTAATCAGCCAGTCACATATCGCTGGGGCAACAAACAGCCTCCGTCTGCAGAGCATTCAACAATAGAGGCCTGGGCAAGTGGGCGGGGCCGGAAAGGGAGCCAGCAATTGACCACACATTTGCTCCATAAGACACACAGACTTGCCCCCTTTTTAGGAGGAAAAAAGTGTGTCTTATGGAGTGAAAAATACAGTATGTAGTTTCCTAGAGAAGAGGTCATGGCCACTTTGCCCCTTCCGAAAAAGTTTGCTTCTGTGCTGAGCTAAGCCATGGTTCAGACCCAGGATGGAGTTTAGCTCTCCCAGACAAACCACAAACAGTAAACCATCCAGGGGTCAGCAAACTTTTTCAGCAGGGAGCCTGTCCACTGTCCCTCAGTCCTTGTGGGGGGGCGGACTATGCCCCACAAATAACCCAAAGATACATTTTAAATAGAAGGACACATTCTACTCATGTAAAAACACGCTGATTCCCGGACCGTCCATGGGCTGGATTTAGAAGGCAATTGGGCCGCATCTGGCCCCCGGGCCTTAGTTTGCCTACCCATGGGCTAAACTGTGGTTACAGCTCATGGTTAATCTAGAGAGCTAAATTAGAACCTCAGGTTCTTACTGCACACAAAGTCAAGCCATGGCTTAGCAGAGTGCAGCACAGAACCAGAACAACTGCACAGAAGACATAGTTTGGTTCTGTGTGGCACACAAGCCAGGTTAATGAAAATTATAACAGTTTCTCAAGATGCACATTTCTACGTTGCTCAAAATGAATTTCACTCGCCAGAACCCAGGCACCCCAAGTAAAGAAATCTCAAAGCCCTATCCCAGCCAAGTGTCAAAACAGCAAGACATCACACTTTCAACATTTGTTTGCCCACCTATCTCTGTATGCAACTATGTATCTTTCACTGTATATTAAAATGTAAATTAATGAATGGTATTAAGTGAGAAAAGGTGTGAGCAAGACATGATGGCCAGTCCAAACAAGGCATATAGTAACTTCTCCAATAATATTTTTGGAAGGATTCTCATGAATCATTTTCATGACTATATGCCCATAAATGTTTAAGATGGAGCATACAGGCAACTATGACAGCACAATAATCTTATGCTGGTGTCATAATAATAATATACATCAGGAGATTTTTAGGTTGGGATAGTTAGGTGTTAGAAAATCTGGTAATAGGTTTGAAGTATGAAATTAGGGTTGTAGTTCACTTGAATTAATCTACCATTTCAGATTCTGTAACTCTGTAAACTCCATCTGGTTATCTTACCAGAAATCTTCCATAAATTGTATGACTTGCACTTTTAAAAAAAAGTATCATTACATTCAATCAAAAACATTAGTGTCTGTGTGTTGTCCAGCACTGAGTACCTAAACCTCTTTAAACCCTTTTTTGTATTCCATTGCAGGAAGTTTGCTAGATTTCTTAAAAGATGGAGAAGGAAGAGCTTTGAAATTGCCAAACCTAGTGGATATGGCAGCACAGGTAAATTTTGACTATGTGCTTAATACAATGTACTCATGTCAAGGTTCTGTGTTCTTTATTAAGTAGAGTGTATTGTAAATCCAACAGGTTGCTGCAGGAATGGCTTACATTGAGCGAATGAATTACATACATAGAGACCTGCGTTCTGCAAACATCCTGGTGGGAAATGGTCTAATATGCAAGATTGCTGATTTTGGACTAGCAAGATTAATTGAAGACAATGAATACACAGCCAGACAAGGTAGGATAAGTAGTCACTATAACTTTTACTGTAGCTTTCAAAGGTGATTGACAGAAAAACATGCCAAAATCTTGATGGGTTTTCTCCCTACTCATCTAGTGTAAAGGAAATGTGAATCGATGTTCAATTTACAAGTACAGATAGGGAATTATGATACTGTTTATCAGTTCCAATACATGGGAAATGTAAGTGTAATTGTATAATATATGACCTCTTTGGCCAATTTGACCAGCGGTTTTCAATAAGAATTTCTGAAAGACAAAGAGGAATGGGATTCTATTGATGAGTGTAAGGAAAAATGAAAGAGACCCTAAACCAGGCATAGGCAGTCTCGGCCCTCCAGATGTTTTGGGACTATAACTCCCATCATCCCTGACCACTTGTCCTGTTAGCTAGGGATCATGGGCGTTGTAGTCCCAAAACATCTGGAGGGCCAAGCTTGCCTATGCCTGCCCTAAACTCAGTACCATACAACAGCATTAACTATGGCTTGTGTTGGATGGCTGCTCAAGCAGGCAGCAACTTGTGCACATTATCTTTATTTTCTGGCACCTCCCCACCACATCTCTCTGAACCCCTAAAACCATCTCACATTGGTTGGATGCCTAAATCATGTGGACTGTTTAATATGGGGCTGCAGTGCAAAGGGGAATATCCCAAATTTAGGCAATTCATCCCCTGCACTGCAGACCCATACAGGCCCATACAGAATAGCTCCTATTGTTCAGGATGCTTTTGACCCTACGGAGAGAAAGATCAGCTGTGTGAGCTTAAGCAACCAATGGATAAAACCCTGTCAAAGGGAACAACAGCTGTAACTAAAGTAGAATATTATTTCCTTGTTGTTGTTTAGTCCTGTCCGACTCTTCGTGACCCCATGGACCAGAGCACACCAGGCACTCCTGTCTTCCACTGCCTCCCGCAGTTTGGTCAAACTCATGTTGGTAGCTTCGAGAACACTGTCCAACCATCTCTTCCTCAGTCGTCCCCTTCTCCTTGTGCCCTCCATTTTCCCCAACATCAGGGTCTATTCCAGGGAGTCTTCTCTTCTCATGAGGTGGCCAAAGTATTGGAGCCTCAGCTTCAGGATCTGTCCTTCCAGTGAGCACTTAGGGCTGATATCCTTAAGAATGGATAGGTTTGATCTTCTTGCAGTCCATGGGACTCTCAAGAGTCCCCTCCACCACCATTATTTCCTTAGTGTACTGTTAAGAACATTTTAAAAGAAACCGTTCTGTACATTCTTCACTCCATATATATAGATCAGTCCATCTATGGATCAGTCCATATAGTTCTTTTTCTCTTATGGATTAGTACAGCCAGCATATCTTGAAATTTATCATCCCAAGGAAAACTAAACGTAACAGTCAAACATTCTGGTTGTAGCATGATTGTGTAAAAATGAATCATGTAAACCAGGCATCCCCAAACTTCGGCCCTCCAGATGTTTTGAACTACAATTCCCATCTTCCCCGACCACTGGTCCTGTTAGCTAGGGATCATGGGAGTTGTAGGCCAAAACATCTGGAGGGCCGCAGTTTGGGGATGCCTGATGTAAACCAATTATTTCCTTGTTAGTTTCTAAATATTTTATTGGTTAAAGTGAATTTATTTCACAATGTGTACCATGCTTTAATTCATAGTATACTTAAACTATGCTACTTTGACTTTATCATATCTATTTGAATACTGCCCAGTATAATTGCCAGTGCAGTATATAAGGACATACAAGCCACAGTAAAATCAATACAGTAGAGCAAAAACTAAAATAAAACAAATTCACAGTTAAAAACCCTCAGCAGGTTAAATGTAGTAAATGAAAGAGTCAAAAAATGAAAAAAATAAAAGCCCACGAGAACACAGGTCTTACTGGGCACCAAAAACATGCAAGCCAAGCAGATTTCCCTAGTGAGAGATCTCCATCCACAGGGCTCCACCGCTGTAAATACCATTGAGAACAGAATGCTAGAATGGGTGGGCCTTTGGCAGCAAGGATTATCATATGTTCTTAAAAGGCCCTCTCAGTGGAGGAGAGCCTCCACTAGTGACCTTGCTTTTGTGAAAAGCATTAGGATCTTCTCTTAAAGGGCAAATTTAATATCATTGTTCGGGCCCACAGTAACCAAACTGCTTTTGCTAAAAGTTCCCCCCAAAAATGTATGCTCTATATAAAAATGCAGAATTAAATGGATGTTGATTGTAAAACACTTGCAGATTCTTCTGTAGATTCTTCTGCAAGTACATTCTGCAAAAGGAAATTCTATAATCAGCCTGAGTTACATGAATTAATGCAGACCTATTGGCAGTGACTTCTCTATATGCAGTCTAGAGCCTGTAATTCAGATCACTGTCTGTCTGGAATTTCTCTCTTATGTTTAAAATAATTTTTGAGGCAAGCTTTTAAATACTGGAGTATTGTACAGATTTCCCCTTGCTCAACATTGCTTAACTCCAGAGGGGCTGTTGATGGCATAGTAACACTTTGAAGCAATAGCTGTTTTTGTATGTTTTCCCCCACGACCCTCTCACATAGATTTTCCAGAGGGATGCAGCTGGGGGATTGTCATGTTTATCTAGCCAGCTACTGTTCCTATGGTGTCTCTGGCACACAGGAACAGAAGACTGGCTGGGAAAGTATGATACAGGCTGGCAATTGCTTTTGGAGACAGGAAGCGCTTGTTTCTCTTAAGAGTTGAAGGTTGCATGTCAAATACACTTGGCATTCTTTCTTTTTTTTCCTTGCCACCTGATAGTTTGTGTACTTGACATTAATAGAACTGACTTCCTGCCTCTTCCACTCTCTAAAAAGTGCTCCTATGAATCCCTGAATAAATTGCTAAAGGAAGCAGATGGTGTTGATACCCATCTCCAGTGGTCTTCTAAGACGTGGCACTATTCGTTCAGTCTGATTTTTCAGTGTTTTTCTAACATTTACGCTATTTATAAGAGCAAAATAGACCTGTAAACTTTATTTATTTCCTATCAATCATGTGGAAGCAACAGATGGGCATGCACTGACATGTGGTTTTCCTGGCATGCAGCAAAAGCTGTTCCTGCCTTCTCCCTCTGCCCTGCAAAGTGTTGCAAGTCTGGCTGCAAGTCTTGATCACTATCAAAGAGTGGCCAGGTCATGATCTACAGGTGCTTGACATAATAAATTTCTGTGAATTCCTTTGTGAACTGACTGGATCTAGTCCTCCCAGACTTATGTGTGGATTAGAATGTAACTTTGGATTTTGCCTTTCACCAAAACATCTTTGAAATACTGTACATATTTAAGGGCAACATTCATGTAGAAGCATAGAATCGTAGAATGGATGATAAAATACAACTGCAATACCAATTTCCATGCAGATCATGTTTTTTAAAAATATCATAGGGTTGTCATACGTCCAGAATTTCCCAGACATATTTGGAAGACTGCAGTCAGAAGCAGTTTTTGTGGTGGTGGACGTATGGCAACCCAACCAAAAAAAAGCTCAACTTTTCTGTCCGGATTCTCACTGTTTGAAATATGGCAACCGTAACATATTATAGTGGAATGAACACACTTGAAATTGACATAGACTGAAAGGTTTGTATACAGATTTAATTATTAATTAATAATAAATAGACTGATCCATCTATCCCTGTTCATGACACACTCAGACAAAATGCCTGTGTTTTCATATGTAATTTTATTTATGTATATTTTTAAAATGTTGATTTTATTTTGGGGGGGAAATAAGCTAACTTGTTTTACATAAATGAGACTCCACTCCCCCCACCAAAGGTCTAACTGCCATGCTGGAGGGGAGGTTGAACAATATAACACAACACGATGGCCAATAAGAATGGCACTAAACACTATTTATAGACTAATATAAATAATCAGAAATATATACATAATCTGTCACCAAATTTCACCGGATCAGAGTTTCCAGATAACCAATCTGTTTCGTTCAGTGCTTCATCAGCCAATCTTGATCAATTCTTCATCAGCCAGACTTGTAAGAATTAATATGAGAAGGATGCAGTTCAATTTCTTAATAAGCTGAAATTACAATATACATGCGATGAAACCTGTGTCTGTATAAAATAAAATGCATAATAAAACATGTACAACTAAAATACATACCCAATCTTACATGTAAGCAAATATAAACGCTGTAGAAAATATGCTCTGGATCAGTGCTCATATGATACTGTAGTCACTGATGCTAGTAACAAATTATAAAGAACATAATATAGTTAGCCACAGGTATATATTAAACTTCTGAATTATTCTACCACGACAGGTGAAGAAGATTTAGAGACTTTGGTTGTAATTTCTGATCATTTGTATTAGTCTATAAATAGTGTTTAGTGCCATTCTTATTGGCCATCGTGTTGTGTTATATTGTTCAGCTTGTCTATATTGCAAGACAGGGGTCTGTTTACGGAATGCTGGAGGGGAGGAGCAGGATTTTCAGGGGGGTTGACACTTGGGGAGGAAAGGCTTAACCCTGTCATTGCAGCATGCTACTATGGTAGAAAAACAGAAAATATAATACAAACCATAAAACAATATTGAAAACATTAAGCCAATAAAAATTAAAAAATACAGAAATAAAATTCATGAAGCTTTGGGGGGAAAGAATTCACGATACTTAGGTGCCTTTCCATATGCGAGCAACATGTTCAAAATTATTATGCTTCTAGATTTTGCAATAAGAACAGGTAGGTTTGGGTGGTGCCAAATGCACCCTAATTTCTGATTCTCTCTCTCTCTCTCTCTCTCTCTCTCTCTCTCACACACACACACACACACACACACTGTCATTTATATGCAAATATACCCAGATGCATCATGTTGTAAATATGAGAAAGAAAAGAAAAAAGAATGTTGTGGCCTGAAGTTGATATTAAGTAGAAAGAAGCTTTGAATTATTTCCCCAAGTAAAGAAATGACGTGACCTTCTACCAGCAACTGATACCTCAATGGTAGCTGCTTTTTTCTCTCCTAGGTGCAAAGTTTCCAATAAAATGGACTGCCCCTGAAGCTGCATTGTATGGAAGGTTTACAATAAAATCAGACGTCTGGTCCTTTGGAATATTGCTGACAGAGCTAGTAACAAAAGGGAGAGTGCCATATCCAGGTAAGGAAATAAGAAACCATGCTAAAAATTATTTCAGACAAATATGTGAGTTGGGTGAAATCTGTGGCTTTCATGCATCTCTCTGTTGTTGTTTTTGCAGGTATGAATAATCGTGAAGTCCTGGAGCAGGTAGAACGGGGCTATAGGATGCCATGCCCTCAGGATTGCCCCATCTCCTTACATGAGCTCATGATCCACTGCTGGAAGAAAGACCCAGAAGAGCGCCCAACATTTGAGTACTTGCAGGGTTTCCTTGAAGACTACTTTACTGCAACTGAACCCCAGTACCAGCCAGGTGACAACCTGTAATTTTTCTGGTCTGTGCAGACTACAGTTATCAGGTGTTCCGACTGCAGCTGACAAAGGCTGACTAGCTACTTCCAAAGGCTGCATCTTAAGAGCACCCAAAAGCACTGGAGCCAGAAGCTGAGAATTCCCAGACCTAACCTGCCGTAAAGATCTGAATGTCTTCTATGAACAGAAAAGTGAACACTTGATTTTGTTCTTCATCAGAGACTCAGAAACTGCATTGTTTTGATGTTATGTAAACTGCAAAATCTTTGTTCAGTGTAAATAGTAATTCAGTGCCAATAACATCCTAGTGCTTTCCTTTTTTAAAAAATAATAATAATGCAAAGTTATGTGATTTTAACTAGTCTTCTCCTGATTCAACTAAAGTATTATTTTCCAAAAGTGGCCTCTTTTTGTCTACATTTTTTCACGTTCTAACAAAATAAAATCAGGACCAGTGTTTGGGGATTTTGGTTTTCGTTTGGTTGGTTGGGTTTTTTCCTTTTCCTTTTTTCCTTTTATATATATAAGATATATGTAAAATATATACATACTTGTATATATAGTTGTGGGTGCTACTGCTGAGGAAACTCATTTCAGAAACGGATTAGCCATAATGCTGAAGCACCCAGAAAAAGACTAATTTCCTTGTAGACATGAAACACTGGTGAAGATTCTGAAAGCCAGTGACTGAATTTTTGGCTTTTGCCAAGCATGACTTTTTAAATTGGATTGCACTTTTGGGTTTGACTATGTACCTGTAGGTCGTTGTAACTTTTGATCTTTCAGAAATCATGTGCAGCATTTCCAGCAACTTTTGCCAACCGCGTGGTTTGAATTTGTGATCAAAATTTAATAACAAACTTATTAAAGCAAGAAAATGCGCCATTACCTGTTCAGACTGGAAGACTGAAACTGCAAGTACTTTCCTGTATCAAAAAAATGTATACTGAACATTTTCTGATTTTTTAAAAAAATTAATAAACATTGCAATCACATGCAAATAGTCTCAACCTCATAGCATTTTAATCATGTCCCCATGCTTAACCATTCATCAGGCATCCGGTAGAGTCCCTTTTTCACATACCATAACCCATCGTAAAGTAGGTGTTTTAAATGTCCTGTACTGCTGATGAAATTACTTTCAATAGGTCTGCAAGTGTTTCAGTGGAATTACTATGCACTTCTTTTATGGGGAAATGGGGAGGGAATGGAGGGATACACGCAAGTATTACTTTTTCAGTTGTCTGTATCAGCCTTGGATACCTTCTTTTCTTACCTTTAACCAAAAAGAAACAAAAAATCCACATCCTTTCTATGTCTCTTTTAAGTTTTTTTTAAAAAATAATAATTTTAGTCTTAATTACATTTTGTTGTTGTTTTTATTTGCAAGTTTACATTTTTAAAATGTTTAACCGTCTTAATTTAGTAATTAAAAGAGTATTTTACATTTGGATTTTTGTTCTTTCATTCAAATCATAGCCAGATGGAGGTTTGTAGCAGAGGAGGAGTGTCCTTGGCCTGTTGGCTCTTGCTGCAGCAGTTGTGTTATGAAGCTGATGTGAAACAGCTGGGATTCAGCCTAAGAGGATGGCTGGAAGTGAAAGGGTTTTGTACTCTTACAATTATTCGAGAATTACTTTCTTTAGCATGAGTCTCTGTGCACTGTTGTCAGAAGGAAGAATATTTTCTATGTAGAAATAAATATATTTTCCCAGCATTCGCACTTGGAACTCTATCGCAAATGAGATGAAGCAAAACAAAGGTAAAATCTTATCCATATCTGGAAGAATCCAAAGGGTCATTTATGCTAATAGATCTTTAAAAATGTTACAAGAAACCTCAGAGGGTGTTTGTTTGCTAGACTACTACCAGCAGCTGATAATGTGGTGGGGCTGCCCTGTTTACCTGACCTCCCATCTTGCTGAGTCACTGCAGCATCCTAGAATGGAGGCAATGCATCGGTGGCAAGGGCAGTGCAGAGCAAATGGGCTGGCAGGAGTGCTGGATTGGCTCCACCAGCACATTTGCAATGACCCACCTCCTCGTGTGCTGCAGCAACTCAGCCAGGCAGATGAGCAGCAGGAAGGCTCACTACAAACTACAAAAGTACAAGACATTTTTTTCCATTAAATAAAAATGTTCTGTATCACTTTACAAAGCCCTTTCAGGTTTTTCACAATTGCACCTACCAGCTACAGGGAAGAGTGGGGTCTGAATTATATCCCTGAACAGCTGTTTATCTAATGCAGGGGCAGCCAATCTATGGCCCTCCAACTCCCACGAGGCCTCACTAGCATGACAAGTGGACAGGGATGATGGGAGTTGTAGTCCAGCAACATCTGAAGGGACAAAGATTAGCTCAATTCAAAAGCTAGCTCTAATCTGTGATATCACCTGCATACTTAGTGTGTGTGAATTACACAACTCTCCAAACATTGTGCGGATTGGTAATTGTTTTTATGGTCCAAACGCACAAAAGACTTATCACCATGTAAAGAGTCAGACTGAGATTAAAATACCTACAAATGCATTATGTGAATCAGTCCTCTGTAACAGCATGGCAAACGTGGTGTGTGTCCCAAGAGTAACTGGTTTCTTTTGACACAGGCTAGCAGCTAGGATCTCCAGTTTCTTGAAAATGATTTTTTGCACTATCTCAGTTGATCACAAACAGGCCTACATTGTCAGGTATGAAGCCACAGTTTCATGGTGGATCAAATACTTTAAATGAACCAAGTCCCAGGTGTCATTGCTGACATTTCCAAGTTAAAGGATCTTGGAGCTGAGAAGTTGCTCTCCATGGAACCCTGGAAAGTTGCTCCTAGTCACAGAAGACTGCTCTGTACAATGGGCCACTGCTCTGACTCATTGAAAGGCAGGTCCATTTATCTTCATTATTAGGTTACCTGATGCCTGTATTGTTTGTGAACCATCATGTTGAATAGAGTCCACCACATTTGGCCTTCTAAATGCCTGACCTGCAGGCTCCCCCCACCCCTGTTAATTTTATTTTATTTTTATTGCATTCATGTCCCACCTTTTTTTCCTCAGGAGCTCATAGATCTTCTCCCCTTCCCCATTTTATCACAACAACCCTGTGAGTGTGACAGTAGGTTAGGCTGAAAGGCAGTGACAGGCCCAAGGCCCACCCAGTGAGCTTCATGACTGAGTAGAGATTGTTGCCAACAGGCAGCAGAAAAGGAGGTCTATAAAGGTCAAACAGGCCACAAAATAAGGCTTGTGTGTTGTATTCAGTTTGGTGGGCCAACGTATAACAGACCTGTAATAATCTAAGCAAAATGGGTAACAATGCTATTTGTTCTCCAGATGTTTTCAGGATAAGTAGCAGACCAATCTGCACATTGTCTGATATTCTACAGTGAAAAACACAGTATTTATAACACTTAGAAGAGATATGTGAAAATGTGTTGGAGGTTGCTGTGACATATAATTGCTCATATAATTATGTGGAAAACACCTTAAGCAGCTGCTCCGCAAGGATGATGTAGAAAAATGTATGGACGACACAATGTTTGGCTCAGAAAACGGTTTGCCTGTTTCAATTCAAGGCCAACAAAACTTACAGATTCATTCATAATGCTAAAATCTCACAGCATTGCCACAGTCACACCAGAAACCAATTATTATTCAGAGTGTGTAATAGACAGAAAGAATGCATGTATTTTTTATTGAAGCGTGGTATCATACATATCTGTTCAGAATGTTGCTGAGAGAATTTCCTTACCTGCCATTATTTAAATCCTTGGCAAATATCACTTCTTGTGCTTCTAATACAGCCAGCTTTTGCCAATAAATTATTGTCTGATTATAGTATGTCTTGGTGGCATGATACAGAAAGGATCTCCATATCTCCGGGAGTCTTCATGCTAACATTACCCTTGAACAATGCTGTCTCTAGGGGCAAAAGACACCCAAGTGATTTCGGAAATAATTACTTCTGGCAAAGCCCTTCATCTCTGAGTATTCATGTGAGTACGAATGAATTATTCCAGGAACAGAAGAGGAAACTCCCAGAGGTTGGTATTTTGTATGAGTAATCCTTCAGATTTGGGGGTTGGGGAAAATAGTCTGTGAAAGAAAACAGAGAAAGACTGTAATCCCTGAAGTATCTAACTGAATCGGTTGTGGGCAACCAAGCCTTAAAATGGTCTGCTAGTAAAAAGCCTGCAGAACAGTGTTTTAATGAATTTTAACTGTTGGGGAATGAACTCAAAAGGACTCATTTAAACATGCACAAAGGTACTCTTAACATTTCATAAAGCTAAAAATTCCATAGTCTAGCAATGCTGTGATAAATATATTTCAACATTGAAATCATGCCTTCTCTATTCAGCTCTTAGACCACTTATTTGAGTACTTTCCCCCTTCCTCATATTCTAGCCACACTTTGTGGGCAAGATAACACGCGCACGTCCCCCCTAAAAAAAATCCTGACGGCTTCAAATAATTTCGATTCAGATATTTATTCATTTTTAAAATCACATAAAGCCTTTGCCTTGATAATAACTGTCTCCCTTTTCATTAGCTTTATTTTGTCCAGCACAGCTGGTCCCATATCATCTGCTGCAGATTCTAATTCTTTTTGGGTGTGTGTGGTTATGCAGTCTCAGGGCAACAGTGGGTGGGTGGTCATTCTTTTATCCAGCTGAGGAGCATCAGCCTCTTTCCTTAACTCCAAAACAGCTCTTTTTAACAACTGCGGTAGCAATAGCAGTGGCTGAAGAGTGCCTGTGGCTGCTCTCTCTTCGCGTTTCTTTTAGCATTTGGCATCATGCACACCCCTTTCCCATCTCTCTTGAGATATCTGTCTACAGACTCAAACCTCACAACTGAGACTCAAACCCAGGCCTCTCTGTCTCTCGCAGGAAGGAAGAGTACATAGTGGTGCTTGCTTACACTCCAATTGGCTTTCACAGTCCAGCAAAATCTCCCTGTTGGACTTAAGGCTGCCTGTTTATTAATATTATGCAAGACCAGTAGGTGTTTGTCCTATCTGAATTTATTGATATGCTTTGTAAACTGGTTTCTCTCCCCCACCCCACCTGTTTTGTATTTTGAAAATAAATCAACTTTTGTTGTAAGCTGCTTCGGGCACACCCGACTCTGGAAAAGGTGGCATATGAATGAACAGAATCAAATAAAGAAATCAATAATCTGTATTCAAGGGGGAAAGGGAGCTTGGCCAAGGATTCAAAGCATGTATACACTGTGTAAGGATCCCAAAATTAGATGAAAGCACACATGCAGAAAACCCTCTAAATTATTATGTATTTAGGCTTAGATTTTCACCCTCCTCCCATTCTAACACCAGGAGCAATCCAAAAGTCTAGGTACAATGAAATTTTCCAGCTTCTGTTCTATCCACTTCCTATTCTAAGATAGAAAATTACTTAAGCAAGCAGTTAATATTTCATCGCTGTTAACACCAAAGCTTGCACTTCTTTCAGCAGAGCCCTATCATTAAAACTGACCTTCACGGCTCCTATTATTCCCAATGAACCTTCAGATAAGATTCGTGTCATTCATTTTAGTCTGTCTCCTGTCACAAAGCAAGCAGGATGAAAAGTGGGATGTGATTTGTGTTTACTGAGAAAGAACCTAGGATGGGTCACATGGGGAGAGGAACAAAGGAATCTGTTATGTACTGAGCTGAATCCTAGAACAATAGGATTCAGAATCAGCGGGAGCTACCCAATCCAACGCCAGGTGGAAGTGAATCCGCAACCTGATTGGCCTGCTGGAGCAGCCAATCAGGCGGCTGGCAGAAGTGAATCTGCTACCTGATTGGCCTGTAGGAGCAGCCAATCAGGCTGCAGCCAAAAGTCAATCCACAATATAATTGGCCCACAGGTGTAGCCCTGAAGTAGCCAATCACGCAAGGCCCATTGTGTAAATAATGTATATAAGCAGATGGTTTTGGGAAAAGAGCCATTCGTCTTCTCTTCTCCTCCTTGATGACTATGAGCTGAATAAAGAGCATGAAATTCACTCTTGACTCCGAGTATATTTCACTGGCGACGAGGATGGGATCCTGCTGAGCTGACCGCCACCACGCACTGCACCGCAGCACCGCCACCTGCTGCACCGCTGCATCGCACCGTGCATCCAGGCTTCAGCTCCAGGACCCAAGGAACCCAGAATGGCAACCGACAGCAGCTTCTCGCCATTCAAACCAGCATCAGGAGACTGGGAAGGGTACGCCGCCCGTTTCAACTTCCTCCTGCAAGCGAAAGAAGTCACCAACGATGCCATGAAGAGGGCGACATTCTTCAGCGTCTGTGGAGAGGAGACGTTTGAAATCGCCCGGGCTCTCCTTGCACCTAGAGATGTCGCTACCGTCTCTTACAAAACAATAATGGAACGGCTGAAGGAGCACTTCTCACCACAGCCCTCGGTGGTAGCTTGCCGAAATGCCTTCTACGCAAAACGGCAAGCCCCGGGGGAAACCATAACTGGGTTTGTGACCTCCCTCCGCCAAGCCGCCCGGTTATGCAACTTCTCAGAATTGGAGAACATGCTTCGTGACCGCCTCGTCGGTGGCCTGAGGGACGAGATGTTGCAACGACGCCTCTACGCCAAAAAAGACCTCACGTTCCAGATTGCTCTGGAGGAAGCCCTGGCAACCGAAGCCGCCGAGAGGTCAACGCAAGAGGCACGACCGGCCCCGCCATCCCAACCGAGGGTCTACCACGAAGACCTCACCGACGAATCCGAATCTGACAGGGAGGAAGTACACCGAGTACAGCGGCGCACTCAAGCAGCACACACACCACAGCAGCCTCGACGAGAAGGAGGGAACTGTGCAAGCTGCGGGGAGAACCACGAGAGGAGGACCTGTCGTTTCCGCAACGCAGAGTGCAGGCAGTGCAGAAAATTGGGACACATCGCCCGGGTGTGTCGGGCTCGACTCACCCGTCGACAAGCATCAGATGACCGACCCAGGAGCCCCAGGTCACATGGCACCATGCACCAAGGCAACTCGACAGAGATCACGGACTACCAGGTATTCCAGTTGCCCCATCCCAGCACAGAGAAAATTTATATAGAGGTACAGATAGAGGGAGCCCCATGCCGCATGGAGCTGGACACGGGTTCAACTCTATCCATAATCTCGGCCCGAACATTAAGGGAACTGTGCCCTAATGGGGGTCCCAAACTAAGGCCGGCCCCATTCACCCTCCGGGACTTCCAGAAACGTAAGGTCCCTACTATGGGGGTGGGGACCTTCAGGGTGCAATATCGAGGGCGAAAGCAACAATTGGACTTGCTGGTAGTTAAGGGCCCCTACGTTAGCTTACTGGGACTGGCATGGTTTGGACCTCTGGGGCTAGCCGTTACCGGGGTGAACCGCACTAGCTTACAAGTGGACGTGGACGCCATATGCAAAGAGTTTCCAGGGGTTTTCGATGGGGCATTGGGACGATATACTGGACCCCCCATTGCCCTACAGCTAGACCCCGCTGTACGACCCATCAGGCACAAGGCCCGCCGGGTCCCGTTTGCCCTGAAACCCCGCATAGACGAGGAATTGGACCGGCTCGTGGAGCAAGGAGTGCTGGAGCCGGTGCCCAACGCCCCCTGGGAAACTCCAATTGTCACACCCGTCAAGCCTAACGGTTCGGTCCGCATCTGTGCAGACTACAAATGCACCATAAACAAGGCTCTCACGGCCCATGCATACCCAGTGCCAGTGGTCAGCCATGTCCTCGCCACCCTGGCTGGGTCAAAAATCTTTGGCAAACTGGACTTGGCCCAAGCGTATCAACAGTTGCCTGTGGACGAAGCCACAGCAGAGGCTCAGACGATTGTGACGCACAGAGGGGCATTCAGAGTAAAGCGGCTGCAATTTGGCGTTAGCGTGGCACCAGGCATATTCCAGAATCTAATGGACTCTCTCCTTAAAGGGATTCCTGGTGTCACCCCCTTCTTCGATGATGTACTGATCGCCGGGCCCACACCAGAGGAATTTGAGGACCGCCTCCGCTCCGTCCTGCACCGTTTCCAGACGGCGGGCCTCAAGGTGAAGCGGGAAAAGTGTTTACTGGGAGTGCCGCAGGTGGACTTTCTGGGATTTAAGGTGGACGCAGAAGGGGTCCATCCAACCGGTGACAAGGTACGGGCCATTTGTGAGGCCCCAGCGCCCAAGAGCAAGCCCGAACTTCAGTCATTCTTGGGACTATTGAACTTTTACCATGCCTTCCTTCCCCATAAGGCAGCGGTAGCGGAGCCCCTACACAGACTCCTAGATAAAAGGGCCCCTTGGGTGTGGGGCCAGCGACAAAGGGCCGCATTCCAGGCAGTCAAGGACTTGCTCGTCTCGAACTCGGTCTTAGCACACTTCGACGAGAGGCTGCCAGTGGTGCTGGCATGCGACGCCTCTCCCTATGGCATCGGCGCTGTCCTGGGACACCAACTCCCGGATGGAAGAGAGGTGCCGGTGGCATACTTCTCCCAGACGCTTGCTGCAGCCGAACGAAACTACTCACAGATTGACAAGGAGGGTCTGGCAATCGTGAAGGGCGTAAAAAAATTCCATGATTTCTTGTACGGGCGGCCCTTTACCATAGTGACTGACCACAAGCCGTTGCTTGGCCTGTTTGCCCCTGAGAAGCAGACCCCCCAAGTGTTGTCTCCACGTGTCCTCAGGTGGTCAATTTTCCTTGCCGGCTACCAGTATGCACTAATCCACCGCCCTGGGAAGGCGATGGGCCACGCAGACGCCCTCAGCAGGCTACCACTACCAGAAACAGGCCCCGACCCAGCGCCTGCGCAAGAGGTTATGACCCTGGAGCTGCTTCCCGACCGACCCATTCAGGCACAAGAAGTTGCGCACCATTCCACAAAAGATAGGGTCATCTCCCGGGTCCTGGACTGGGTGTGGCGAGGATGGCCCAGCAGCAGCCCCGGGCCAGAATTCGCTGGCTACACAAACCGCAAACATGAACTGTCGGCCCACAAGGGGTGCCTGTTATGGGGAAGCAGGGTTGTTGTTCCCCAGCCCCTCCGCAAAAGGGTCCTCACAGCCCTACACGAGACACACCCAGGGGTAGTGAGGATGAAGGCCCTTGCCAGGAGTTATGTGTGGTGGCCGGGGATTGACAGAGAGATAGAGGCCTGGGTCCAACACTGCCAGACCTGCCAAGAATCCCGCCCGGATCCCCCAAGGGCCCCAGTCCAGCCCTGGGAGTCCGCCCGACATCCATGGTCACGCTTGCACGTGGACTTCGCTGGCCCCTTCCAGGGAAAAACATTCTTCATAGTGGTGGATTCCTACACCAAATGGCTGGAGGTCGCACTGGTACCATCCACTTCTACGGCGGCAGCCATCCGGGTACTACGTAAGCTGTTTGCGACCCACGGGCTCCCTGACACCCTCGTCTCGGACAATGGAACCGCATTCACGTCAGAGGAGTTCCAGACCTTCACAGCGCAGAACGCCATCCGCCACATCCGCTCAGCACCATTCCACCCTGCCACCAATGGCCAAGCGGAGCGCATGGTGCGGACCACCAAGGACAGCCTCCGCCGCATGACACAAGGGGACTGGGAATACCGCCTTGCCGCATTTCTTCTAGCACAGCACAGCACCCCAAGCACAACGACGGGCCGGAGCCCAGCTGAATTACTAATGGGCCGGCGCCTTGCAACTAGACTGGACCGACTTCACCCCGACAGAGCTCAGGATGAGGTAGTGGTGGGGAAAGGCAGGAACCCCCGGACATTTGTGGCCCAGGACCCAGTGTATGCAAAGAATTTTGGGGCAGGCCCAGCATGGGTACCCGCCACAGTCACCAAGGTGACCGGTCCCGTGTCGTACGAGGTACTAACGGAAGGGGGGCAATGTTGGCGCCGCCACTGCGACCAGATACGGCGACGATTCCCAGGAGGAACCCGGGAGGAGAGCGGGACAGAGGGGTCCCAAGGGGACAGCAGGGCAGTGAGGCCTGTAGAGCGAGAGGGGTGGGCAGAGGAAGCAGAAGCAGTAGGCACAGAGGGGCGCCCCGAGGCTGGAAGGACACCGGAACCAGAGCTACAACCTAGTGGTTCAGTGGCGCCAGACCAGACAGCCCCGGCACAGCCAGCAGCCTCGGAACACGAGCCAGAACCAGAACCCCTGACCAAGGAACACCCCAGGCCACAACGCACACGGAGGCGGCCAGCAGACCTTGGGGACTACGAATGCAACTTCCCGGGCAGGACTGGAACTTAGAGGGGAGGGGTGTTATGTACTGAGCTGAATCCTAGAACAATAGGATTCAGAATCAGCGGGAGCTACCCAATCCAACGCCAGGTGGAAGTGAATCCGCAACCTGATTGGCCTGCTGGAGCAGCCAATCAGGCGGCTGGCAGAAGTGAATCTGCTACCTGATTGGCCTGTAGGAGCAGCCAATCAGGCTGCAGCCAAAAGTCAATCCACAATATAATTGGCCCACAGGTGTAGCCCTGAAGTAGCCAATCACGCAAGGCCCATTGTGTAAATAATGTATATAAGCAGATGGTTTTGGGAAAAGAGCCATTCGTCTTCTCTTCTCCTCCTTGATGACTATGAGCTGAATAAAGAGCATGAAATTCACTCTTGACTCCGAGTATATTTCAGAATCCATATCATGTAGAAGAATAAAGCTGGGTGAACTTTACTGTTGGGGAAGTTTTACTTCACTGGTGGGGAATTCATGAGGGCTGGTGTGGAATTTCCCCACTATTTTATATGTTTTTAAAAAATGCCCTGTGTAGAATTTTATGAAGCGTCCAATCTGATGACAGGTTTGGGTGCAATCTTCTGAAACTATCTAGCAGCCGCAAGATGACTCCTGCGATTACCTCACTGCTCTAAACCCCTTGGTACTGCATAATGCTAAAGCCAAGGACTTCATACTTTTGTGGCTTTTGCAAGACTCCTGTAATGTTGTGTGCTCTGAGGACCTTCTCCAAGGAAAAGTAGGTGACTGTCTAAAAGGCAGCCTTGAAATCTGATCAGGCCATGCAAGTGGTTTAAAGGTTACTGGACCAGTTGAGCTCAGAACATCTGTGTCTGAGAGCTTGCCAGGGATTCAAGTAATCAGATTTACTACAGCGCCAAGGGATCTGAGCTCCAGATCTGCCTGCCAGAATTTGCAGGCCTCCTTAGTAGGGCAGCAAGCGTAATCTATTTATACTATGCAATGAGAGCAAGTAAGTGAGTGCAGGGATGAGCTTTCAGCAACATTTCTGTACTCTGCTCCTCCAGCCGATAATATATATGTGTGTGTGTGTGTGTGTGTGTGTGTGTGTGTGTGTGTGTGTGTGTGACATGCTTGGTTCTCACCCCTGTTGCCCTGAGACTGCATAACTGAGTGGAAAACACACACTAACTTCTGCCTCTGACCAGGTGGCCAAGGGCCACTGGGAGCCTGCATATCCCCTGTCTCCTGGGAGGAACAGCACAGTTAAATGATCCTATCCCGCAGCCAGAGAAGAATCAGCTACAGAAAGTTCAGTTTCTTCCTTGCCTGCCAGAAGGAAGACTTGGTTCCATTTGCATGGGTTCTGCAGAAATGAGGGGGCATTATGGTCTCGCACCCTCCATCCGCCAGGAGATTAAGGGCCGCTAAGTTGTATGAATATGTGCACTTAAAGGCAGGGAGGCCCACATGCTCAGATGATTCTGCTAAGGTTATTTAACTTGAAATGTTGATATATGAATCTGCTTGCTTTTCTCTTCTATCCCCATTCTTTTTTTTGTTTCGTGTCACTTATTAGTTTATTAACTATTAAATTTGCATACTGCCCTATACCTTTAGGTCTCAGAACAGTTACAACATAAAATCACAATATAAAAATACAAAAAATTTAACCTGCTAAGTGTGCTTAACATACATTAGCTAATAAATGATATAGTAATATAGATATCATCCAGCAAGCAAACTACTTTATAATCTTATAAAATAAGAGGCTATTCAAAACCATTAAAGGCTTGTACATATATGGACCATTAATATGGATGCCAGATTCCCTGTGGAACCAGGAGTGAGAAACCAATAGTCCTCTAGATGTTGCACTTCATCATTTGCTTTTGCCGTTGTAGTAATGCCTTCTTTAAAAAACAAAAACAAAAAAAATGCCAATCAAATTTCCTGGTGGAGAGCCGCTTAGATGTTTTCTATGCTACAGAGCTACTGTGTTCCTCTCACATACCCCTCCCGGACAACTACATTGCAGAGAACAGATAGTAAACAGGGCAAGAGAATAAAACAGGAGAGCCAGGAACTGTGGGGAAAAGACTGCGTTGACTGAGGTTTCCTGGACTTGAACTTGTCCAGTAGAGAGAGCATCTGGTGTACCTCTCTTAAAATGTCTGAACTGCGTCAAACACAGTTACTTGGTGTGGCGTTCACACAGAGCCCCCGGTGGTTCCACGGACTATTGACCCTGTGCCACCATGTCTATTCTCTTCCACTGCCACCAACCAGGTTTCCCCGGTAATATATTCAGACTCAGTCAGGTTGTAACGTATTAACAAAGATTCCAGTTTATTGTGAACGCAAACAAGTTTTAAATACTTTGAAACACTGTAATCTGATTCACTCTCTCTGTCTCTAACCTACTCTGACTCCTATGCCTCCCACCCACAAGAAACCAAACAATATAACTCTCTGAGCCAATATAACTCTCTGAGCCAATATAACCACTGAGCCTAGGGCTTGCTGATCAGAAGGTCGGCGGTTCGAATCCCTGTGACGGGGTGAGCTCCCGTTGCTTGGTCCCAGCTCCTGCCAACCTAGCAGTTCGAAAGCACGTCAAAATGCAAGTAGATAAATAGGAACCGCTACAGCGGGAAGGTAAACGGCGTTTCCATGTGCTGCTCTGGTTTGCCAGAAGCGGCTTTGTCATGCTGGCCACATGACCTGGAAGCTATACGCCAGCTCCCTCGGCCAATAATGCGAGATGAGCGCGCAACCCCAGAGTCGGTCACGACTGGACCTAATGGTCAGGGGTCCCTTTACCTTTACCTTACCCCCACTGTCTAAAACAGGCGTCGGCAACGTTTTCCGGCCATGGGCCAGTGGATTCAAACGGACTATCGTCCGTGGACATGGGCAGTGTGGCACCGGAAGTGGCTTCTGCGCATGTTCGCAGCGCCGGAAATCACTTCTGTGGCTGCAGAGAAGCTATTTCTGGCGCTGTGCTGCCCATGTCCAGGACGCTGGAAATGGCTTCTGCGCACGTCCGCAGTTTCTGTGGCTGCACAGATGTGATTTCCAGCGTCTGTGCAGGCGCCATTTTCGGCGCCGCTCGGCGAGTCCCTGAGCTACGCTGTGCTGGTTTAGCGCAGTGCATGGGGGACTCGCCAAGCAAGTGGCTCGGTTCACGGGCGGTCTGTGGGTCGGATAAACGGCCTTTGTGGGCCACATCCAGCCCATGGGCCAGACGTTGCCGACCTATGATCTAAACCTCTGGCTAAGCCTTTTAAAAGCAGGTAGGCTCCACCTCTGGACTTTTCTATTCGTCTACCTATTAACCCTTTCTCTCCTCCTATACAGACATTTCCAAAAGAACGGGCAAACGCCACATTTGGTAACAACTAATATTAAATCTGAAAGTAGGGCTTCCTGATAACATTCTCTGGGCATGGATGACAATCTTGATCTAATTTTTGCAAACACCAAAACAGCCACTATCCCAAATAGCATTTCAGTGCTACCTACTGCTTTTGAGCTCCCAATCCTTTGTTGATACAAAAGAATCACTCTAAGACACCTGTGGGAAACCTCAGGGTTGTGGGTTCAAAACCCAAAATGGGCAAAAGATTCCTGCATTGCAAGGTGTTGGACCAGATGGCCCTTGTGGTCCCTTCCAATTCTTCCAGCAGTTCTATGATATTACACACACACACACACACACACACACACACACAAAATCTCAATCTATGCATTTATCCTGAAACACACATTTTAAACCCTTGTTGATGTGCTTCTGAAGGTGATATCACAACATTCAGAGAAGTGCAAAATCCTGATCTAATCCACATCAGTCTGGGAGCTCTGAAGTCAGTTAACATCAACATTCCAGAAATCTAATTCTTCAAGCCTCATACACATAGTCTTGCATACAAGGATTTCTGCAGACAAACATTTATTCAATTGAAAGCCAGTCACCTACAAAAAGTTGATTGGAACTGTCAGAAACGATAACAGCAGGCAAATATTTGGTGAAAAAAGGTGAGAGATCCTTGCAGGCTGCAGCAGGCACCTGGAGTGCTCCAGTAAGTGAAGATAATCTCAGGTACAGCCAATTTTCCCAGGTACTGGCTGTGATCTTTTACTAGCAGTTTTGTGTGTAAAAGGTAAAGGTAAAGGGACCCCTGACCATTAGGTCCAGTCGTGACCGACTCTGGGGTTGCGCGCTCATCTCGCATTATTGGCCGAGGGAGCCGGCGTATAGCTTCCAGGTCATGTGGCCAGCATGACAAAGCCGCTTCTGGCAAACCAGAGCAGCACATGGAAACGCCGTTTACCTTCCCGCTGTAGCGGTTCCTATTTATCTACTTGCATTTTGACATGCTTTCGAACTGCTAGGTTGGCAGGAGCTGGGACCAAGCAACGGGAGCTCACCCCGTCACAGGGATTCGAACCGCCGACCTTCTGATCAGCAAGCCCTAGGCTCAGTGGTTTAACCACAGCGCCACCTGGGTCCCAGTTTTGTGTGTATGTGGATCCCAATTCAGAAAGATGATCCACTCAGAGAAGCTTGCTTCTCCTATAAACGCTTGGCACCTCATTCTGTGTAATGCTCAATCTTGAATTAAATACTCCTTTAGCTTTTCTTAATGCTACATGCACTTCCAAGTATACAGTATGTGTGTTTTGTCTTTTCCTATCCAGTACATTCCCATTGCCTCTTGACGCCTTTCTTATCATAGCGACTGAATCTTCCTTTACTCCTGAAGCATAATTTCCAAGTAAATTTCTCTCTCTCTCTCTCTCTCTCTCTCTCTCTCTCTCTCTCTCTCTCTCTCTCTCCTATTGTTTATTCTTGTTCTATTAATCATCAAGCGTCTGCTAGGTAATGATCAATGAACAGTTAATTGAAAGCAAGAGGGAATAAGGAAAGCATTAGTTTGTTGCTGATCTTAATTAAGGAGATATGTATTGCTGTGGGGAAAACTCTAATAAATAGCAAGAGAGGTTTTTATCATTAAGAGGGAGTTAATTGGAAGTTGCTTATAAATTAACATAGAGGCATTGTGATCACTCTTTTGTTTGCATCTCAGCAGGGTGTAACAAATCTTGTAGCCTTAAATCCTAATAAGATGAAGATTCAGCTAGCTACAAAATTCATACAGCCCTAAATGGAAATAATTTACAATTTCTTCAGCAGCAGCGAAGCTGTAAATAGGTGACAGAATATTATAGCTGGAAAAAGGCTGCTTACCTAGAAAGCACTCCTGATTCTTACTCCCCTCATACTGGTCCTCAGAAATAAGTTATTTGATTTTAGAGGCTCATTGAAATGAATAGAACCTATTCCCACACCAGCTGCTACAGGTTAGTGTCTCTGTCCCCCTTCAGATATGATAGTGCACCACAGATTGCATTCTTGAGCTGCTATCAACTTTTGGGTCTCGTGCTCCCCTCCCCTTCTGCACTCCTTCACACAAGGAAAGGAAATGTAAATATTTCCCTCAAGGTTTCTAACAAATAACAGTGTCACATTTTATCCAAATGAAAGAAACCATGGTTTGACATCCTGGTTCATTAACTAATTATGGTTTGGATGTTGCATTTTCACATACAGTATTTGGACAAAACAGGAAACTCTTCAAAATTACAATCAGATGTTTTATATCCTCCTCAAAGCAGACAGGCACTGTGGCTCATGCACATAATGTAGGGTTAATAGATGTCCCTGGTTCCTGGGGACAGGTCCCGGATTTGCAAATCTGTCCCCAGACAAATTCCGTCCCCGGAATGCCCCCAGATTTGCAAATCTGTCCCCAGGAAATGTGACAGCAGCAGCCTCGGCAGCCCGGAGCCAGCCTGGTAGCACAGTTGGCTCTGGCTGGCTCCAGGAGCTGCTGGCTGCTGGCTGCCATGGCGCCCGCCATTTTTCCTTGCCGGGACTTTGGCGGGCGCCACGGGAGCGAACAGCTCCTGCAGCCAGCCAGAGCCAACTACACTACCAGGCTGACTCCGGGCTGCTGACTGCCACTGCTACTGCCAAAGGGGAACCGGGGATGACATCCAGCGGTACAGCTCTCCTGCCCCCTTCTCACTTTGTTTTGACTGATCGGGGGAGGCTCAGGAGTTGCGGGCGACCAGCTGTTGCCAAGTTTTTAAAAAGCTCTGCGCATTTGTGTTTCACAAGGTGCGAAAGAAGGGCTTTGCAGCTTGCCTTGCAGATAAACCATGCACCTTATGCCCCTGCTGGGCAACAGCTGCCCGTCCACGACTCCCAAGACTCCCCTGATCTGTCAAAACAAAGGGGGAAGGAGATCGGGAAAGGCTCGGGAGTCACGGGCAGGGATCTTGCTGTTGCCCAGTTTTTTATTTAAAAAAAACTGCACATTTATGTTTCACAGGGTGCGAAAGAAGGGCTTTGCACCTTTATACAATATGCATGTGTGCTTGGGCCCAGGGTCTTTTGCCTCACTATCCCCACTACTGTTGCTACTCAGCTTAAAAAAAAAAAGTGTCCCCAGATTCATTGAAAAAAATCTGGTAACCATAACATAATGCTAAAGCCATGATTTGTGCTTTGTCTGGGCATATATATCCAGCATTACCTAGTATCTATAGTTTTGCCCTCTGCTAGGAGCAGAAGAGCCTCTGGTGACAATCGTAAGCTTGACATACTGATCAAAATCTGAATATTAAATAGTTATGTGCTAAAAAAATGTCTCCTGCAATTTTATTCACCAAATAATGAGAAAATAAATGCATGAATTAATTTAGAAAAATACAATAAAACAACATACCTCAAGTAATTTACCACAAATTGTAGTAACAGGAAAGTATAAAAATTAAAAGCGGGCTGATGCAACATAACCCTTTAAAATGCCTGAGCAAATAAAGAAGTTTTAACCTGGTACGGAAAAGACTGCCATGTTAGTGCCAGGCTTACCTTGCTGGGAGGGCATTTTAGAGGTAGGGTGCATCTCTAAGAAAAGTACCTCTTTTTAGAACATGCATAACATACCTCCTCAAAGGAAGACATGGGGGAAATTATAAATGAAATAACACCATCCAAATTAAAATGGAGGAAAATAACTTGTTGAATATAAGCAGAAATTAGGTTGCCAATTTTTTTAGCAGGCCAGACCCACACATATTAACAATTTGTATGCAATTTGCAGCCTCTGAACTTCCTCCATTTTGAAACTGTTCAAGGTGGACACCCTTATACTGTATAATATTTCCTCACTGCCTTCTTCCCCGTGCTTCAAACCTTATCTCCACACTTTATTTTCATTTTTATTTGCGCAAAGATGCATTTTTGGCACTATTTTGAAATTGGCATACCAGAGAGATACTGAAGCAGCCTTTTTTCCCATGTTCTGCTGCCTGGAGTGTGTATGAATTCAGCCTGTTCCTCCTGCCAGCAGTATTACAAATCATAACTCATGCCGTCAGCCCTTGCCACACTGGAGCACATTTTCTGCTTCATTCATCACCGTCAGGGTCTTATGAACGAGGATGTGTTCAGGCAGGTCATACAGTAAAGAAACCGCTGAAGTGAAGCTGCCTAGAGACCTGGTTAATAGTTCATGATTTCTACAAGAAATTCAATTACGGGGCCAGAAGAGGGCTCAGGCTTTCCCTCAGCAATCTTCCCAGCATCCTGATGTTGTTCTTTTGAGGCACACATACAGCCCCAAAGGTTGTCTAGTCCAGTTGCCTGCTGATGCCAGAAATCTACATCTATAGCCTCCCTAATAGGTGGACATCCATTCTCTGCTTTAAAAACTTTTAAGAAGAGTCCACTGCCATCCAAGTTGAACAGCTAATGCCATCAGGAAGTTCTTCTTAATGTTTAGCTGACAGTATTTTTTAAAAACGTATTAAAACTTAGTTTAACTTATCCCTTTCCTTGCAATGTGAACTCTCGGTTAAGGTGCTCCATCTATGTGAAGATGGCTATCACATTGTGTCTTCCCCAGGTGAAATACACCCAGTTCGTTCAACCTCTCCTCGCAGCACTTTGTCCACAGGCATTTCACTGTCGTCATCACCTTCTTGTGTTCCAGTAGTTTGCTGGCACACTTCTTAAACTGTGGTGACCAGAACACCATACTTCCACTGAAGTCTGACCAAAGAAGAATAGAATAGTACTGTTTCTTTTAATGACCTGGACACAACAAATCTGTTGTTGCGACACTGCTAATGCATTAAGCCTTTTTAGCTGCTGTATTGTTCTGCTGACAAATAACTTGTGGTCTATTAAACCCTCTGCATCTTCCCTTCTAAAATTTACTGCTGTAAAGCCAGGTGTTCTGTGAGAAGGATTGATGGCAAGGCTCAACCACACGGCCTGCATTCATTTGAGCATGCATGTGCAAAGTGTTTTCCTCTTACCATTTTGAGCAGCTTCAGATATACACAGATATGCACAAGTGATGTGCTTCCTGCTCCCTGTGCTTAAGCGATCCACAACTTAACATTCGCATCTGCAACCGATGTGTGTAATGCGACTGGGACATATGAATGAATTTCTCCACACAATAGGCAGGGGTTAATAACAGCATGGAAAATAGTTAGCAAGCCCTGCACAGCATGTATGAGCCAGCCGTCTTCCCTGGCATGAGCTACAAAATCAAGGAGATGGCTTCCATTGCACCATTTTTACTGCTCAAATCACACCAGTCTTTCCTCATGTATGTGGCACAATTCATTAGAGTGTGAATCCCTTGTGCAATAAAGTTTCCTCTAAATCCAAAAGGCATGCGCGACTTTGTTCTTTCTTAACTCCAGGGCACTCCGCAGCACACGTACTGCTTCCATGCCCAGCTGTTTCACACATGTACAACGCTCAGCTGCTTACACAGCATTAACATCTGATACCCTTTTCCCACAGAAAGAAAAGGCCAAGCCAAATCGGTTATATCATCTACCACAAGTTGAACAAAATGAACTAACGGCTATATATCCTTTCACTGCATTGGTTCCAGTGGGGTTTTTTTAACTATCACAACCTTTGCAGAATATTAAGGACGAACACATTCTCAAGCGTGAGCTCTATCCTGAAAAGAAACACAGACTGTGTGCCTTATGTTTTGCCAGTCTATGCTCTTCTTCATTTCTAAAGGCAATGGAACTGTGGAATAGTAACAAGGCCAACAACTGGGAATAGTTTTCCTCACTTGGCTGCCATATTCTTGCAAACACCGTCTGGAAAACTTTTGGGAGCAATCAGGGAACCAGAAGACAGCTGTCAGCTCACAGTGAGAAGTCTGCCTTGCATAATATCATTTTTTATTGTTGGAGAAATTGCCTGAGAAATAAACATGACAGGTTTGCAAAAATTAGAAAGTATTTTTAGGTCTGATATGAAACTGAAAATGGATCACTTTTTCAGTAAAAGAGATAAGCTTCTCTCTCTCTCATACCGAAATCAGTGGTGCTACAAAAGTGCATTGCGTGATGATAATAATAATCTGCTTAGCATTCTGCAGTATGATCCTCACCTTGTTTACTCAGAAATAAACCCTACCAAGTTCAATGGGGCTTACTCCCTGGTAAGCTTGTTTAGGATTGAAGCCCTTTTTGCAGAATGCTGTATAAGCTTGGGTTTGCCCTCACAACATAAAAAATGTAGTATGAACACTGACAACTGGGAAACACTGGCCTGCGAGCGCTTCAGTTGGAGAACAGCCTTCACCAAATGTGTCATGGGCTTTCAAGACACTCAAACTCAGGATGCAAGGGAGAAACGTGCTAAGAGGAAGGCACACTTGGCAAATCTATACCGTGATCAACTCCCGCCTGGAAACCAATGTCCCCACTGTGGAAGGATGGGTGGATCCACAGTCACTTACGGACTCATTGTTAAAACCGTGTTTATGGAAGACAATCTTACTCGGCTACGAGGAAGAAGAAGAAGAAGAAGAAGAAGAAGAAGAAGAAGAAGAAGAAGAAGAAGAAGAAGAAGAAGAAGAAGAAGAAGAAGAAGAAGCTAGGCAGGTCACAATGGCTGCAATCCCTTTACATATTTATCTGGGAATGTGTCCCATTGATCTAAATGTATTTTATGTTCTCATTTTGTGTTTTTATGTTGTGAACTATCCTGTGATCTTCAGATGAAGAGCAGTATACAAATGTAATAAAGAACAACAACAACAGGATTTACTGCTGAACAGACATGTATAGTAGGATTGTGTTGTATAATTCTGAGGACTGAGATTGATATGCAATAATGTCAATAGCCACATAATGAGCCACACAAAGGTTGGTTTTAATCCAAAGGCCAAAGCTAAGTTCTTCCCTCCACCTACTGCACAATGCCTTTGTTTTATTGCCTATGGCAATATAAATATAGAAGCCGGGAAACAAGCCACAAAGTAGCTCTGAAGGGCCTCCTCCTGATCTTATGCTTCATGGAAGAGGGTCACTGAATTATTTATGATTCACAAAGCACCTTTAATTTTCAGCCTTCTATCTGTGCATGTATATTACCTGTCCAATAATCTCTAAATGACTCACTGATAGATATCCAACATTTCCAACAATGGTGGTACAGTATTAAAAGGTATAGTTGCTGAGAACAAGAAATGAAATTTCAGGAAGAATGCCTGCACTAGGCTTATCAAAATGAAATGTGTTTTAAAAAATACAGTGAGGTAATACATACACAGAGCACCATCCCTATCATTTGGTATGGCTGCCTCAGGGAAATGAAACAATGGTGAGGTGTTAGAGGACAGAGAGGAATGTGCCATGGGGCGGTTTGCCTTGCCCAAAGCTTGCCTCCTGCTCACCAACACAAGGGAGGACACTGGCCTTTTGCAGGTATATACAACCAATATTCCTCTTTCCAGTAATAATAAAGTTGCCAGGCCGGTCAGCTTCTGTATGTGAAATTGAGGTGTGGGGCACCATCTTGTTTTTTGCCTCAGGCAGTAAGACATCTTAGGCCAGTCCTGTACGTACAACTATAACAATTTTCTTTTTATTTAAATAATAAATATCAAAAATATTCTTACTAGCAATATAATTAGGCTGAAAATTGTGATGCTTTTCATTTCAGCTTCCCTACTCCACCAGCAAACAGGAGCAAGATAAGTACTCTTCAAAATGGAGAATGAAGACTCTCCTCGCATTTCTAATCACCATTGCTCTTTGCTGAGGCCCTTCCACTGATTTTAGTTCGTTAATCATATTCCTTTTAACTGATTTAATCAAAGAATAAGTACATTTAAATAGATGTTCAAAATGCTTCAAACATAGCTGCCAAGTTATCCCTTATTTTAAGGGATTTTCCCTTATGCTGAATAGGCTTCCTCGCGAGAAAAGGGAAAACTTGGCAGCTATGTGCTTCAAATAATAAAACAAAAATGCTCTTCCGTCTCAGGGCCAAAGTTGACAAGAGCAGGCCCTGTCGTCTGACAAGCATGACAAACAGCCAGTCTTCCTCCCAACATTGAAGCAGTAGAGGTGTGGGGGATCATCCAAGAAGTTGCTAGGAAGGAGAGGACTGCTTGGCAGCTGGATGGTGAAGGGTTCTGAAATGCCTCAGCCACATGGGGCCAAATCAGCAATTCCATACAACCCTCACCCACCTGTCTAGCTTCCAAATGGAAAAAAGCAAGAAGGGAAGAGTTGACACGGCTGTTTCAAGGCTCTCTATGCATCTTTGTGCAGCAGCACTCAGCAGTGCACACTCCTGCCATCAGTGTCCACCTTCAGGAAGACGTGGGGGGGGGAGCCAAAGTGGTGTCCTTCAGATGTGATTGGACTGCAACTCCCATCATTCTTGGCCATCCACTTGTTCACCTGGGCTGATGGGAGTTGGGAGTCCAACAATGTCTGAGAGGCACCACGTTGACTACGTCTCATCTTTTGGAATAGGTCCAGTTTCTTATGTAGCTCTGCTGCAGAGATGGGGGGGGGGTCAGGGAAATTATAGACTTTATATTGAAATATGTTTAAGTCTCGTTGCTTGGGGGATTTTTTTTAATCACACATTTTCACGAACGGCACCTAAAATGAAGCCCACTGATGTACACCCCACTTTTCGACAATAAAATTAACACCCATCATATCCTAACCTGAAAACTCTCATGTTAGCATTTAGAATTGTACAATGTAGTGTCGTATTTGTAGCTAATGTACTAATATTTGATGCAGCTGTTCTACCTTCTCCCATACTGTAACACAAAGTGAAGATCTTCATACTTTTTCTCTGTCAGAAATTAAAGTAGAATCCCCTCTTCTCCCACTTCCCCGAACAGCTGAAAGAAAAAGAGCTTCGCCTCCTTAGGCAATCTCTAGTCAATTTTTAACGTCGTTCTGCTCTCTTATCGGTTGCATTTCCCCCCTCTGGGCTTTTCAGAGAGAGGCGTCCCGCTCTGTTTCTGTGTGATTTGCATAGACTGTTTTACTTCCTGGTACAGACGAAGCCTGTTCAGCAACTTACCTGACAGAGGAAGGCACAGAGAGAGGGGGGAGGGGGGTAAGAGAAGAAGTCCTAAGAGAAGAAGGACCCTAGCAAGGCTAGGGTGGTCCTCTCTGCCTCCCTGGTCATCTTCTGGGGTCTAAGGTAAGTTCTTAAACGTCCTTCCACCCCACTTCCTTATATATTTCTCACTAGCTGCTGACCCACTTTCTCTCATGTGGTTTGTTCTTCTCTGCCTGGGTGTGTTCTTCGTGGTTGCCAAGTCTCTCCAGTAGCAAAAGGGTTGCGCTTTGGTGACCACTTTGCAGGTAGCTATATCCGATTATCAGTGGGGATAATTTGAAAACACAGAAAGGTTTTCTTTTGTTGTCCTGTACGTACATCTGCAGTACTGTCGTGGGGAAATGTCAGGCCTTGCTACAGCAGATCCTCACAGGTTGAGAGACCTTGGCTGCGATTCTTCTGCTCCTCCGTATATGCAATACAAAATGTGCTTACTTCAACATATGGGTGTGAGAAGTGTCGACCTGTGTATGGCTTCCAATTTGTAATGGCAAAATAAAAAGTAGCACCTTAAAGACCAACTAAGTTTTTATTTTGGTATGAGCTTTCGTGTGCATGCACACTTCTTCAGATACCAGATGCATGCACACAAAAGCTCATACCAAAATAAAAACTTAGTTGGTCTTTAAGGTGCTACTGAAGGAATTTTTTTATTTTGCTTCGACTCAGACCAACACGGCTACCTACCTGTAATTTGTAATGGGTTTGGTTATTTTCAAAAGGTGTGTTTTTACGGGGCTCACAAGTTATTACTACTAGTTAAATGGTTAAGCAATTAGTAATGTTAGTGGATTTAATGGCCAGAGATTAATATATTATAGATAATAGATAGAAATACGAGATAACAAATAGAAACACATTAATAAACCACACACTTTTTATGGGAGAGGGACAGTGTCACAGAGCTGTAGCTGAAGAAGGTTGTCACTAGGGTTCCAAATGCCTTGGACTGCTAAATGTTCCTATGAAATATGCAGGACTGAGTGCTGTTGAAAGCAAGATAGTGAGTTCAATGAATAATTCTTTTGGACATTCGTCTTTTGTCCTGTACTCTTTTTAATTTAATAAAAATGCTGTGACAAAAGCATATGAAGGCAAGTGTAATTCTCCTATTCCCTCTGCCCCTCCCCCCCCCCCCGGTCACACACACACACTCATTTACTCAATAGTCTTTTCTTCACATGCCTGAATCCTAGCTATGGGCCTGTCTTAAACAGCATGAAACTCAAGGCCTTTGAAGTGGGAGGAATTTACCGTACCTGGTACGCCATTATTCTCTGTGCATTCTTTTTCTTCCTGTCAGAAAAGTTTTAATCAAAAGCAGGCTGGTTTAGTGAGGCCTGTTCTTTGGAAATCTCGTAGGCTGACACAAGCCTTTAAGCAGGAAACTACACAGATTTCAAACAATCTATGTGAAGAATTATACTAAGCAGTGTGAATCTGGAACTGAGCATGAGAGTAAGATGTGACCTTTCTTAAATGCTGAATCTTACTATGTTGTGCATTTCAACCATCAATATGAACTCATCCATGATAAATTATTAGCTAGTTATTAGCATCAGCTTCTCTTACTACTCATCTACTGCATCTTGGAAGCCTGAATGACTGTTATCCATTGGCACAGTCATTTAGTTATCAACATTGCTGTGCCTCTTTGTTTTAGCTAAGAGGAAACTGCTCCCCTGCTTCTGGTGTTTCCTAGTCCTTCAACCATGCTGACAGGCCAAATGGAAGATCTCCCCTCTGTCTGGGCCTTTTGCAAGTCAGATTTGGCACAGCCTACTCACAAGAGCTTGAGCTTTCTGCCAAATCTCTCACTGAAGACCTCCAAAGCAATTTGCAGAAGGAATTTGTGTTGTGTTTTGACAAGGGAAGGGAGAGAAAACATAGGAGTTAATAGATCCTAATTTTGTTTTGGTGCTCAAAATTCACAGATTTTACAGCAGAAAATGTTATTTGGATCATGGGTGTAGCCAGGGGGGGCAGGGGGTTGCTGCTCCCCCCTAAATCAATAAAAGACTTCTGTTTGCAGGAGTTAACAGTCAGTGCAGGCAATTTTGAGCTAGACTGTTCAAGAGTGCAAGTCAGTATAATGCAAAAACCTATGTTTCCATGCTTTCAAGTATCTGTGCATATGCACACCTTGAACAGATGATCAGTGCTATAAGTTTCATAGCAGTGTGCAGTGGTTAGAGTGTGTGATTAAGACCGGGGAGACCCTGGGTCAATTCCCCACTTAGCCACTGAAAGCTCACTGGAGAACTTTGGACCAGTCATGCTCTCTCAACTTAGTCTACCTCACAGGGTTGTTGTGAGCATAAAACAGGGAAGGGAAAGAACTGTGTATGCCACCTTGAGCTCCTTGAAGGAAAGGTGAGGTAGAAATGTAATAATAAATAAACCATAGAACCACAGAATTGCAGAGTTAGAAGGGACCACAAGGGTCATCTAGCCCAACCCCCTTTCAATGCAGGAAACCTTTGCCTAAAGTGTGCCTCAGACCCACGACTCTGAGGCTAAGAGTCTCCTGCTTTATTATTTTTTTAATATTGGCACAGCAGCACTATTATTACTTCCCTGCCGCATTTCATTGTATATTCAGATGACTTGGGAAGTGGAGGGTTGAAGACTGTATTATAGACAGAGCTGAGAGCTGTTTAAACCAGGATTAAATTACTTTTGCCCCAATCCTTTGAAAATAAAAGTCAGAATGAACTTTCCTCAAGCTGAGGATACAGTATGGAAATGTTCTCCTGGGTCTTTTATATTCTCTTCCAACATCTCTGCAGTTACAATAAAACATCATCATGACCATGAAGCAACAAAGGAAACAAAAACATTCATTTTAAAAATAAATTGTAGAGTGATCGTCTAGTTGCAGTGTCCATTTGATCTCACTTTCTGCTACTAATGGATGCTTTTTTCTTTCCATTTTTTGGTTCTGTAGTCCTTTGGGAAAGGATGAGATTCAGTCTGATATTTTAGAGGTTAAAGAAGGAGGGGGGGAGAGACATGATTGTCCTCTGACCCAGTCAGCAGATCTCCTATTGTATTTCGTTTAGGAGTAGATTTTCATCATACCTGTTTATGTTTCTCCAGAGAGAAATACATTTTAAAGTGATTGTTTCTGATGATGTGGAGGTTACTACAGTTTAAGTCTACAGGACTCTAGGTATGTACAGGCTGTTTTCAGTGGTTTCTCCTCAGCAGAAACGGAGAAGTTAAATTGGATTTGTTTCAGTTTTAATATTGAACTTTTCCCTTTATGCAACTGCAAAATGAGTGAGGCTTGAAGGAACACATCAAATCAGCTCTACTGGAACACATTATTATTCTCCCAAACTTGGCAAGAAAAAATAACCATGAATAACATGTGCTTCCTCAAATTAAATGCACAGATTTTTGGACCAGAGAGCTACACAGGTCAGAATGGAGAAACAAACACTCATTTGTTAGGATCCTAAGTCCTTTAGGTTTTCCCTCTGTGGGTAATAGCAGCTTTGGGAGGGTGCTAGCTTGATTTGGGGCTATAATGCAAAGGCAAAGGCTTGCAACCCACCCCCCTCTCCTGTATCACCTTCCAATCCAAATCTGTCACCATCTCCATACTTGGACATTCTGTGGCAAATTTATGTAACAAAATGCAAATCTCTTAACTGTAACTAAAACTTCTAAGGGTTTTAACAAAGAATTTTCTCGCCTCTACCTAGTTTTATGTGTTCATTGCCTCCATAAAAGAGATGCAATATGGAATTGGAAAGTGCTAATTTAGATAAGTCACAGGCTGTGGAATTCAGGGTATTTTACTCATACACCCAGAGTCCAATAGCAAATGGATGCTGTAAAATGAAAAGGCATGAGAGCTAAAGTAGGATGTCCTTAACAAGTATTAACTCTTGGTTCTGAAGTGTTATACCATGGAGGACAGTATCAAACTAAAACATTTTTAGTAGCAGGGGGATTTGTTATTATTTGTGTATCAGAGACCCTAAAAGTATGAAAGGTCCTTTGGGAAGGTGTAATACCGTAGCTGGAATGGAACAGGAAAGAGTTGCTATTTTATAAATAAAATCATAGTGAAAAAAGAAACGGGGTGTGTTGGAGAGAGTCAGAAACAATATATTGCATAAATGAACATTTTATTAACCTATTATTAGCCAGAACCCACTTTTAAGAAAAAAGAGGAAAAAAATAAACCAGAGCACCAGGTTCTAAGGATCCAAACCAACACAGTATCTATGGTACAGAAGACTAGATAGGAATGCTGCTATGAGACTAAGAATCCATATTGAGAGATCAATGTGATCAAAAGTTTTGCTCTGATCCTCAGCTATGATATTTTTGTCTTCCCCTGCGCAGTTGCATCTGCAGTTGGTACATCTATCAACGGATTTCTTTAAAAATATCGAAATGACATCCCTAACAGGTTAGTATTTTTGCTCCACAACTATGCAGAGTTAATTTAATTCATCAAAAGCCATTCAGCCAGTGATGATAAAATGCATCGTAATCTCTTGGCTGTCTAATCATGAATCACATCAGAGATGGGTGTGCTGCTTGCTGTGAAAAATTATCATTGAAAGAATGCCAAATACCTTCCAACACTGGCTTAAAAACACACGCCTCACCTGGAGACAGGGGCAAAGGGTGGGGTATGAAACAAAAAGATTGGCAGTTAGGGGCCACTCAATGTGACTTGTGCCCAACTTAATTCTGCTTGCAGGTATCTGAGCATAGAATCATAGAATTGTAGAGCTGGAAGGGATCGTCTAGTCCAGGGGTCAGCAAACTTTTTCAGGAGGGGGCTGGTCCACTGTGGCCCCCTTGTGAGGGGTCGGACCCACCCTCTCCCAAAAGCACCACCCCCAAAAGGACTCCCCCTCTCCTAAAAGGACCCACCAATGCCACCACTCCCACCTCAGCCCTGCCGCCGCCGCTTCCTCCCACTCGGCTCTTGGCCATACACAGCCACCTCAGTGGGAAGGAAGCGTCGTCCAGAGGTGTCCACAGCTTTGGATTGGATGCAGAAGCCGCCCCACCATCGCAGAAGTCAGTCTCCACACCGTGCCGGTTTAGTGTGAGGACTGACTGATTGGGCGGCAGGGTCTGCAAGGTTCGCAGGCCGGATTAACGAGCCCAGCAGGCTACATCCGGCCCCTGGGCCTTAGCTTGCCAACCCCTGATCTAGTTCAACTCCCTGCAATGCAGGAATATCCAGCTGCCCCATATGGTCTCCTGGTATGCCCATGGAGGACCTTATGGTCCAGAAATAATAACATCTTGGAGGTCCCAGGCGTCACGAAGATTTTCAGGTGTGGCCCCGGCCTGGTGGAATACTCTGTCACAAGAGAACAGGGCCCTGCGGGATCTGACATCTTTCCACAGGGCCTGCAAGACGGAGCTGACTCCCCCTTTCTCCTTATAAGAACTTGCATGAAAGTGGCTCATACAAGATCAGTACTGTATAAACACTAAGGCCTGGTGAGCATTTAAGGTCCCCATCCCTAATTTGCGGGTTGCCATCTGATTGGATTTCACTTTGATTCTGATTTGATTTTACTGTGTATTTTAATTGATTGATTGCTTTTATGGTAATATGTTATATATTTGATATTAGCCGGTCTGAGCCCGGTTTTGGCTGGGGAGGGTGGGGTATAAATAAATTTAGTAGTAGTAGTAGTAGTAGTATGGGGATCGAACTTGCAACCTTGGCATTATCAGTACCATGTTCTAACCAACTGAGCTATCCAAGTTGTTCACAAGATCAAACATCTTTGTTTGTATTTTATATATATAACAAATCAATAGACGCCTTATACTGTATTTCTTTTCTATTTTTAGGTGCTGCGATGGGTCGAAGTATACCAGTTGAACATGATGAAACTGGAGATTGGTCGCCATTTCCACAGCATTCACTGGAAGAGGCCTTGGACCCTTCTGGTGAAAATATAGAGAACTTGGTGCCCATAGGATCTTATCCATCTCAAATGGCTTCTCATTCATTGACTAGGCAATCATGTTTCTGCAAGCACCTTAATCGTGTGGATTATAATAATGCTGATCTGGAAGCGTATGACCACAATCACCTTCAACGATGCCAGGATTCTAGAAGGGAGATACCTCCTGGTCCATTCACTGAATCAACAGCTTCATCAGAACTTCATATTTTATCTATAGACAAAAGGAACCAGCTGCTGAGGTCTAGGCCTTCAGCTGATTCTCCTGACACTGGACACAATTCTAGTGGTCTGCAACAGAGCTCATCTGACATTTCTCAAAATTCATCTGGTGAAAGTCAGGAGAAAGCAAATCTAAACCAAACTCAACACAATAGAGCACCAGTAGACCTACGAACAGAAGATGCAGGATATGATTCTCAGCCTCTGGATCCTATGGGCATCAGGCAGCTAGAACCTCCATTGCCACTTACTTCTGTGTTTAACCTCCAAGACCTTCCAAGGCCTCTGATGTCCAGAGAGTTACCACAGATGGACCCTCAGCCATATCCTGTATTCCCACAACTGGCCCATCCTTCCCCACAATCTCAGTGGCATCCTAGATACTACATTCCCGGGAATTTACATTGCCAGAATCCATGTAAGTTAACTGGTCAGGTATTCAGAATACTTTTTTTCCTAAGTAGCTTAGAGAATTTTGCACAATGTTTTTCCAACTATATTTAATCATAAGGAACGTGTGATTCTGGCTTCTAACATTTCTTGCCATCCACTTTTATGTTTGCAGTTCTTAGCTATACCAGTGACCTCATAAAGGCTGGGGATTCCATTCAACAAATCAGCTGCACAGTTCAGATGTTTACACTTCTGAACAAGAGATCTAATCCTCACATTTTGTGATCTGACACTTGCCTTTCTCTACTATAACTTCTGTCCTAATAATATTATATTTCCCATTTTCATCCTTTAATCACTTCCATCATTTTTCTCCTTCCTTTCTGCCAGAATTTGAAGATTCAATAGTTTTCTGTCCTATTATTAATTTGCTAAAACTAGACTAAGGGTATACATCAACTCACTAAGGGTTTGCATCAACTCTGTACTCAAAATTACAAGGCAAATCAGGGTGATTTTGAGTACGGTTCTCACATTTCTGATTGCACCAATAAATGCCTTCTCCTGACCTATGGAGAGATCTCTAACATAGCCCCAAAAATCTGTGGTGGGAAATGTCTACCCCACCACCACCACTGACCCTTGGAGTAAGAAGGGCCTTACTAGGGGTTACATTTCCTCCTCCACCCCAGTCCTTCCTGGCAATTAATGCTAACATTCCACCCGTCCTTCCCCTGGGCAAATCAATGTAGAAATTTCTTTCCCTCAACACCCCTGCCTTCCCTCAGTTCCCAGGTTCCTGCTGTACTGCAGAAATTGTAATGTCTGTGTTTAGGGGAGGAAACGTGAAAGGTGCCCCCTCCTGCATTAAAACCCTACGGGTATCTGCCTACAGTTTATCAGGCTCCAAACTCTGGAGGGGCTGCAAGTTTAATTCTCTTCTGTGAAAAGTTATAGCTGCTTTTAGATTCCCCGTTATAGTGAATTTACCCATCTCACTGTGCTTCATCTTCCCTGGGGTTCTTATGGCTTTTATAGCCATCTGCCAAGGTTGTTACCTGACAGATAGTTGGATACCACGTCCTCTTTTGTGTCCTCCCTACATTCTGGCACCCTGATGCTTCAAACTAGAAGCAATCCCACCACGTGCCCATAATGTGCCACGTTCTTGCGCAAAGCTGCACTAGATGAAGATTTATAATTTCCATGATGAGAAATGAGGATATTCAAAAAGATATACAGTAAGTGATAATTAGGAGGATAGTCAAAAATGCACAGGAATCCCCAGGTCTGGGACAGTCTGGTTCATCGTGGGCACAGGGTGCCTTTCCATGGGAGTGTTCAAAGTTTGAGCCACTATCACATCAGATTTGATCACCCCACTTTCCAAGCTAAGAAGGGAAACTAGAACATAAAGACAAAAATTACTTGCTAAATGGACCCGGACTGATGTATAACGCCCCCTCATTTCTCACCCTGAATATATACTAGTTTAACAGCGCCACTTGAACAACACTTTCTTTATAACATGAGCCATTATGTAATTTGATCCATATTTCAAGAGCCTCCCCATGCCTCCCCCCCCCAATCCCAAACCAACATACTTGTTCAGAGCTGGAGGCAGTATTTTGCTTACTAACTTCCTATCTTCTACGAGGCATAAAATGGCTTCCTGACAGCTTTTCACATTTCCAATGATTACTGGGCAATCATCTCTCACAATAGGGTTTTGTACTTAATGTGTTCTAATGTGCACCTTCTAGACAGAAACAATCTAGTGTGCTGTGCTCCCAGGCAGCCATCTAGCCAGGGCATCTGCTCTCTCATATTCATAATAGACTCAGCACTGCATTTCAGCTGCATTCTCTCAATGATAATGCCTTCTGAAATGAATGTTACTTTTGCAAGGGGGTCCCTAGTATTCAAATCACAGGTATGTGATTGCTGAAGGTGAAACCAGCTCATATCCCCGTGGAAGGAAGGGCAAGATAAATTGCTCGCGGTGTAGCACTCCCAGTTCTTGCATTTCCATCACGAGTCTTGTAGATTGTAGAGTTTATGATCACACCAAAGTGAAGCACTTTGAGACTTTGTTCATTTCAGTGAGTTAACATGGCCTCTAAGGCTGAAATCCTCCCCACACTGATCTAGAAGTAAGCCTCATTTATTTATTTATTCGTTTATTTCCAACATTTGTTTCCCACTTTTCTATAACTCATAATCAAATTGGATTACAGTAATCAATTAAAAAAAACCAAATGCTTCCTTTAGTGTAAATATGCAAAGGATTGCCCTGTTCCTCTATCCTATTAATTAGTTTGAACTGAAAGAGTGCTTAATTTGGCCAGGGGTTTTCTTAAAATCCATGAAAAATACAAAACACTATCTAAAACTAATCAATTTTAAGTCTATTGATTTCAGTTGGACAATGAAGCACATGCTTAAATCCCTAGTAGAAATGCTTGACCTTGGCTGAATTATGCCAAGGTTTTCAAGGAGAGAAACCTGATTGCACTCTCAAAAACAAAAACAACCCCCCAGTATTGATGCTCATAATTTTATTTCACACCATTTTAGTCTGTTCACAACACTGGCAATTTTCTTAATTGTCAAGATTCTCAATTCCAAATCTGCCATATCTTCCAGAGTGAGGCAATGTACTGCTAACCTTTTTCTGGAAGTAAAAAAGTGGATCATTCCCATTAGCTATACTGTGAACCTATATCCATCACTCAACCAGTGAAGTGAACTTTAAGGCCTGCCACTACATTGCTTGGCATCACCTTCAGCAAATTGGAAGTTCTGCTTAAAGTGACACAGACCATTTTCTAGTACACAATTTCATGCTTAAGCCTATCGATTCTAGTTGGTGTAATGTGCTAAACTTTTCATTTGATCATATTCATCAGCTGTTTTGTTAAATTCTGTTGTTCAAAGTTGACTTAACTATGCAGTGGCTCAAGTTTTTCTTTTCTACTCTTAGATGGGCAAACACGCTACCAACACTTCGCACATCCGCCTCAACCACGGCTTCCTGTTCCTGGCCCTTGTGTAAGAGCCATCCATCCTGGTCGGCAAATAATCCCAAATTATTCCAGTCCTCCTTCTCCTAAATGCAATGAAGAAAGGCTCCCTGAGAGTGAGAGCTCTTCTGGAGAATTCCAGAGATTGTAGTAAGTTTGTCCTGAGATTCATTGAAAAATTTCAGCTGCAAGAAGCTGATGGAAGCTGATTCAAGCTTTTAGGAGGTTGTCTTGACTGTAGCAGTGGTGCTATTGGTATGCATAAGGTGTTGTTTTAACTGTGGCAGCTAAAGTAAGTCTAAGCAGCCTTCCCCAATCAGGTGCATTTCCAACATTTTGGACTACAGCTCCCATAATCCCTGGTCACTGACTGTACTAGCTGGAGCTGGTTTAAAGGCCTTGGTGATTCACAGTACCAGACTGCTTTTATATCACACAGAGAGGGTTTTTCAGAATGCCGAGTACGTTTATCTCTTATTTGCTACATTTATAACCCAGTTTTTGACCAATGCACTGCAGAAACCTTGCAATTTAAGATACTAGAACAAGCAAAATTAAAAGCTAAAATAATGAAGGACTGGCCACAGAATTCTTTTAGACCTCTGGTGGTCTCTTCAGGGGCTAGTGGCACATGCTTCCTGCCCTGGGCTTATTGGGGGGCTCGTGGATCTTTAAGCAGCCTCTGGAAAGATGCTGGAGGGCCTTCAAGAGAGACTCTCTTTGGCTCTCTTCAGGAGCTGACAGCATTGAGCCACCTTTTTTATTGCTAAAGTGACTTTTGCATAAAAGGAAAATGTTCTAATTAAAAACAGGCCTCACAAGTGGTATAGGAAGCCGCATGGGCACTGGGAGCGGCAAACATGCCGTGCACCCGGGGGTGGGGCGTCACTACGTAGCGATGGTGTGCATGCGCGCTACGCCACTCACCAGGCCCCCCCAAAAGACGGAGCTGGGAGCAGTGGATGGGCAGGAGGGGACGCTTCTCCCCACCAGCCTCCAGCTGCCCAGTAAAAAGCCTCACTCGGTGCAGCAGCAGCTGGCTTGCTCGCTGCTGCACCGAGTGAGGCTTTTTACCGGGCGGCGGGGCTCGGCTTGGGAGTCATGGGGGGCCTCTGAGTGTCACCCCACTCCAGGGTGTCACCCGGGGCGGCCTGCCCCCAACTCATCCCCTTGCTACGCCCCTGGGCCTCACACATGTGTTGTTAGAATCAGCAGCTTTTAACATTTTATAATGACTCTTCATGTTTTTCCTAGTGGCCAGTTTCAGAACCAACTACTGCATGGTGGAGCATCATCCAAGGCTTATGGCCCTCCTGATTCGATGGCTCAGCCTAATGGCCCACCATGCCCAGCTGCCATCCCAAGGCATCCAAGTAATTTTGCAGTCAGGGGAACACTGAGGACAAGTAATTTGCCAGAAGAGCTGCGTAAGTTTTTTTTCCCCTGCCATGTTTGGAAAATTGTGTATAAAGCCATAGCATTGGTTAGTGAAGAAAGTGGATGGCCCAGTCCTAGCAGGATCATGCATGCATAGAACCACACTCTCCTGCTGATCGCAGCAACTTCTAGTGCTGCCTCAGCCTAACTGCAGGTAAAACCAGGGCATGCACGGCCTTTTAAAATTGGTATCTTGTAGTTGCACTGGAAGTGGATCCTTTTCACCAGAAGCCCAGCTATATTCTTAAAGGGCCTGAAACTATTCCAGGTGGAGACTGCATGGCTACAACTCTGCTAGGCCTGAGGTTCTTGCTACTCCCCATGTCCTTGATTTAACCACATCCACATGTTGGGGTTCAAAGTAGCATGCAGTTCAAAGTGTTAGGCAGGCACCATGCAATTAATCCGGAGAACAGACAGCTAGAAGGATTAGGAGGATGTGTTTGGAAGATGAAGTGACATTTTCATGGCTTATAACAGTTTTCATTTTTTTTTAACGTTCGGGTCCAGGAATCATTAGGTGGTTGGAGAAGGAGCATTTTCCATTGAAAGTGTCCATATGCTCTTAGGGTTTCTGCTTTTCGGAGCAGGGACATGGGCCAAATTAAAGGTATTCTAGAGGTCTCTAATGGAGATGCCTAGCATGATCACAAAGCCACTGAGCCAGTTCAGCTCCATTGCATAAATAATAATCAACCCAGTCAGATGGGTGGAGTATAAGTAATAAATTATTATAATTATTATCTAAATCAAACAAGATAGAGCTTATTGTCTGCTCTGTGGTGGTAAAACAAAGAAAAGGCAAGCACTTTTTTCTAGTACTTTGAACAATACTTTGATCATCTCTCTTAGGTAAAGTCTTCATAACCTACTCTGTGGACACAGCTGAGGAGGTCATGAAATTTGTGAACTTTTTGTTTGTCAACGGATTTCAAACAGCTGTAAGTACTCTATTATGGAAGGGTGTTTCCCTTTGCTGGAATTCAATCAAGAATGTATGAAATGGTTGTCTTTATATTTAAAGCTTTGTCTTCCTTTTTAATGTTGCTGCCTGCGTTGATGAATCTTGTATGCAGTGACATATACTCAAACCCTAAATATATAAATGAGGGGGGAAGAGGCTTAAATGGTGCATTTGAAATTTCAGTGCAAAGTTTATGTAATACACTAAGTGGAGAAAGGTTGTACTGACAATCCTTTGGAACATTTAAACTATTTCTACATCACCTGTACAACACAAGCTTATGCAGTTTTGCTTGGAAGCAAGTCACACTATGTTCAATAGGGCTTCAGGCAAGTGTGGATAGGGTTGTATTTTCCCTCAAGGTAACTGAAGGAGTTCAAGGTTAAACAGGGGTATAAACCAGGCATCCCCAAACTTTGACCTTCCAGATGTTTTAGACTACAATTCCCATCTTCCCTGACCACTGGTCCTGTTACCTAGGGATCATGGGAGTTGTAGGCCAAAACATCTGGAGGGCCGCAGTTTGGGGGTGCCTGGTCTAAACTCTGCATCACAGCCCAAACCTCAGGCAGTGAACTGTCTTGGAATACAAGAATCCTACACAACAGCACAGGAGACAAGATGTGAATAATGCCTCTTTTTTCTAGAGGGGGAACTTTTGACAAATTGGGGTTCAATCTTGCAGAATACTAAGCAAGCTGATATGGAGCCATGGCTCAATGTTTCTAAAGACCATGGCTAGGCAAACTAAGGCCCGGGGGCTGGATCCTGCCCAATCGCCTTCTAAATCCGGCCCATGGACGGTCTGAGAATCAGTGTGTTTTTACACGAGTAGAATGTGTCCTTTTATTTAAAATGCATCTCTGGGTTATTTGTGGCGCCTGCCTGGTGTTTTTACATGAGTAGAATGTGTGCTTTTATTTAAAATGCATCTCTGGGTTATTTGTGGGGCATAGGAATTCATTCATTTTTAATTTTCAAAATATGGGCTGCCGCCCCACCCCCCACCCCCAGGTCTGAGGCACAGTGGACTGGCCCCCCTGCTGAAAAAGTTTGCTGACCCCTGCTAAAGACTATGGAGGGGAAGGCAGGTAGTGGAAATTGAAACAAAGGATTGGATGGAATCAAATGACAGTACAGAGTCAATAATGCAGTAGTACAGAACAACATTTTTGAAGCAGGAGGAGCAGGCGGTCTAGAACAAAACCATTAAAATACACCGAAAGTGTATACGGTTTTTGCAGAATACACCTGCTGTCAAAGACCCATCTGGAGTCAGCCTCAGGTGACAGAAGGGGAAAATAATCAGCTGAGGCCCCTGGAGATTCCTTGTCAGCTGTGATATTGCTAGCATAAACTTACCAAGCTGCAGAAATGCCCTGGCTCTTTGTGAATAGAGAGCCTTGTTAGACTATGTACACTTGCAACTCAATCTTTGAACTTGGAAACTACACATTAAGGGTAGAACCATATTATGCCTTTAAAGCACATCCAATAAACATTTAAAGAGCGTGGCTTTCCCCAAAGCATCCTGGGAACTGTAGTTTAAGGTTGCAGGGAATTGTAGCTTTGTGAAGAATAAACTACACTTCCCAGGATTCTGGCCTTCAATATGCATTGGAGATACTTTGTGAGTCTTCTTTGTATTGATGGAAATATTTGCCTCCTTTGCGCACAAGGCTGAAGAAATGTTAATATTTTCCCGTTCTTATAGATTGATATATTTGAGGACACAGTTCGAGGTATTGACATTATCAAGTGGATGGAACGCTACCTGAGTGATGTAAGTAAAGTGGGGAAAGGTGGTTCTTGTACAAGCATTTTCCACAGGCAGCTCAAAGACAATTTTGGGCGTAGGAAGCTCAATGGCAATCCTTAAGGAATCAGTCCTTTAGACAATACTGGTAAGAACCCACGGACTGAAACAGAAGCATCTCCTGCCCCCCTTGTGACTTAATTATTCATGTTGTTCCTACCCTTGCCTCCCCACCCATTCTGTCTAATTTAAAATGTGAGCCTTCTGAGATAGGAGAACTTGGCTTTCATAGATCTGTAAAATGCCTGTGTTAACCACATATTTGTTTAGGTTTTTAAATGTTGCATACAGGAGCAAAAACATTTGTGTTTTTAGCTTATAAATGCAAACAAAATAAAATTAACACATCAGGCCTTTTCAAGCATTCCAAACAAATGTGTGAGAGCTTACACTGGGGAAGGAGGGGGACTTATGCCAGCCATGCCCCAACATCCTTGTGGGTGCACTTTCTATGTCCATTGCACACCCACACCCCAATCTTCTCAGGAAGTCTGAAAAAAGTTTGTAAACACTTTCCATTTCCAAATCTCCTCATGACAGGGAACCTATGCATTTTGTAACCCTGGTTGACATAGAAGCTTTGCATAAAAGATACTGCTAAGTATTTTAGGATCACAAACCAAGAGCACAATCCTAAGCATATCTACTCAGAGGTTAAGTTCTACTGAATTTAGGGAGGCTTACTCCTGGCAAAATGGGGATTTAGGCTTGCCGTCTAAAGCATTTAGGGAAGGAGGACCTATATAAGATTAAAATAACTCTTGACAAGCTGTGTGCATTCCACAATGACATTGTGTTAGTGCTAAGTGTACAGCTGAAGGCAGAGTGCTTCCTTCGCTTTAATTATTTAAAATAAACAAGTTCTTTCCAAGGGTCCCAAACCGTGAAAACATGCTCAAAAATGTTTCAGCAAGGTGAATTGGCTGTTCATGGTGGTCATATATATATATGAACAAAATTCAGTTAAAATCCTCATTATACCTCTTCAAATGAAAAGTAAAACTTAATCAAAACACAATCTGAAGTGGGGTGGGGCAGAGCTGCTACGCTAGCTTCCCAGCAGTGAGCCACTACTGCTTATCTGGACGGGGAGGTGGCGGAAACAACAGCATGGCGACTCACCTGCCAAGAAGCTGGTGTTGTGGCTCTGTCCCACCTGGCAAACTGCATCTGGACACAGCAATTAAAGCACATATTGAAAAAGCTCTTACGGGTTCTTTTTAAAAATCACCAGTGATAAGGGTGGGTATATTAACTTCCTGTAGAAGGGCATTCTGTAAATACGGGCGCCTCACTGAAAAGGCCATGTCTTTAGTTGCTGTTTATCTTCTTAGTGGACCAGGCAGTAGGGCCTATGGGGCTGATCTTCATGGTCAGGCAGGCTCATTGTCAGGAGCTGGAGTCAGGCACAGGTCAGCAATAAAACAATAAAGCACCCGATGTCAGTGAAGTTAACTCTTTATTCAAAGAAATAAAACAGCTCAGTCCTAGTGATCCGGGCAACTCTTCCCAGTAGGTCTTGCCTCAATGGGGCATTTGTGAGGACTGAAGGTCCCCACCTTCCTTCTGTTCTCTAAGGCTCCTCCCCTGGTTCCTTCCCCATCAGCCTAAAGCTCCTTCATCTTGTCTCTCATTGCTCCACCCTCTTCATTCCTCTGTATGTTCTGGGAGACCAGCAGGTGGGAAGCTGGTCACAGCAGGAGGGGGAGAGTCCCTGGATTTTTATGCAACCTGCCTCATCTCTGTCTCCTGGTTTCCATCCTCTCCAGCCTCTGCTTCCACCTCTGAGTCTAGACTGCCTGCTGCCACAGCCTCTTCCGCTTCCGACACCTCCTCCTCCCAGTGTGCTACCTCTTTTTCCTCTGACCACATATTGTTGTCCCATCACCAATCCCCTGGCTCCGAGCTTTCTTCTTCCTGAGGGTTCCCTTGCGTTTAGGTCATCCTAAATGGTTTAGGACTTTAAAAGACAAAACCAGCACTTTATATTCGGTCTGGAAACGAACAGGCAGGCAGTATAACTAGAAGAGAATAGGTACAAAACAGAAACAAAAATAAGGATATTTATTAATGGGCACAATTTTATACAGGTCACAAATCATGGTCTATTTTAGCATAGAATTCAGATTCTTCTGAAATAGGGGACATATTCTACTAGAAAGAGTTATAGTGTTTCAATTAATAAGCAATAATGGTGCATTGTTTATGCATACATTATTTATAGATTTAGGTTTCTGGAAGATAACCTGGTCAATGCTAAAATGTATTTTTCCCCCTCTCCATTTTAAAGTATGTTAAAATTTACTAGTGGAGAGAGAGCCCAGAAATCTGGTATGAGGAAATACAGTGTGCAGAGATTAGTTTTGCTTCATTGCCAAAATGCACTGGATTGTCTTATGCTTCCAGAGAACATCAGATCACGTATAATACAAACTGGCAGGTTTCCAAGCTGCTCTGCCCAACCACACTGCATTTTACAATTTCATAAAAGCGTCTTTCTCCCTGACAGAAGACAGTGATGATAATCATAGCAATCAGTCCAAAATACAAACAGGATGTTGAAGGGGCTGAATCCCAGCTGGACAAGGATGAGCATGGCTTACATACTAAGTATATCCACAGGATGGTAAGTGAGGACATGTGCTTGCCATTTCAGAAGAGGTCTGCAGCTTCCCCTCTCCCAAATAACTGCCCTTTGTGTCTTGTCCTTCATCAGTCCTGAAGTTAAGTGCTGCTCTGTTGGTGTTCACACATTGTTCCCTGTTAGTATTGGGTGTTTTTTTAGAAGCAGTGCTACTTGCGACTGCTCATAAGTTCTGTTTGAGATTAATGTATACGACTGGCTGCTTGATTTTCTTTGGGGCTTTTGCAGCCTGTTTAAATCCCTTTATACCCTTTCCCCAAGTCCCTTAACATGAGCTTATCTCATGCCTGCACTTCCTCATACAGATTCACTCCAAAAAGAGATGGGAATCCACAAACAGTAAATCTGACTGCCTGACCTATGAAAATAAGCATGGGGCAGGCGGGGAAGGAAATTCCCATCTGTGTATCTTCACAAACCTCTGAGCTAGTGTATTCTCCGCCTCTGTGCATTTGAGCTGCTCTCCCTTATGGCCCTCCCATTGCCACAGAAACTCAGCTTGCTCACACCCTCACAAAGTATCTTTAGTTTCTTCTGATCGGATCAAATAAGCTGCCAACGAAGTTGGTTCTTCTTTCAGCTGGGAGATAAGTAGAGTATTAAGTAAAAGAACATCCACCAGTGAATCGGACTTCTTCACGTGACACAAAAGCATAGAGCCAGACCGTGAAAAAGAAGCAGAAGTCTTGTAGGGAAAGGCGTGGTTTCTTCAAACATTGTTACAATGAACATTCCTAACAGGAGAAAAAGCTTCCTGATTTAGAATCATCAAATTGTAAATAGGAAGGGACCCCAAGGACCATCTAGTCCAACGCCCTGCAATGCAGGAATATGTAGGCACTAGCGGAGGAAGAGGGCTGCAGGGGGAGCGCCCCGCTCCCGGCAGCATGATCCAGTGGGGTGCCATCACAACTGCCCCCCCCGCACGCTGGCCGCCCCGCCCCCGCAGGCGGCATGCCACACTCCCAAGACGTGTGTCACGCCCCCGGGACACGCACCAGCCCCGCCCCTGCCTGCTCTCCACCCCCCGGTGCTGGAGCATGAAGCTCCGCCACTGTATGTAAGTGGCCTGTATGGGGATTGAACCCGCAACCTTGGCGTTATCAGCACATTGCTGTAACCAACTGACCTGGGCAGAAGTATCAATAGTGTCTGCGCACTTTATCCAACATGAGCCCACTTTGATTAGAACCACTGTAATTAATGGACATTACTAACTTAGGTCCATTAATTTCAGTCTACTGTATAATGCAGCTGGATAAAACCTACTGTAGTGGGTTTCTTTCTTCCAACATTGTTTTGCATCAACATAGGATCATTTTTGATGAAGGGCTGTATACAAATTTAATCAATCAATCAATCAATAGGCACAGTTCAGCAAAAGCTATGTAAGCCTAAGTCATATTCCACTGCTTTCAGTAGGACTTAGTTTTGATTAGTTATGGCTGGTGATTTAAGATTAACCAGACTCTTCACCCAGATACCCAACTGGTATTTGCAATATATAAAATTTGTGATATCTATGTCTTCAGGCAGCACACAAGGAAGGGACAGTGGGGAGCTCGGATCCTGATAAAATTCATGATACTCATTTGAAACCTGGGAAGTAGCTTGGAGAACCAACTTACAAGCCTAGTGTCACAGGTTTCACCAAAGCCTAGGAAACACCTGTGTGTGCAAAGCAGGTCCTGAGCAACAGTTGTTACTAATCCAGATTCATTTCAGACCAGAGATGGACTCTAGGGGGCTCGGAAATCAATCTGAATTGAATTAGGACAGGAGGGAATTAAACTCCTAAGCTGGTCAAAAGTCCAGGTTATTTAAGAAATCAAATACAATTCTATTTTGTATTGTTGTCAACAAAAAACAAGTTCTGTAGTAAGGAACTGATTAATTTTCTTTTTTATATTATTTAAAACACATACACACAGATTTAGATATCATTTTCTAGTATACCTAAACAGCAGATGAGAAAATACAATTCAACATAGTGTTAGGGGTCTTCAGTCAAGAATATGCATCAATGGGTTGCCTGCACACTGCAACACATGTACAGTACTTGCAATGTGGAGGTGAGGAGGGAAGGGGAACGAGACACAGTTCTGCCACCTCCAGATATGTGACTGGCACTGTCAAGAGCTGAGAATGCTGAGCAGGGCAGGGCATGTAGTTTCTGACCTGGTGTAAGGAACAGCTGGCACCACCCTGATGCTTCTGAAATTCAGCGCAGAAGGAGAGGCCTTCACAAACAGCCTTGCACATGTGAAGCATAACCACTGGATTCAGGAAATGTGATACAGCAGATCAGTTGAGTAGGAATGGGCTCCAGCACAAAGAACGGCTGAAGCATAAGAATGCATAATTCTTACAATTAAATTTGAGCTAATGTTGTTTTTTCATATTTTAGATGCAAATTGAGTTTATACAGCAAGGAAGCATGAACTTTAGATTCATTCCTGTGCTTTTCCCAAATGCAAAAAAGGTAAAGAAATCTGATCAGTCATGCTATTTTTCTTTTTACAACCCGAGACAAAAAACTTCAAAAGCCTTTTTTGAATGTTGAATAAAATCACGTTAGTATTTGAAGTGGCACCTTAGACAAATGCTTCATAACATTTTTAGATAAAGGTCTAGTTTGATTTCAGTAGTGTGCTTTTTATTCAGTGTGACTGGCACAATTTATCCCATTTTGATGGACTATACCCATTGTTTCTATTTCCCCTCTTTGAACTTATATATGAGGTAGCTTTGAACCTCTCTGCTCAATATAGTACCAAACACCTGTTTGGTGAGCAGATGTGGAGAGACCTTACATGCAGTTGTGTACATGCAGCCTGCTGGTCCTCTCAAAGATAGGTAGCAATCTCACAGCAGCCTTTAGAAAAGGAACAGAGCAAACTGCCTTTGTCCCCCTTTGTGCCATACAGGGAAATCTCACAATAATTTCCTCTTCCCAAATCTCACTGAGATGATCAGGCTGTAAGAATGCTGTTTTCTCCAACCACTTGGATTAGTGGGGATCCACTGCGAGTGGGGGTGGGGGGGCGGTCAGCAGTCTCCTCAAGTGTGATTACGGGAGAAGATATCACTTACTACAAGATCCTCTTTCTCCCTGGAACTTTTCTTGCCTCCTCGGAATGCCTTCCTCTGCTATAAATGAATGTGGTGGTGTAAAATAATTTCCATTGTACCTCAGTATGAAGGCTGGGGAGTGCATTTTGGGACTATGTCTACTTTATGTCAGTTAAAGGGCATTAAATCTACGTGATGGTTAATGCCACAATGTGCTGACAGCAATGTTTCACACAGGTGATTTCTACAATGAATTATTCAAATTGCACCATAAGCTGAGAGGGGATCCAAAGCATGACTAATTGCTTGTTTTGGCAAAGGCTCTTAAGAAAGGGAGGGAGGGGAAGGTATATGCCTGTGACTGTGATGCCTTCAGGTTTCTGAAAAGCTGAAATACAGAATGGAATTTAATATAGCTGCCTCCCACCCTCCCTTCCCCACAGGAGCATGTGCCTACCTGGCTTCAGAACACTCACATCTACAATTGGCCCCAAAATAAAAAGAACATTCTGTTGCGGCTGCTGAGAGAAGAGGAATATGTTGCTCCTCCGATAGGACCTTTGCCCACTCTCCAGGTTGTGCCTTTATGAATGTCCATTAAAGTGCATGAAGCAATCGTTGTATAACTGTTGGCTGGCAGCCAGGGTTTTCCTGGCTTCCCCTTCTAGGGTGATGAACAGCATGTGCACACAGACACACACACTAGAATTGTCTTGGGTTAATGCAAGCCCATGTGTTTTCTTTTATTCTGAATGTTTCCTTCTGCAACTGATCAGGCACATTGCTTCCCTGGCAATATTTAAACAAACTGCAAATGGAAAGAATGTCTCATCGTTTTGTCTTCTAGCAACTTGCTTTCTAAGTCTGTGGCACAGCCAGTTAGTACAGTGAGTGGCACTGTAATAAGCAAAACAATTGCATTCCTGTTTCCTCTGGGTTCCTTTTATTATTCGCCAGCTGTTCTTGCATTGTGCAATGGTCTCCTGCAGTCATTTCGTGTACACAATAAAACTGTGGTCTTTCGTATGGATTGCAATCTTTCTCACTGTAGAGAAAGACGTGAGTGTTTCACCAGTTTAATTGTGGGTAAACACAGACATTACCCCCCCCAGGTTGGTTGGTGTGTGTGTGTATACATATATATATACATATATATAATCAATCCTTTTCATATATCATGGAGTTTTCTTTGCTGGTGTGGCTGTGAACTATTGTATAGCATAATGACTTTATGCTGGATTCGGGCAGCATAAACTGTTAAACGCAAGTCAAGCACCATCTGTGCTCTATTTGAATACCCTACCACTTATTAGGGTAGGGCTGCACATTACACTTGACATGCGGCTACTCCCCCAAACACATCCCCTAATGTCAGGCTCCCCTATTACATGCAGAATTGCTTATCCTGTGACATGACATCACCATGAACTGCATTTCTTTATCAGTGGCATCTAGGGATATGTAAACCCGAGGGATCTTTATTGAGAAGGCAGCTGTTGACATGGGTGGAGGACAGTTAAAGGCTACCTACATTCCCTGTTCAAGAAGCGATGGAAGCTTACACCCCCACCCCGGTAAGCCTAATAGAAGCATGAGGGTTTTTGGAGGGTTTTTTTTTTTACAGGATTGCAACTGGGGTGATAAGGCTTAACACTCACCTCCCTGTGTGCTGTGGTACTGATCAAACTCAGGGTTCCATAACTATTGCTCATTACAAAAAATAAAATAAACACCACCTATGACTGATTTGGCATTCTGAGTAGTTTTGCCCTTGGACTATAACCTGCAGCATATTGGGAAGTAAGTTCAACTGAAGCTGACAGAACTTCATTCTGAATAAAGCTGAACACGGAATAGGTTGGGAAAAGTTTACTGCTGGTTTGACTTAATTAAAACTGTAGTGTGAAAGGGGAATGAGGCCCGATAGTATAGATTATGAAAATGAGTCTCAGAACATGCCAGGAGTTGAAGAAATATTATCATATATCTGCTGCCCAAATCCATTATTTTTCCATGTAAATAACAACATAACAAATGAGATAAGTGCTCAGTTAATAAATGAGTACATTAAGGCTGCCATTCTTACCTAGCAGAAATTATTGATCTGGGGTAATCATGAAAAGTTGCCACAAGAGCATGTTTAAAATGAGAGAATGTGTCTTCCCCCACCACCCACCAAGAGTAATTGGATTTACTGTATATTCCTGCGTATAAGACTACTTTTTAACCCAGGAAAATCTTCTCAAAAGTCTGGGGTCGTCTTATATGCCAGGTCGTATTTCTTATACAGCAAGTATATCCCAAACTCTATATTTTAACTGGAAAATTTGGGGGTCGTCTTATACGCCCAGTCGTCTTATACGCCGGAATATACGGTATATAGGAGCTAATGCAGTGCAGTTTCCCCTCTCAAAACAGTATTTCAGCTGACACACACACAGAAAAATCTAGCTCCAAACTGAATGCCAATTTCATTGTTCTCTTCAAACCCATAAACACCCATACATTTTGGGCACATTTTATAAAAATGTTAGGGACATAGTGTATTCATACGGTTAAATGTGTCTTTGGCACCTTAAAAATACAATACAGGGTGTTTATAGGCTATTGTTTTAAATACTGTTCTGAATAGGATGGGAGCACTGCAAGTGGGGGCTGCGCAAGTGCAGCTGCATCTCTGCATCAGTCCTTAGATTTCACATGGAGATGCAGCTGACAGGAAACTTCACAAAAAGTACTAGTATCCTATTAGTCCCATGATCCATTGTAATGCTGCACTGTCCCTATAGGCAGGAACCGAACATTTCATTAGTGTGCACCCAGGGGAATTTTCTTTTAAGGTGAATATTTCTTGAATGCATACTCATACACAATCATAAATGACATTGTTTTTATCCAAGAAAACTAAAGAAACTAAAACTTTTTTAAAAATTAACTAAACTTTATTTTAAAAATGCAAACTTAAAAAATGAGACACAAAATACTATTTATTTTTTTACTGTAGATAAACAGGCATATACAAACAGTTCGTGTCCATGTTCGTGATTTTAACTTTAACCAGATAGCAAGCTAACCTAAACCAGCCAAAACATATGGTGTATTTCTTTCTGTCCTAGAGAATGAGACCTGTCTCACCAGGTGTTATGGACTTAAATTGCTCGATCACATTATTGCAATTAACTGACAAAGCCGAGGGCGGGATGAATTTTCCTCCATCTCCTTGCTTGCATGCCACAAAAGCAGCCCCTCACCTCAACAGATTTCTCTCCACAAAATGTGGCAAGCGGAGCTTGGACAAAGCCACGAGACAGAGATGCCGGCAGAAGGGCTGGAATGGATCTGCAGCCTCTGCCTGCATCTGACTTTGGAAACGGCAGTGGGGTGATTGGCTCCAGTGGCTGCAGTACAGGAGGAGCCAATCACCCCACTGCCACTGCCACTGCCACTTCCAGAGACAGACACAGGCAGAAGCTGCAGATCCATTCTAGCCTTGTTATTCTGCCTGTTATCTCTCTCTGTCTGTTTTCCTCCTCCCTCCTGTTTTTGTGTCACCTCCCTCCACCACTTTCCCACGGGATATGGCAACTGACGGAGCCAGGTTGCTGCTCCATACCCTCTCCTCGCTATGATCCCTGTCTTTTTGAAACATTAGGATGTGTCTGGGTGCACCCCCTGTGCATGCCAATGACCTGTCCCAAGAGCTGCCCATTTGCCACTCTGAAAACCCAAAACGAATGTGAGGTTAAATGCACTTAACATGCCTGTTTTTACTCTTAACAATAGCAACTGTGCAGGATGGGGTTAGGTGAATTGTGGCAAATGGGGGGGTGTTAACTACAGCAGCCCCTCCCCACTTGCTATTGCCCACACCTTGCCTCTCAAGTTGCTGCTAGCCCAATAAGAGAAGCTTCCATTAGCAAACACACACAAAATTACTCCTTCACTTTTAGGTTCTGTTTGGCACCATTTACACAAGAAAGCCAAAACCTATTACTACATGCGCAGCAAGATAAACAAGAAAGCTTTGCCCAAAAGAGTTGTTTAATTGAAAAGGCCTGTTGTTAAAGGCCTAGCATCCCTTATCTCAAGTTACCAGGGCTGGGGGTGCAGCAGGAATCAGGAACGACTGCTACTAGCCTCCGTAAAGTTCAAAGGGAGAAATAGTTTGTAGCTCTGTGACACACAAGCGAGACAGGCTGCTGAAAGGGAAAGATAATTACTATAATTTATCACTTGTCCACATTAATGAAGCTTGGGTGAATACCTGGATTTTTAAAGAAACAAAGCTGCATATCCTTGTACAACAAGTTTACCATGGCAACAGGCAGAAAGTAGCCTCTTGGAGCTATCCTATCACTGAAGGGACAGAGTAAGTTTGACTTAGACTTGAAAGAAAACAGTCAGGTACTCAAAGAAATGCCAGTGGGCAGGGCTTACTAAAGCAGCTCTGTTCATGTTCTTTCTGATAATCAGGCAAAGGGTATTTGTTTATTTGAAGATCGTTTCTTGTCCTAATCAAGAATTCGCCTTGGGTTGTTTTGTTCTGCTGTTTAGAGACCTGAATCAGAAAAATAGGTAACCCTTACCTTGGGGTCCCTATAGTGTAGTGCTGCCACTTGTATTGAGATAGAAAAGGAGGGCAATGAGCTTATATTTCAGGCCTTATGTAATCAGGCTTCAGAAATGCTTCTATTTATGCCCACAGCTCCAATTCTGTACAATGAATGTAGGATGCTGCTGTATCCTGAAAAGGGCCCTTGCCAGTTACTTTGGCGAACTTCCCTTTATCTGAAAAGGAAGAGCGGAAGCAGCAAAGACAAGTTCCTCAATGTGCTTGTGTCCTAAAAGCCTTTTAATTGATTTCTAGTCCTTCATTGCACTTTTTTTTAAAAAAAATGCACAAAGCTCATGAATTTCAGCATAGCCACACCTGTTCCATTAAAATAATATTTGTACAGTCAAGCAGCAGCTATACAGCTTAGTTTATCAGCACAGATAAGGGCCTCCCAGCAGAAGGGAAGCTCATAAAAGGACTGTTGCTCAGAGGTGCAGCTCCTGCTTGGTATCTACACATAGGGCTAGGAAATACTCCTGTCACAAAACTCTGGAAAGCTTGTATCTATCAGTATAGACAGTACTGAGCTAAATATGCCAATGGACTGACTCGATAGCGTCCTATGTTCCTAAATTCTCTAAATTAAAGTTAATTTCACAAACAGTGCTCAAACATAATATTGCATATAAATCAGTTTAACAGTCTAGCTGTTTTTGTTGCTACACCACTCCCACTAGTAATAATAATAATGTGAGTGGGCTCATGTCTAGGCATGTACCGTGTTTCTCCAAAAATAAGACACCGTCTTATATTTATTTTTCCCCAAAAAAACACACGGTGGCTTATTTTCAGGGGATGTCTTTTTTATTATTAAGTATGGTACAGTTTAACCTACAGTTTAAACTACAGTTTAACCTACAAGGTTAAACTGCCTATCACTATGGCTTATTTTTTGGGGGGGGGTATGGCTTATTTTCGGGGTATGTCTTATTTTCGGAGAAAACCCGGCAAGAAACACATTTTTATCAAGCCCAGCTAACACATGGACACAGTGTCCATGCAATACAATGTACATGGTACACAGTACATTGTACACAGTACAAATGTGAAGGCTTTAGCTAACAGCTAACTGTGCATTGATTTACACTTTATTACTAAAGGTTCTCTGTAGCTTCATTGAGACGATGTTCCTTTCCGTGCTTCCTCTCTGAGCTTCTGAATAAGGATAGGGGAGAATGAACTTCCTGAATCATTCACTTCACTACAAAGAAATGCATTGTTTTCTGACCAAAGAAGCCTATCCATCAGTAAACAGTTTGTGTGGGAGCCTCTGAAGAGTCTTCTAGGAGGATAGCTTATTCTCCCAGATCTATTTGTCTAATGAAGTGGATCATGTGATAAATGTGCATAATGAGTTTTCTCAGTTGCCAGTGGAAATCCTAGCAGATAAAACACTAAATCTCACAGGCATCACTGGATGCATAACAAGCTGATCACAGAGAGCCAAAGTCATTTGGAGAATGCTTCCTTTTCTCAACCAGAATGAAGATGCACAAAAAAGCTAATGTACTCAATCTAAATTCTAAAACCTTGGCCTCGCCAAATCCTATCAAGTCTAATACACAACATATACTACAACTTAAGAAAATGAACAAATCACAATTTGCTGTTCACCTGCCAGTTCCAATGTATGAAAGTATTACTGCCACATTGGGGGGGGGGCTTTAGGGGAGCATATCCTCTCCCCCCCCCACCAGTGATGTGAAAAAAACTGTTTTACTCAATTACATAATTACTGAATCTGAAGTATAAAATAAGATACCACAGTTGAACAACACGTAGCTCCGCTTTAAATCACTGACCAAAGCTGAGGAAATAACATTACTGACATTTAACTCTGGTTCCTGTTATCTCCAATAGCAAGTGATGTGAAAGATTACCTCATGTCACACCCCCAGATGACCCATTTATTGAGCATTTGTGATCCCCCCCCCCAGAAATTAGATGACATTTGGCTTTTGAAGGAGCATTCATTCCGATTTGTTTGTGAGGTAGTTAGATGACATTGCATCAAAGCAGTGTTATCTCACACTTTCCAGTGCATTTCCAATCACTTTCCTTATCACAAGAAGTATGATTTTTGAGGAAGCAGGTTTGTTGCACAACTATGATTGAGCAACCTGAATTTGCCAGTATGTGACAGAATCTGACCTGAAAATAGTAAATTGAGAAGTGCCCTCAGACACAGAAGAGTCATTGACAAAGCAGACAATGGACAAGGATGGACAAATAGTCTCATCTGGTGATAAAATAGCTTCTGTATTCCTTTGTTTTAGAAATCCACATATGAAGTTAGAGACCTAGTTGCTTATTAAGTATTCTTTCTAGCACGACAATGCTTCTCTTAGGCTGCCATTCTATGCCTACTCATGTGGGAGTAGGTCCTATTAAACTCAATGTGGCTTACTCCTGAGTAGTCATGTGCAAGATTGTGCAGTTAATTGTGTTTTTGTTTTGTTTTTTGACTGCATATAAGTAGCTAACTAGCTGAGGGCCAGATTTTGCCCTGGTATGGTGCCAAATAAGTACAGAATTACATCTGGAATTAATTACACCATGGCTTCGTGAAGTGAAGCTCTACTTCTGCAGAAGTTACACAGTGTTTAATGTTACATTTGGAAAAGCTATACTTTTTTCATTGAGCTGTGGAAAACAATCCTTTCTGTTCTATGTGGGCTAAATAAGGAGTCTGTTCTAAAAATAGTCGCTCATATTGGTCTAGTTATAGCAAGAGTTATAATCGTTTACAGATCTGTAAGGATCAAGTTCAAGTGAGGACATACAAGCAGAGAGGAATGGATTTGCATTTAACTGAGAAGACATGTTCTTGTTTGCTCATTAGCAGAACTGAAATTATCTTAGCTCTCTGTTTAGTTTGAGATGCTAGGGTTTCATACTTCAAGAAATTATATTTCATTCTGTAAGAGATACTTATATAAATATTGTGTAGTCAGTAAGATATGGTTGAGTAAAACATTAACTGTAACTTTTTTTACAGGTATCCATTTTGTTAAATATCAAAAGCATGCATAAAAAGGAAATCTAACAATTACAATGATATAGCCTTGCCACAAATACAAATCAAAACTAAACAATACTGCAAATACATACTACATATTCCAAGAGTGCAGCACCTTTGGTCTTCCAGATGCTGCTGAACTACAACTTCCATCATCCCTGGCCAGCTGTCAGGAATATCTGGAGGGCAAAAGGTTCCACATACCTGATCTAACATGACAAATGAAAGAACAGATAAATCCATTTTCCAATTACATATTAATAAACAATTCTGTTTTCTTCTACTGAATTTTAGATGTAGCTCAAATATGTAATAAATATATTAAAAGGGTGATTGTGGTCTGCTATTTTTTCAATCAGAATATATGGAAAGGAACATCAGCATTCTC